>NC_080582.1:5465730-5798595 GCF_029962835.1 Magnolia sinica | reverse complement strand
AAGTATAGGATTCTTTGGAGGTCCCAAAGCATATGAAATTATAAATTGCTAGACTGGTGGGCATTAAGAGCACTCTCTCTCTCTCTCTCTCTCTCTCTCTCTCTCTCTCTCTCTCTCTCTCTCTCTTCATAGATAGAAGAAGAGAGGAGAAGAAGAAAACAAGGGAATTTTTGCAGGCATGGCTGAGGCTGTTGTTTCCTTCTTTCTTGGAAAATTGGCGAAGCAACTCTCACAAGAAGTGCAGCTCCTCTCTGGAGTTGAAGACGACATCGCGTGGATCAAAGCTGAGCTTCAATCCATGAAATCCTTCCTGAAAGTTGGCTCGGCTTGGTTAACCAGTTCTATTTTTCAAACCTTTTTGAGCATGGGTATCAACCAAGAATTGTGAGCTAATGAAATACCATGAAGAGATTAAATCCTTTTTAATCATCTAGTTGCATGCCAAAAGTCTAATAAAATCTTTACAATGTGGGGACCACCTAAAGTGACGCCCAGCATGGAATGTTGAATGCTTGCATCAAACAAAAAAAAAAAAATATATATATATATATATAATAAATCTGAGAAACCAACCTAAATTGGGTGTTGGGAGACATGTTTGCAGCTCTGGCATTGTAGCCTCAGCACAATCTTTTTCATAGTTTCACCCGTAAGATAGATCTAACAAAATGGCATTACAAAGTTTGGGGGCAAAGTAAACTGACTTGGTAGGTGCAGTAAATCGACAAACAGCAGAAAGACATCCAGTAAATCAACAAACAGCAGAAAAAAAAAAAGGGTCTCACTTGGGAGAATAGCTACAGCAGAAAGACATCCAGTAAATCGACAAATACACCTTTTGGCGAAGTGAGTAACGTTTATATGATGTTTCAGGGTTTCCAACTACATGCATGTTGGGATAAACAACACCTTTTGGCGAGGCCCGGCACGTCGAAAGTGTGTCCCTCTTCGGCTACTCTTGTGAACAACAATCTATGAAACAAGGAAATGAAAATAAGTAAATTGATTGTAATTGTTAACAGCACAACCTTTTGAAACACCATGTGCATCAAGACTGAAAAAGACAAAAATCCATTTCAGATTCAATCAAGTGAATGTACAAAATCACAACTATTGCATTCAAATAAAAAAATAAATAAAGGATGTGACTTTTGTTATCCTTCAAAATAGCATAGTTGTACATATGCTATTCACTGTTTCTTAAATGGTGCATTTAGCATTCATGTATATCAGTCAAGACCATCCATATCTCCTACAGTGCATTTAGCATTCATGTATATCAAATCAGGAAATAGAAGTTACTCCTTAACTATCATACTTTGAAGGATCACTAGTAGTTCTGAATTCTGTAGTACATGCAACTGTGAAAAACTTGATTTAAAAAAGAAAAACAACAGCTGCTAAAAAAGTCGGCATGAATCCAAACTATACCAGTGATGTTATGAATTTAAATCTACTAAAAATTCATTCAATTTGTTTGTGAAAGAAACCAATGTAAACTTCATTCATAATGTATTAAATCAATGACTCAACTCATACCAAATGTGAATACAAAACAAGGACAACACTAATTTCTTTGTCTAATCTCTTGAAAAGTATACTAGAATCGTACAAGAGACCATTTCAATCAACAAACACGTATGCCATTTGCAAATGACAAACCAACCTGAGGTGGATTGTAACCAAATACAAAAGCAGCATCAAAGTAACCAGAGATGAAAACTCATACCCTATTACAATATCAGTAATTTGAACTTAAGGCAAACACATAATTGAGGAAACTGTAATTTTCCCATCTGACTGAGTATTGAGATATCATAGACTAACCCTAGTTCCAATAACAAACGGAACCAAACCTGCTGCTGTCAATCACAGGCTCCTCCGGATGTGGCTCCCCATTTCTCAGAAATGCTCGAGCATAAAGCTCTCCTGCTTAAAACATTCCATGTGCTCAATAGAAATAATGGTATTGTCTAAGACTGCATCAATTTCTTTTCCTCTTAATTGTAACTAAAAGATTATTGAACCTGTGGTCTTATCTTCAAGCTTGATAATGCACTCCTCCCCTCTGCTGATTACTTTTAATGCCCCTTCCCATGCCCATTTGTTGACATTCCATTCATCAGCCCTAGAACAAACATAATTATTTAGAAACTGTCTCCATTAAGTGCAATGCTTTTAAGTGCTCCTATGGCAACCCATGAAAGTAGGATCTCAATCCAACTTCCTAAAATGTACCATGGGTGACAGATCCAAGTGATTCCTCAAGAGGTGCTGGACCTACCATATCTTCTATCACCTGAAAATCAGACCAATCCAGTCATCAAGTGTGGACCACTGATCAGTTCTCCTAACCATCCTTTCTTTGTACACGTGGCCCATCTGATGACCATTCATACCTGAAATTTGGGCTTTGGCACAAACATGGCAGGCCCACCTGAGGAATGCCCTAGGTCTCTCGCACACACATGGCACATACATGGCAGGCCCACCTGAGGAATGCCCTAGGTCTCTCGCACACACATGGGAGGAATGCCCTAGGTCTCTCGCACACACATGGCACATACATGGCAGGCCCACCTGAGGAATGCCCTAGGTCTCTCGCACACACATGGGAGGAATGCCCTAGGTCTCTCACACACACATGGCACATACATGGCAGGCCCACCTGAGGAATGCCCTAGGTCTCTCGCACACACATGGCACATTCTCAGCAGTATCCATCACATTCTCAGTAGTATCCTGACCCGATTTAGATCTTCCGGCTCAATTTTTTTTTTTAAAAAAAAATCAGGCCATTTCACTCCTCTGGCAGGTGACAATGTACTAAACAAAATGGTTGGTTAAAATGAATTTTTTTTGTAGTCATCCATTTTGTTTTACATATTGTGGCCCACCTGTGGAGTGAAATAAACATAGTTTTGGTTCATGAGATAGAATGAGTGTGGCCCACTGATGGAAAGCTTGACTCTTTCGCACTTGTGCCATATTGACACATATTGATGGAAAGCTCGACTCTTTTGCGCTTGTGCCATATTCTACTTTGAAAGGTGCAAAATTCTATAACGATTTCAAGTTCTATAAAATGGAGAGTAAGTTCCGAATTCTATAAAATGGAGAGTAACTTATTGCTTGTACCTGAAAGTACTAACAAAAGAATGGCAGTAAAAGCAGATAAAAATAGATCTAATCATCAACTTGAAATATCTATTTGACATGCCTCACCTTGGATTGCTAATCATTCTAAAGAATGCTTTTGTCACATGATGATAAACATATACAAACATTTTCCAGACATTTACAAATATTTTCATGTACCTGAAATCTAAATCTTTCACAGAGGCATGGGCATCAGGCTGATCAAGGACTTCCATACTAGCCACGTGAAAACTCTTAAATGGCCATCCTACATTCAACAAAGCTAAAGTGTAACATACCACCTTGAAGATTAATCACATTCAACTTAATCTATGCATTCAGACTAAAAATAATGGCATGATGATTTTGCATACACATGCACACAACCAGCTTGCTACATGCTTAAATGCAAGATTGGACATAAAAAGAAACTGGCCAAAGACCCACTTATCACGAACAGGCCCTTCTTAACCATGAACTTTTTCATAGTATCACCTTTTAAACATGGAGACATTCTGACAAACTGGGCCATAAAGTTCAGATGTGGAAAATCATCACCACAGACAAATCAAAGAAAAACATGAAAAGATGGCATCTTTACAACAAATTCCAGGGAAAAAAGAACTCTAATGGCAGACATGCTGATGTACAATGTTTTGGTGACTAGACATGTGACGTACAAAACCATCATCAATGATCCAACGTAGATTGTCCTGATTATAACACTGAAGCACAACGAATGAGTTCCCTAATGCTGAAAAGACGGAAGGGAGCATGAGGGGGGATCCCTAAGAAGCGAATCCAAACACCTTGATGGGCTTGGGCGAGGGCAGGGGACCATACATCAACCCTATCAAATCCCATACTGGAATGCAGGATAGTATCAGTAAAGAAGGAGATCAGTTCCATCCTAGTCTTCAAGACCAAGAGAAACTGATCCTCCCCAGTGCGGATGATGTCTATGGCAGAGGAGATATACCTTGAGTCATTGAGGCATTTAACCAAATGGCTGATGGACAGGTCACTTTTGGAGGCATACCCCACCAAGGCGAGGCTCAGATCTCGTAGCTTTTCTCGGACCTCCTTAGAATCTGCATGCAGATGCGCGGCTTCTGGTTGGAGACTTGGGCAGATTGGTGGGTCCGGATGCAGATCTGGTAGGGCTTTTGGCTACATCAACAAAGGAGCAGCCGGCACTCAATGTTTGAGCAGGAGATGCCCTTGAGTTGGAATCTTCGATGAGGGGCTCTGATCTGGTGGGACAGGGAGGAACCCTGGGTTTAGCCCAGGAGATTCCCCAAATCCTTCCGTCCACCATCTTCCCATCAAGGAAACCCATAGTCGCACGCACGTCATCTTCGTACAGGAAACGGATGAAGGCGTAGTTGTGAGGTCTCCTGAAGGTGGGGATCCAGGGTATGTAGATGTCTGCTATCTCCGCATTGTAGGTGTTGCCGATGAATAAGGAGAAATAGGTGGAAAGGGTAGCTGAAAATGCGGGTTTCGGATTTTTTCGAGAAACCACTTTCCAATCGCTGGGGCGAATGACAGGATTTTGGACTTGATGCAGCGAAGAAGGGTGGATGGAGTGGCGATTTGGCGGGGTAGGGTGCTCATCGGGGTTTCTGGAATGGGAGGGATTGAGGCGGATGGGGTTAGGGTTTCTGGAATTTGGGGGTTTTTTGGGGTTTGGGGGTTTTTCGGACGCATGCTCTCTTACTAAATCTGTTTTTAACAAGGCCTCCAACATCATGGTGGGCCTGATCTTAATGAAGTGTTCTCTATCTCTGTACTCGCGTACGGTTCCAAACCGTTTTGAATTAGAAAGCGCTTAAAACCGTTTCTGAACCAAAACTATAGCCGTTCCTGAACAGTAATTTTGGTGTATTGTCACTTAAAAGTCTGGAACATATATGTCAACACCTGGACACTGAACATGTGGACCCTCCATTTGTTGGGCATGTGACACATGGGAGCTTAGAATTGGAGTAGATTTTTTGAGAGATTTTTTCACCCTTAATTTTGACAGATCTTTAGAGAGATTTACTTCTATAGAATTGGAGTTTCTTTTATATTCTCCGGTTGTATAGAAGCTTGCCACTTCTGCCCACAGCCTTGTGATCATCCAGACTGTTCATCTCGAAGGTCCCATCATAGATGGGCAACATGGCAAAAACTTCACAAGGTTTGTTGGCTATCCAGCTCTTGGTGGTGCAGCATTACTATATGCTGGTTCTACTAAAGGCAGCGCCAGTGGCACTGGTTCTACATCACCATTCAAACCTAGAGAACTAGGGATGGAATGAAATGCACAATTTAAAGAGGAATGTAATCTATGATACACAAATAATTGTATCAAAAAGACCAGGATTGCTTATACCACATTTTTATACACATTTTTATATGAATGTAACAAGAAATGCATTTCCTCGAAACATTTTTGTTGTGTTTGGATGTAGCGAAGTGCTTCAAGCCAAACCTAAATTGTTCTGAGTATTGATTTGGGTGCCAAGAGTTCAAAGTGAAATTTTGTTATGTGATCCCTACCACCCCCAAACACTATGGAATGGAAACCCATCTATTCTGCCAAAAGGTTCACCTAGCAATTTGGGGCACGCCGTGCCAAAATTGTGAAATTGAGACGGACCAGATCCGTCGACATGATCTGTCACTGTTTTCTGTGTCATAAACATTAAATATTCGTTTCGTTCTAAAATTCAGGGACGAATTTACAGAAATTAGCGACGGATGTGGTCCGTCGCTAAAATTTCCAC
Organism: Magnolia sinica; assembly: GCF_029962835.1. Classification (NCBI taxonomy): domain Eukaryota; kingdom Viridiplantae; phylum Streptophyta; class Magnoliopsida; order Magnoliales; family Magnoliaceae; genus Magnolia; species Magnolia sinica. The sequence continues at coordinate 5,792,683 of NC_080582.1, read as the reverse complement.
AGCATCTGCTTCGTTTTGGTTTGGTTTTTTTTTTTTTTTTTTTTTTTTTTTTTTTTTACACCTGACAGTCATGCAAAAAAAAAAATTCACATGATTGTTTAATAATAATCCCATTCACAAAATTCAAAAGATTAGCTTTGTTTTTTTTTTAAAAAAAAAAAAAAAAAAAAAAAAAACAAAACCTATTACAACTGACAGTCATGCAAAAAAAAATTCACATGATTGTTTAATAATAATCCCATTCACAAAATTCAAAAGATTGGCCTAAAAACGAAACTAGAGTAAATATAATTTTGGGTGTGTTTGGATGCTTGGTTGGCCTGAATAGGAAACTGAACAACATATGTAGTAAATAGCCAAAATTGAAGTATGGCAGCATTGCCATCTTATCATTTAAGTGTGTCAAACATGCATTAGTTATGAACATCTCTTGTATATTATCAAGGGACTCTCTCAAGTTCAAAAAATATGCTCAAATCTAGTAGTTATACTTACCAGCCCCATATCACTATGATTGTGCTTTTTGACTTCTTATTGCTTTGATTAGAAGAAGTCCAAATGACAGGACCAAAGCAAACATTCCATTGGAAAACCTCCATGAAGGTATGAATTCTATTAAATTTTGATTTTCTCGTTTGGGTATACACAACTAATCCACAAGAACCTATATAGCAGCCAATCCATGAATTAATGATAAGGTCGAGTTTATGAAAAGAGTAATGGCTTACATCTCATAATAATGTACTGACACAAAAGATACATTTCAATAAGATAATTGCTTGAAGGATCAGATTTTTCTAACATGTTCTCATATTGGCTTTTTTGTTTATTTTATTTTTATTTTTATTTTATTTTTTTATTTTTTTTACACATGCACACACACCCCCACACTCTCACGCCATAGTGGGATTTCACCACCTATGGATACTCAAACCCTTGACTGGGTATTAAAACTCCTGAGAGTCTACCACCCGAGCAAGAGTAAGGATCAATATATTTTGGCTTGATTGAAAATCTCAAATGATGGTGGAAAAGAACAATAAGAACTCAACAACCCTGTTTTAGCTGAATTTAGAAGTTATCCAAGTGCCATCAATGATAGAAAATAGTCATCAATATATTTGAAAGAATTAGTTTATGGGTCTTCTTAAAAGACATCATAATACATGAAGCCTGCCAAAATAAGCATTAAAATCCTTATTTTTATATCCTGTTGCATGAAGAGTATCGCGATAAGGAGACCAAACAGCTCACCGGCTATGCAGGTAAACCTATTGATAATGGAGCATGCCCCCAAAATAGCAAATAAGAACAACAACTATGCAATCCACATGTATACCCTGCCCATCCAAATGATACAAGTAGTTGTAGTGAAAGGAAACTCATTTTGCATGTATCATGAACATGAAATTCAGTAACCTTATTTTTTCCATTGAACACAACCAAATAACATACCACCCAGTCCATGCTAGAAACAACTTTCATCCCAAATTTGGTCTCACTCAATTCTTTTCAAAATCTCAATTTTTTTGAAACATTATTTCTTTTTAAAATAATATAACTTTGTTTTTCAAAATCATATTTTTAAAAACCTTTTCAATTTTATTTTTTTCAAAATCTCATTTTTTTTTCTAAAAAATTTTCAAACAGTCTTTTTTTTCCCCCGAGTTCTGAATTTATTTATTTATTTTTTAATCACAAATTTTTAAAAGACTTATCAATTTACTTTTTTTCAAAATGTTAAATATCGCCAAACTCAACTCCGGTAGCACTCAAACAAGTCACTGATGGCACACCTAATCCCCAACACCACATTTTTCTTTCATGCCCACGATACAACATCCCTCAACAAGGATCCAAGACAAGGATGACTTCAAAATCTTCAAACCTTCTTTGTTTTCTCACCCTGGCTTGGCGTTATTCGAGTATTTGAGCCTAATTAGAGCAGAAGGAAAAGCTCAACTACATCTCCATTGCCACTAAAAACACCATACATACCAGCCGGTTTCCAATTGAGCTATCGACATCAAGTTTGATAGAGTCAATGAATTGTTCGAACATTTAATACTCTCTCAAAAACTTATTTCTTACATAAAGGCAGGTTTGCCCAAAATATATCCAGGAAATTCCATGAGTATATCACATTTTCTGAAGTTCATTGAATTCTCCAAAATGTCCAAATAATGTCATATGCACTTTACTTAAAACATTCAATCAGTACAACTGGTTTTTACGAATTGATCAAGGGACTAAATGTCAAGAATATCCTTGCGACAAAGTAAGATATGTTGCAAAATTTTAAGCTGTCAACACATACCAATGCATAGGAAGACTTGTGCGTGTTCTACCATTGAACTGGAGACACCTATGAAAAATCTAAATAATTTTGACGACCAGTTCTTAGATTCAAAGCTCAGAAGTAGCAAATGCGGTGGCTGCTTTCAACAGTTTAATGATATCTAGGGACAACTAACTACTTAAAACCAAGTTCCACCCATGAAGGCTTGTTCATGTTCTTTTACTTGGGTGCATAGTGTCACGCCCCGAAATCCGAGTACAGAGTGTGCACCCTCAAACCTGAGTTTTGTACTAATTTAATTCATTAATCAGTTTTATCAGAGATGCTAATTATATTCAATATAAGGTCCATCATAATCTCAATCACACATGTATAATACTTAGCACCAATCAACTAAACATATATAAATCTTGATGACTCTTAAAATAAAATAAACCTTAAAATCATTCATTTATTATACCATTATAATATAATGATATTTATTCCATGCTAACATTATTACAAAGAAATAAATCTAAATAATTGCTCAAAGTCTCAAAATAAATGTCAGTATGCATTATTCGTTAATTAAACCGTGCTAACAAAATAAAACATATAATTAAAAATTTTCTAATGCCGCCACTTCATCCTTGGATAGGTATGGCCATGTTTCAGGCAGGTCGTGTTTAGGTACAGTAGATCCTTTCGATTCTTGCGTCACATCATCTGATAATGGCTCCTCTGTACGGTTTTTCCATCAATAAAATGTAAGCTGGCCAGGCTTAGTGATATAACCCAACATGGTTCATAATCATAGCAATTAAAATAATACATAAATACATGTACAATGATATGAATGTAAAATGATATATGAATGCATCAGATGGGATGATCGTCCATCTGCTTGGGTTGGAGGTCGTCAACCCGCATCCACCCGTTGGGTAGGCTTCCACCTTTCGGTAGGCTTGGGCATAGCCCGCATCTGGTAACGCTCTACCAGGATCGACATTTCTTCCAGGGAGGGCCCCTAGGATCGACCATGCATTATGCAATGCAATGAATGAAGGATGATATGTAAATGCATATTTTTCATATTTGGCATAGTTGTCTTGATTAAAATATTCACATATAAATTTATCATACAATTATCATATCAAAATATTTAAACCAGTAAATCAATCAAACAATCACAATGATTTATTTTAATTTTAATGAATTATGAGACAAGTTGGGTTACTCACCTGAGTTTGGTAGTGTAGAATCCACAGGGTAATTATGTTGGTTTGAATTCAGAAATCCTATCAGTTATATCAACAACATTATTATTCATATGTTTTTATTACATGGTGGGGCCCACCTCTGATTAACATCCTAGGTGGCCAGATCCAAAATAATCAAATAATTAAAATTTCTATTCTATTTTTTTTTTCTTTTTAAAATTATAAAATTGAATAATAATTACTTGATCGGGGTGGTCCATCGGATGGTCAGATCATTCAGATTCTTGAGGTATTATCATGTTTTGCCTCTACACATTAGATGGATGGTGTGGATCTAACCACACATACACTGATGACGCATCTCGACCTTCTACGCCAAGTGATACCAACACTTGCGCAAAAATATAAGATTCTTTTATTAAACACTTTTAGATCTGACTAATGTGGCTTATCTGATTGTTAGATTGATCTAAAAATTATGGCCCTTGTATATTTTGGCCATAAGAATCATATGATCCGTACAGATCTATCATAGCACAAGCAGATTCCATCCATTTAATTTATTCCTAAAATATTACTAATTAGACCGAAATCATAAAAACATCACTTTATTAAAATTGCCTATACACACTTATACAATGATGGTGTGGATGATCCACGCCATCCATTGTATAGATCAAGAAGAAATTAATAACATAATAAAAAGTTAAAAAGATCTAACGATTAAAACTTACCTGATCGAACCTTCTTAGATTTTCCTCTTCCTTTTACTTTAGGGCTTCCTATCTCCTTTTTTATCCCTTTTAAAGAAAATTCTCATAAGATATGATAAGCACATCCTCCCTTATCCTGAATTTGAATTTTTTTATGATATTTAATAAAAAATTTATTATTACTACTTCAAGAATCGATCTTTAAACCTCTCTCTCAATTAAGAATTTCACTACCAACTCAACTATTGACTTGTTTTTATTTTTTATTTAAAAATAAAATCTTTAAATATTTAATTTAGTTTTTTTATAATATACTAAAATTTAGGGTTGTTACATTCTACCCCCCTTAAAATAAAATCTCGTCCTCGATATTTATAAACTAACATTTCAATTTTTATTTTTATTTTTTATTTTTGCTTTTAATGGCATTGGTCACACTTATGTAATAGATGGTTTTATACACTGGATTGGTCTTTTAGTTTTTGTAATAGTGAATTTATAAATATGTAAAATTTTGTCAAAAACTATGGTTTATTGAAGATTCAAAAATTCAGACAGTGAAGGTTGTCTATAAATAAACATTTTTTTTTCCAGTTAAAAATAAATTTTAGTTTTTAAAAAACAAATTAAAATTTTATTTTCGTAATCATTTTCTTTTGAACTCGATTTATTAATCTATGATGTAGCCTTTGAATTACCTTAATTGGACTCGTACTTAATTAGTTATGAGTTTTTCAAATTAGGTGATTTTCATTATTTAACAAAATATAAGGAGTAAATTTATTTTTATTTTTAAATATTATGGGGTCTTAAGTTGGGTTTTTAAGTTTCAAATATCATAACAATCAATGATCTTATATATTACATATCTCAAAATAATCAACGGAATATTTTAAATTTGGACTCACATACACAATGTTATTTACAAAATTTTAACATTTGAATCAAAAGTTAGAATGACTTGAAATTTGGAATGTCATTAATTATATAATGAAAAAAAGAAAAGAAAAAACAGATTAAAATTATTACTTTTACTATGGTTTTTATCGCTGCTAAGGGTGAAAAATTATGTTGTCCAACAATCGTTTCTATTATTTACAGTCTAGTGTTTAAATGTTTATAATTTCTCTACAACTCGAATCATCATAAAATTTTATGGAGTTGTTTAGGGGTATTTATATGACTAAAAAATATATTTAGGAATTATTTTGAATGATAATTTTATCTAGTTTGATCAGGGATACTAAACTGGTTTAGATTTTCACTCTATAATGTTGAAATTTATTAGAAAATTAGAAATAATTTAACCATACCTTGAAATTTAGGGAAGACATTGTCCTATACTTGAAAAAAGTTCTAATGAGTTTGATATTTAAATATTTTTTTTTTCTATTTTTTTTAAGTAAATTTTTTTTCCACCAAATATGGACTTATGATCTTATAAGAAGGAATTTTTAAATTTTAATAGAGATTATGGTTATTTTATTTTATTTTATTTTATACTTAATATATTTTTTTTCTTTAAATAAAATACTTCAAATAAAAATATTTATTTAACCAAAGGTAATTATCAAAATGAAAATTTCTGTTAATTAAATCTATATAAAGCCAGTATGGGCAGATTGAATTTCGGTTTGATGACTGATGTTTATATCATATTTTATTATAGTTTAAAATTTCAGATTAGATTCAAATTTTTTTTCTGGATATCTTATTATAAGTTTACTATGTCTTTGTAAAATCTTATCTAAAAATTTCAATTATAAAATTTTTTAGAATTCCTACAGTCAGACCTATCCAGAATTTGATGATTTATGACCAGCGTATACTAATTCACTAGAACAGTATAGTTACTATGAGATCCAAATTTTATTATTATTTTTATCTTAATTTAGACTTGTTTATCTTCGATCAGGCTTTTGAATCGCCTCAATCGGAATAGTACTTTTATACTTATGAATTTTACAAGTTGAATAATTCTTGCTGCCCATTGCTGTCCAGCAGAATTTTGTGAATTAAAATATCTTTAAAATTCATTTTCGTTATATTAATCCATCTTAATCTAAATTATATTCAAATAAGAGTATGGGGAATCTAAATTCTTATTTCTAAGTTTAACAAAAATTAATAGGAACTTAGTTTTAAGTTTCTCAGTTCATCAATCCATACATCAATCAAGAGGGATATCTTAATGAAACATTTCTAATTTCAAGGGTCTAAAATTTGTGAAATTTAATGGGGTACATAACCTACAGGTCACTCTAAGTTTTAGAAAAGATCTCTCTTTGATACCATTCTGTCATGCCCCGAAATCCGGGTACAGAGTGTGCACCCTCAGACCCGAGTTTCACTTCGTAACTCGTACACAAAGTGTACTAATTTAATTCATTAATCAGTTTAATCAGAGATGCTAATTATATTCAATATAAGGTCCATCATAATCTCAATCACACATGCATAATACTTAGCACCAATCAACTAAACATATATAAATCTTGATGACTCTTAAAATAAAATAAACCTTAAAATCATTCATTTATTATACCATTATAATATAATGATATTTATTCCATGCTAATATTATTACAAAGAAATAAATCTAAATAATTGCTCAAAGTCTCAAAATAAATGTCAGTATGCATTATTCGTTAATTAAACCGTGCTAACAAAATAAAACATATAATTAAAAATTTTCTAATGCCGTCACTTCATCCTTGGATAGGTATGGCCATGTTTCAGGCAGGTCGTGTTTAGGTACAGTAGATCCTTTCGGTTCTTGCGTCACATCATCTGCTAATGGCTCCTCTGTATGGTTTTTCCATCAATAAAATGTAAGCTGGCCAGGCTTAGTGATATAACCCAGCATGGTTCATAATCATAGCAATTAAAATAATACATAAATACATGTACAATGATATGAATGTAAAATGATATATGAATGCATCAGATGGGATGATCGTCCATCTGCTTGGGTTGAAGGTCGTCAACCCGCATCCACCCGTTGGGTAGGCTTCTACCTTTCGGTAGGCTTGGGCATAGCCCGCATCTGGTAACGCTCTACCAGGCTCGACATTTCTTCCAGGGAGGGCCCCTAGGATCAACCATGTATTCTGCAATGCAATGAATGAAGGATGATATGTAAATACATATTTTTCATATTTTGCATAGTTGTCTTGATTAAAATATTCACATATAAATTTATCGTACAATTATCATATCAAAATATTTAAACCAGTAAATCAATCAAACAATCACAATGATTTATTTTAATTTTAATGAATTATGAGACAAGTTGGGTTACTCACATGAGTTTGGTAGTATAGACTTTATGAGGTAATGGGTTGGTTTGAATTCTGAGGTCCTATTAATTATATCAACGATATTATTATTCATCTATTTTTATTACATGGTGGGGCCCACCTCTGATTAACATACTAGGTGGCCAGATCCAAAATAATCAAATAATTAAAATTTCTATTCTATTTTTTCTCCTTTTTAAGATTATAAAATTGAATAATAATTACTTGATCGGGTGGTCCATCAGATGGTCAGATCATTCAGATTCTTGAGGTATTATCATGTTTTGCCTCTACACATTAGATGGATGGTGTGGATTTAACCACACATAGACCGATGGCCCATCTCGACCTTCTACGCCAAGTGATACCAACACTTGCGCAAAAATCTAAGATTCTTTTATTAAACACTTTTAGATCTGACTAATGTGGCCTATCTGATTGTTAGATTGATCTAAAAATTATGGCCCTTATATATTTTGGCCTTAAGGATCATATGATCCGTACAGATCTATCATAGCACAAGCAGATTCCATCCATTTAATTTATTCATAAAATATTACTGATTAGACCGAAATCATAAAAACATCACTTTATTAAAATTGCCTATACACACCTATACAATGATGGTGTGGATGATCCACGCCATCCATTGTATAGATCAAGAAGAAATTAATAACATAATAAAAAGTTAAAAAGATCTAACGATTAAAACTTACCTGATCGAGCCTTCTTAGATTTTCCTCTTCCTTTTACTTTAGGGCTTCCTATCTCATTTTTTTTTTTAATGCAGAAACCTTCCGTATCCCTTTTAAAGAAAATTCTCATAAGATATGATAAGCACATCCTCCCTTATCCTGAATTTGAATTTTTTTATGATATTTAATAAAAAATTTATTATTACTACTTCAAAAATCGATCCTTAAACCTCTCTCTCAATTAAGAATTTCACTACCAACTCAACTATTGACTTGTTTTTATTTTTTATTTAAAAATAAAATCTTTAAATATTTAATTTAGTTTTTTTATAATGTACTAAAATTTAGGGTTGTTACACATAGCCTAAGGAATAAAAATCCAGATACTTTCATCAATTATTCAGCAAGCAAAACGTCAGTGTGATAACTTTCGAAAGTTTGTGAGTACTTAGCTCTCTTTGTTAAGTCAACAATCTCGCAACAGAAACAACTTGCATGTTTGTAATCTTCACTTAAATCATAATGAACATCTAAAGTTCTATTAAAATTCATGATTGTATGTTTTGATAGATTTGGAAATATGTAGGTACTAGGTAGCTGAGAAAAGTCGTGTACCCTAAGAGCACAAGTCCCCCTCCGGATTTGTTTCCCAAGTTTATAGATGTTGCGGTAAAGGGTTACAATGCCTTAGGAAAGAGTTTTAATTAGTTCTTTTCGATGGCTGCATATGCAGTTAACGCTACTAAAAATAGGCCGGCAACGAAAGAATTGTGGAAATCAAGAAAACAATCAATGTATAGATCCTTAGCAGCACCTCAGAGTCAGACTCCTTCGACTTCCTCTCATACAGGTCCAGTTTGGCACTACAGAGTACCCCCTAAGGTGGTGGCTTTTGGCTGGCTTCTGGGTAGAAAACAAGTTCTGACAATCAACAACTTAAAGAAGAGAGGAATGGCCATTCCAAGTGTTTGTTTGCTGTGCTTTTAAGGAAGAGGAAACAGTAGATCATCTCTTTATCCACTGTCCCTATTCTAAGGATTTTTGGTGGAGTGTTCTTACGATGGCGGGAATATCGTGGGATCTCGTGGACTATGCCTATCGCAATCGAACACCTTTTCTGCTTGTGGCACAATAAGCACAGAGGGGCCTTAGGAAAAAGAAAGTGGAGGATGTTCTGTTGGCTGTGTTGGGCCGTGTGGGTGTAAAGGAACAATCGTTGTTTCAGGAATCAGAGCTCTTCTTTGATCAGGGTGCTCTTGAAAGTCCTTGTTTTGTTCAGGGATTGGGCTCCCTAGCTGTTAGGTTCCCCTGCAGCTTCTGGTTGCTTCTGTATATAGGGTTTCTTCCTTTCAGCAGTGGGGCTGAAGTTAGTATTATAGCTTTAGTTCTTTCTAGTTCTGTCAGCAGTGGGGCTGAGGGTTGTACTTTAGTTTCTGTTTTTAGGTTTTTCCTCTTCTTCTAGGTTTTTTCTTGTTCTTTCTTTTTTCCCTTTCCTTGGAATCTTGTTTCTTTTAATAATATTCACTTAAAAAAAATAAATAAATTATAACAGGATTGTCGTACTCAATAGGGAGTTCAACTTCTGCAATCCCAGTAGTCCACTGTGTAGAACTTTCTTCTGAGTTCCTCCTCTTCACCTGAAAGAGAAGTTGTCAAATTCACGATTCAGTAGAGATTGGATGGTACCACAAAGAAAATATGGCTGCAAGATTTGGTAACAAGACATGCGAATTTGAAGTAAGAATTACTGACCTTAGCAAACAAGAGATGCTCGGCAAAAAATAAATAAAATAAAATAAAACAAATAAAAAGTAAAAACAGAAGAAGACATCAACAATGAGCATAATGACAATCCCATCAATGTCTAAAATTAGTCTGTGATAGATTTACAAGAATTATTTTTTTAAATTACTATTTAGTATGAGGGGTTGAATACACAATCCTTCGAGTAATAACAGAATCATATGAATATCAACAGGATATGATTGCATGTGGAGCAAACAGTTAAAGGCATGTCCATCAAAAACCATATAGACATGGCTATGTGGGCTGTCAATCTCAAGAAAGGGGGCTAGAGCAGTCCAGATACAACCATTGTCAAAGGAAAGCAGCCCCAAGGCACTGTTCTAATAAAAACAATGAGGAGATGTAATATCACCAATCTCACCTTAAGATGCTCTGGAATGATGTACAATTCATCCTCTGCACTTTTTAAATCATTCTCAATTTCATCAATACTCTTGCCCCTTTTCTTTGCCAATTCTTGTAAAACATACTTCAACCTATAAACAAGAAAACATGGAAATATGGGAGTTGATACAAGTTGAAGGAGTCAGTCAGTACAAGTTGAAGGCTCTAAAAGAGCAAGGGCAAGGGCCAAAAGGACATGGGTGGAGGTAGTAAGAAAAGACTTGATGACATAAGGTCTAACAAAAGTTATCACCCCTGATAAAGTGGGATCGCAGAACAGGATTTATGTAGCCGACCTCAATTAATATGATGATGATGATTCATGTAGCCAACCTCAATAAATATTAATATAAAGGTAGTGGCAGTGTAAATATGGGTTACGGAAGATATGAGAATGCATATCCTTCTTTACTGACTAGCTTCTGCTTTGTGAAAATACAGCTGCGACAGGATGCTCTATTGCATTGAAATTTGATTTGTATAATAGTTCCATAAAATGGAAATCACCAAATTGCTTTAATACTGAGGAATCAGTCTCCAAAATATGATTACATTACTTTTAAGTTTGATTTGAAAGAAATTAAATGCAATTTGAGAGTTACATCCTCATCATAGATGCAAGGAAAAGTCACCACAATCTCATCATTTCCTCTAGGTTCAGCCTCACCAAATGCACCCTAAGCTACATGAGCTGTAATGGTACCACCAAGCAACTCATTAGCATTTCATGACTAGATTCATCTATGAAAAGGGGAAAAGCTAATGAAAACACTAAAAATAGAGGAACAATCACCCACAAGGCCATAACCAGTTGCAAGAACACCTGGCACAAAAATCAGGCTAGTTCATTGACTCCCACCATCAGGCAGGCCACACATTTATACTGAATGAGACTATTAACACATCTAATTCAAACTGTCCGTTGTTATTTCATAAGTGATCTTCACTTCGGGGTCGACCTTATGACTGCTCTGATGTTCTCCACACACACCACATTGGTTTGTAAGATAGGTCGATAACAAAGATGATGATGGTGATGATGGCAGTAATGATATTTAAAATCCCAAATCTTAAAGATTTCGAATATAGAAATATCTTCAAATCAAATATCAACTTTCAAAAAACTTGGCATTGACTAGAGGATCAATTTACTTCTGAATTGAGTTCATCTCAGCTCAGCCTAATCGATTTTTTTATAAAAGAAAGATTGTAACTTTTTTCCGAATCGAGCATCCAAACACAACCCAAGAATGGAAATCTTACATATTAGGATCTTCGATCGTCGGTTTCTTGAGCGAATGTATCCTGTGTTATATTTTGTTTTAAAATAGTATTAAAATTTGAATTTTCAATTTTTCGATGATTTTCCTCCATTTTTGAAAAGTTGTAGTACTTTTAAGTTGTAGGTTTTATCCCACATCGGATTTGACATAGTAAACTATCTTGTATATAAGATAGTCTTTTTGCCTAGGCTTGAGCCCCTTTCAGGGAGCAAATTCGATTTCAAGCCGAGTGACTCAGTCACGCCTCGACTCAATTCAATGAGTTCTTCTTTCTCAAAATTTATTTTCCTTTTTTGGTTCTCGATTTTTAATAGTCTATTTAATTCAACCAAATATTCCAACAATCTTGAAATCGAATTATTGTATCACATAAACTATGGGTACAGTAATAGTAAATGCTTCTACTAAGTTAGACAAAATCGAACCGTTGCTGGACAATGCTTTAAACGGTGGAAACAGAAACTGATGTTCGCTCTGACCACCCTGAAAGTTTTATACATTTTATCTGAATCATTTACTATAGATCCAGCAAATCAAACTGAAGTAACAGATGAAAATATTTATAAAAATTATATTCTAAACTCTTTATCCAACGAACTATATGACGTGTATGCTTCTTACGTGTCTGCTAAAGACATATGGACTGCTTTGGAAAAGAAATACATATTAAAAGATGCAGGCGCTAAGAAACATGCAATTGCTAATTTCCTTCATTATTAAATGATAGATGATAAACCTGTCACAAATCAAATTCACGATTTTCAAAGTCTAGTTCATGAACTATCGACAGAAGGAATTAAGTTGGATGAAGTGTTTCTGTCAGGAGTACTAATAGAAAAGTTATCGTCCTCCTGTAAAGAATATAAGAATAGAATGAAACATAAAAAGAACGGTATTTCTTTGGAAACCACTATCGTACACACACGAATAGAGGAGGCTAATAGAATCAGGGACCAAGAAGAAAATAAAAATGATATAGATTCAAAGGCGAATCTTGTGGAATCAAGTCGGACAAATAATAAGAAAAAGGGCAACTGTCATAACTGTGACAAACCTGGATATTATGCAAATGAATGCAGGCTTAAAAAGAATAATGCAAACAATCAATTCAAAAAAAAAGGAAACTGCTACAATTGTGGAAAGCCTGGGCATCATGTCAAAACCTACAGGCTTAAGAGAAACAAAGATAAGCCGCAAACTAATCTTACAGAAACAGGCAATGAGTCTGGCATGATAGTAGCTGTGGTGTCAGAAGTCTTCCTTGTAAACAACTTGGAGTGGGTGCTAGACACTGGTGCAACTAGGCACACGTGCAAGGATCGTAGCATGTTTACCTCCTACTAAGTATCAGGAGATGATGAATAGGTGCTCATGGGTAATGCTAGAACATCTCCAGTTGTAGGGAAATGGAAAGTACTTCTGAAACTTACTTCTGGAAAGACTCTAATGTTGAATGATGTCTTAAATGTGCCTGACATTAGAAGAAACTCGGTCTCTGGTTCACTCCTCAATAAGGCTGATGTTAAGTTAGTATTTGATTCAGATAAGCTTGTAATGACTAAGAATGGAACCTTTGTTGGTAAGGGGTACTGTAGCGATGGTTTATTCATTATAAATGTATCCAACGATAATAATAAGAAGACATTCAATTCTGTTTATATCGTTGAACCTTTTTATCTATGGCATAGTAGATTAGTTCATGTAAATATAGCTTCTTTGAAGAAAATGAAAAGATTAGGTTTATTACCTAATATATCTAATGAAGAATTTAACAAATGTGAAACATGTGTCGAATTAAAATTCATTAGAAAACCCTTTAAATAAATAGAAAGATCATCTGTTCTATTAGAGTTAATACACAGTGACTTAGGTGATTTTAAAAATCACATGTCTAGAGGTGGAAAAAGATATTACATAACTTTTGTAGATGATTACTCTAGGTTCACTAGAGTCTATCTATTAAGAAACAAAGATGAAGCTTTAGATGCTTTTTCTAAATACAAAATTGAAGTTGAAAATCAGTTAAATATAAAAATTAAAAGACTTACAACAGATAGAGGAGGTGAATATGAATCTCAATTTAGAGAATTATGTGAAAAGAATGGAATAGTTCACAAAACTACAGCTCCTTATACACCAGAACAGAATGGAATAGTAAAACGTAATAATAGAACTCTAAAAGAGATAATGAATGCTATGTTAAATAGTTCAGGCTTACCCTCAAATATGTGGGGAGAAGCAATTCTATCTGCTTGTTATATTCTAAATAGGATTCCTTCTAAACTTCTGAACAAACACCATATGAACTTTGAAAGAATCATGTTCCTAGTTACAAATATATTAAAGTGTGGGGGTGTCTTGTTAAAGTAGGATTACCTGAAACTAAGAAAAGAAAGTTAGGTCCTAAAACGACTGACTGTGTATTTATAGGTTATGCACAAAACAGTGCGGCCTATAGGTTTTTATTTTTAAAAACTAAGGATAATATTCTAGATCCTAATACAATTATAGAAGCTAGGGATGCAGAGTTCTTTGAGAACGTATTCCCTATGAAATCTAAATCTATAGGAATAGAGGAAGTCAATGAATCAGATATTGCGTCTACTAGTAAAAATGCTTACGAGAAAGTAGTAGAAGAGATACAATCAAGAAAAAGTACTAGGGTTAGAAGAGAAACTAACCTAGGAGATGGTTTTTTCACTTTCTTAGTAGAAGATGATCCTACAACCTATATAAAAGCAATTAACTCTCCAGATGCAACCTTTTGGAAGGAAGTAATAAATGATGAGTTAGAATCTATTATATCTAATAACACTTGGGAAATTGTAGACCTACCACCTGAAAATAAACCAATAGGTTGTAAATAGGTGTTAAGAAAGAAACTAAAACCAGATGAGACTATTGATAAGTTTAAGGCTAGGTTGGTAGCGAAAGGCTTTAAATAAAAAGAAGGAATAGATTACTTTGATATATACTCTCCTGTAACTAGAATTACAACTATTAGAGTCTTAATAGCGATAGCCTCCATATATAAACTGGTGGTACACCAGATGGACGTTAAGTCAACTTTCCTAAATGGAGACTTAGAAGAAGAAATATATATGGAATAACCTGAGGGTAATAAGATATTAGGAAAATAAAATAAAGTATGTAGACTAATTAAATCATTATATGGTTTAAAACAGGCTCCTAAACAAGGCATGAAAAATTTGATGGTGTTTTAAAATCAAATGGTTATCATATAAATGATGTAGATAGATGTGTATATAGTAAAATTTCTGAAAATTAATATGTTATTATATGCCTTTATGTTGATGACATGCTTATTTTTGGAACTAATATTAAATTAGTTAATACAACTAAGAAATTCTTGTCATTTAAGTTTGACATGAAAGACTTAGGAGAGGCTAGTGTAATCTTGAGTATTGAAGTAACCAGAAAAAATAGTGTTATTATATTATCTCAGTCTCATTACATTGAGAAGATATTGAGAAAGTTTAACCATTTTGACTATTTACCTGTCAGTACTCCTTATAATAATAGTGTGACTCTCATGAAGAATACAAAAAATAGTGTGTCTCAATTGGAGTATTTCAGAATAATTGGTAGCCTTATGTATCTAACAAACTGCACTAGACTAGACATAGCTTTTGCAGTAGGAAGACTAAGTAGATATACACATAACCTTGGAAAAGAGCATTGGAATGCTTTGTCTAGGATTTTGAGATACCTAAAAGGCAGTATAGTCTATGGTTTATATTATAATGGTTTTCTTGCTATATTAGAAGGATACATTGATGCTAATTGGATTAGTGATTCAGATGAGACAAAATCCACAAGTGGATGTCTTCACTTTAGGTGGAGGAGCAGTCTCTTGGAAGTCTACCAAGCTGACATGTATCGCTCGGTCTACTATGGAATCCGAGTTTATTGGCTTAGAAAAGGCTGGATCAGAAGCCGAGTGGCTTAGAAATCTCTTAGCTGATATACCATTGTGGCCAAAGCTTGTATTGGCCGTATCTATTCATTGTGACTGTCAAGCAGGTATAGCGAAAGCAAAGAGTAAAATATATAATGGAAAGAGTAGGCATAGCAGACTCAAACACAACATAGTGAAACATATGTTGTGTGATGAAGTCATATCTATTGACTTTGTGAGGTCAAAAAAGAATCTAGCAGATCCTCTGACTAAAGGACTATTTAAAAGGTTAGTCAATGATATATCGAAGGGAATGAGGCTAAGTCTAATATATGAGCTACCAGTGTCGGCAACCCAACCTATACAAGTGGAGATCCCATAAGATAGGTTCAATGGGTAAACAACAAGACACGAGGTAGACGATTGCATTGAGTTGTATGAGCCCTTTCTATGTTGTACAGTGCGAGCAGCAACGTAGAAGGATGAGTTGTTAGAACTCTTAATGAATCCATAGCCATATATTTGGTGGTATATACAATTGCTGCATATACTTGATGGAATTCACCTATATGGGTGTGGAGGTGGAGGCCGCTTCCTATGAAAATCTAGGCAAATTTTCTAGAGCACTCATGAAATCCAGGTAATGGTGTATGACCGAAATGCACCGAACCGCAGAATCACTTGCAGAGGAAGAGTTGTGTGAGTGGTATATACTTGCGATCTACATTAAAAGGATTCAGGTTCAACACTATGGTGTCACCTGATTCCTGTAGACCTGTCTTGCTTATTCTAATGTCGGTTCAAGTCTATGGTGACACCGGCACCATTGCACAACTATTACGCTTTAATCCGAATGGGTTTTATCTTAAAACATATGGGGGATTGTTATATTTTGTTTTAAAATAATATTAAAATTTGAATTTTTAAATTTTCGGTGATTTCCCTCCATTTTTGAAAAGTTGTAGTACTTTTGAGTTGTGGGTTTTATCCCACATCGGATTTGACATAGTAAACTATCTTGTATATAAGATAGTCTTTTTGCCTAGGGCTTGAGCCCCTTTCAGGGGGTATGTGAATTTGGTCCTGTGGGAGGGCTATGCCAATAGCTCTAATATATGCCATTGACCACACATGCGCGCGCGTTGAGCCGAGCCGAGCCGTGCCGTGCCATGCCGAGCCGAGTCCGAATCCGAGTCCGTGTCCGTGTGCATGTGCGTGTGCGCGACGCGACGCGATGCGACGGGACGGGACGGGCTGGGCGTGGGTGCGGGTGCAGTGTGTGTATACTCGCGTAGGTGTATGTATGGGTACTCGCAGGACTGTATGTGCGAGAGTGTACTCGCACTTGCGCTTTTTCGTTTTAAACCAGAGAGATGCATCCCTTCCGGTTGGTCGCCCCTGTTGGATTTAAATCCAACGAACCTAACCTTTTATAAAGGGGGCTTATGCACCACTTCGGAGTCTATATAAAGACAACCAATTCCAGTTTTAAATATACAAAAATTATTATCTCTCTTATAAAATTCTCTCTGATACAATTTTAAAAATTTTACTGAGTTCATCGTTGAGTCAACTCAGCACTTTCGGATTAAACTGCAAGTGGTTCAAGCCCGTGTACAGTGAGTGCACCGCTGGGACCGGGTTATAATCGTTGTATCCTGGAGGTCGATTGGTCTGGAAACCTGTTGCACTTGGGATGCTGTCCAAGGGGAGCAAATTCGATTTCAAACCGAGTGACTCAGTCACGCCTCGATTCAATTCAATAAGTTCTTCTTTCTCAAAATTTATTTTCCTTTTTTGGTTCTCAATTTTTAATAGTCTATTTAATTCAACCAAATATTCCAACATCTTGCAACACCAAATCATCCTTCTCCCCATCACCTCCTTCAGTCTTCTCGCTTGGCTTCGTAACTACGCCGACGACCGATTGAATGGTCAAGATCGCAGGGATTCCTAATTTCCTCTCCCGCTGCTTCTGAAGGAATTTTACCTCCTCCAATACAAATCTAAGAAAAATCAAAATCCAATTCTAGAAAATAAAAGAGAGAGAGATAGAGAAATTTACCTCCTTTCCTCTTCATCTTCGGATAGAGTATCTTTCTGTTTTTCCTCATCTACGAGATTTCTCTTCCTATAATTCTTTCCCATTGGAATTTTCTTTTTCGTCGACGATACTGAAAAGCTTACCCTAACTCGTTAGGATTATATGATACACGGCCCGCGTCGTATATGCGGGTTATTAATTCTCGCAGGCGGAGCCCACTTTTGGGTAATGGTCTGATGTGTCCCACCGACGATGGACTATCTCTCCGTGACGCGGATTGGCTTCTGACAGGTTGGGTAGCGAGATTGCTGCTGAAGTGACGTCACCAAGTTTTGTGGGCCCTATCATGATGTATGTTTTGTATCCACGCCGTCCATCCATATGGAGAGATCATTTTAGGATAAGATCCAAAGAATCTTCCTGCTGTTTTCTGTGGTGGGTCTACTAAAGCTTTGGATCTGCTCGCCCATGCCTTAAAATAATATCTCCAAATGGATGGACGTTGTGGATACAACACATACACCATAGTAGGGTCCACAGAACTTCGTGACTACTCAACCTTTCAAAATCTAATCCGCGTCCCATGAACTCTATGCTTCCCACGTTAACATGCGTTTCATCCCTGCCGTTCATCTGTTTTTACAGCTCATTTTGGGGTGTGAAGCCAAACTTGAAGTATATCCAAAGCCCAAGTGGACCACATCATAGAAAACAGTGGGGATAATGACTTCCACCGTTGAAACCTTCCTAGGTCCAGGCAGGGCATACTCGTTGGATCCTTGGACACAATCCAATGTCCAGTTCAATTAATCATGGGTCTAAAACTCAGCTCCAAACCCAACGGCCTCAAGGCCCACATTGAACTAGACCAGCCAGCTGGATCAAGATTGTTGTGCCCAACATCTTTATAAATTGATGGTGGGTCAGTAAATCCAGTCCATCAGTTCATTGAGATATAATTCCACGTAAAGCTCACTACATGAATGATTCGTAGCCCCACCGGTGCTGGATCCAAGAAATGCAAAGAAAGATGCTAAATGTTTTTTTTCTTCTTCTTCTTCTTCAAGTAATCTTAGCAGAGAATAAAGAAAGGAATGAAGAAAGAGATAAGGCAGGGAGAAGTTAAAGTGAGATGCGAAAGATGAAGAAGCAAAGTATATTTTCTTTAAGCGACCAACAAGGCAAATCATTCTATATAAGAGGTAGACGAATTGGAGTCCTCCCCATCCTATTTTTTTTTAAAAAAAAAAAGAGGAGAAACTTTGGTTGATTAAGTGGGAAGTGAAGCTCTTCTTTGAATCGATCCATCACTTATAGGTAAGCGGTCTTGCAACACATGTGATTTAATTCATACATTATAATTATCAAGCATTTATTGTATATGCAATCATCAACTAATAATCTATTCCAGCATTAATATGTAGGCTTATACAATCTTGATAGGATGCAGAGCTAATTGTGCTGATCCCCGTGAGATCTTACCGTGATTTTTTAATAAATTAATATGAAGGTACATGTCATATGCACTTGCATCTCAATTATACACCATTCCTATTGTGAATACTGCACAATAATTTTTACTTTCTATTAGTAGATCAAGCCTTTACTCGATGAATATTGGCCAAACCTCATTTTCAAATTCAATCTTAATATCTATGTGCATACATCATATATTCATGAGCATAAAAAAATACCAACATAATCCATTGAATAACTATGTACACATGTCAAAAAAGGGTCAGATGGGCGTCATAAAGTCTAGCTCATGGGAGCCTACAATCAATGGCTGCCTCTTGTACAGGTGGTGTGGTTAGTCAAGACAAAATATGTCCCTTTGGAGGGAAAAAATGGTCATATGCACAACTAGGTGGCAATTTGTACATAAACTATACACGTGCCACACACATGACTCATGGGTCATCCATCATGTCGAACATTGGATGTGGATTGTCTACAATGTGGAGCTCGCCTTTGATGTTGATCATCCATTGTGTGGGCGAAACCTTTGAAGTAGGCCGTCCATCATGTGGTTGCCTTTGATGTGGACTATTTATCATTAGGGGTCGATCTCTTATGTGAACCATCCATTATATAGGGCCCACCTTGATGTAGGTCATCAATAATGTGAGGCCCACCATTAGTGTTAATTGTCCTTTCTACGGTGCCTTCAATATTGTCCATTGCCCAACACATGGAACCCATATATATTTGATGTTCCCATCATGTGGGCACCACCTTTGAAGCGGGTTGTCCATCAAGCAAGGCCTTGCCTTGGATGTGGGTTGTTTGTCATTAAGGGCCGACCTCTAACGTGAACCATCCATTATGTGGGGCCTACCCTGATGTGGTCATCCATCAAATGAGGCCCATTTGATGTGGGTTGTCCATCATGTGGGGGCACACCTCCTATGTGGATCATCCATCATGTTGGGCCACTTAATTTGGATATGATTCATCTATCATGTGAGACCTTGGATGTGGACAATCCATAAGGTGGGGTCTACTTAATGTGGATAGTCCGTCATGCGGGGCCACACTTTGATGTGGGTCATTCATCATGTGAGGCCCACTCCATCCATTATGTGGGCCCACCGTATTGTGAATCATTCATCATATGGGGCCCCACCTTCAATATGGGTCATTTATTATATGGACCCACCTTTGATGTCAATCGTCCATCATGTCAGCCCACTGTCATTGTCCACCATCCATCTTGTGGGTCCTATCTTAGATGTGGACAGTCCATCAGGTGGGGCCAACTTGATGTGGATGGTCCATCATGTGAGGCCACACTTTAATGTGGACCATCCATCATGTGGGGCCCATCTTTGATGTGGACCGTCCATTATGTGGGTCTACCTTGATGTGGACCATTCATCATGTGGCCCTTTAATGTCAACCTTCCATCATGTGGGCCCACACCCTCAATGTCCACCATCCATCATGTAGGACATCCCACCTTTGATATGGACTATCCATTAGGTGGGGCCCACTTAATGTGGATCATCGATCATGCAAGGCGACAGTTTTGATGTGGGCCATCCATCATGAGGGGCCCACCTTTGATCTGAACCATCCATTATGTTGACCCTCCTTGAAGTGGACCATTCATCATGTGGGCCCCACCTTCAATATTGGTTGTTCATCGTGTGAGCCTACCACAGAGAGAGGGAGGGAGAGAGAGAGAGAGAGAGAGAGAGAGAGAGAGAGAGAGAGAGAGAGAGAGAGATTGTAAAGAAAAGAGAAGAGGGCATGATTAAAATAACTTAAAAAGTTCGTAAATAAGCTTGTTTCAAATTAACCTAAAAAGGTCTACCTGCTTTAGCAAAATAAATCTTAGAAAAAAAAAAAAAAAACTTTCTTTTACTAAATAATTGAGAGGTAAATCTCTTATTTTTAAAATTTTGCTGACGTAAAATTAGACCATTACATATCAATATATATATATATATATATATATATATATATATATATATATATATATATATATATATATATATATAAGACTTATCTTTTTAAGAAATAAGCAAATAAACTCTTATTAGTAGAGATGCATGTTGTGAGGAAACCCGCTCTATATCACGCCTCAATGATATAAAATTGAACCAATAACAAACACGTATCAAACCCTAGGTATTAAAAATTCGGATTTGATCTAACACCACCGCCAATCCGTGCACTTTGCGAAAGCACGATAACCGAAGATAAAATAATATAATGATAAAGGATAACTAAACCAAAAAATAAACAACCATAAACACAATGATATTTTCAATGGAAAACCCTTGTGGAAAAAAACCATAGCACAAAGCGACATAGATCCATTACAATAGAAACCTTGGAGTTGTACAGACTCACTTTCTTCAATTACAAATGTACCCGATCTTCCCTTGCAATGCACACCTCTAGGAAACCCCTAGACTCCTTGAGAAATCCTTTCCAAGACCTTTACAAGTATATAAAATCCTCTCCCTTAACTAATCTTAGTCCCTTGAGAGAAAATACTTGTATTACTCTTAGCCATAATGAAAAAAATGGGTTTTTATACTCCGTTTCATGCAAAATCATGAAACCCAGCGGTTGCACCAACAGTCGACCGTGAACATCACACCAAGTCACGGTTGATAGTGGAATTCCATGGTTGACCGTGAACATCAGAGTGAGTCATGATCAATTGTGGATCCTCACGGTCGACCGTGCCCTATAGAATGCAAGGCATCTACACAACAATGTCTACCTTGACTTGCATTCTGTCAAGTCATCTTGAAGACCTCTCATGCAATCTCCACCTTGAGCGTAAACTGCTCCCTACATCCCTCCACCTGGAACACAACTATATCCGCACCCCTGTGCAAGGATGCTTAATCTCATTAATGGCTAATAAGATTGATCAAGCTGAAGCAATACTTGAACTTCTTTATGGTTATTGGCTTTGTCAACATATTCGCAGCATTCCCATCCGTATGAATCATCAGAAACATAATTTCCCCTTAAGCAATGAGCTTCCGTATATTGTGGAACCTCACATCGATGTGCTTGGTTGGTGCGTGATACACATGATTCATTGCCAGATGGATAGCACTCCGACTATCACAATGCAACCAAATTGCCTCCCACTTCAATCCAAGTTCACCTATCAGACCTTTTAACCATAATGCCTCCTTTGACGCTTTTGTCACAGTCATGTATTCCGCTTCAGTTTTATACAACGCTATGTAGACTGTAACATATATCTTCAACATACCGGTCCGCTTGCTAATGTCAAAACATACCCCATAGTGGACCTCCAGTTGTCTAAATCACCTGCATAATATGAATCCACGTAGCCTACAACTTCACCTAAAGCTATGTGTCCTGTCCACCAAACATGATTCCAGTATCGACTGTGCCCCTTAGATACTTAAGAATCAACTTGACAACATTTCAATGCTCTTTCCCTAGATTCGTCATGTACTTGTTGACCACACTGATTGCCTATAAGATGTCTAGCCTCGTGCAAACCATTGCATACATCAGATTTCCCACTGCACTAGTGTATAACACCCGTGGCATTTTTGAAATATCTTCTTCTGTACTTGTACATGACTTGGCTGATAACTTAAAGTGACCTACTAGATGTGTGCTAACTAGCTTAGCACTTTTCATGTGGAACCTCTCTAACGCCTTTTACACATGACCCTTCTGAGAAAGCCATAGTTTTTCGGACTCTTTGTCTCTATTAATTTCCATGCTTAAGATCTTCTTCGCAACGCCTAGATCATTCATGTCAAACTCCTTACTTAACAGAGATTTAAGTAAGTGTATCTCCATCTTATCCTTTGTAACAATCAACATATCATTTATATAAAGTACCAGTAGAATGTATGACCTGTCATCAAGTATCCTGTAGTATGCGCAACAATCTTACTCGCACTTGTTATACCCAATCTCAACCATGTAAGAATCGAACCGCTTGTACCACTGCCTTGGAGACCGCTTAAGCCCATATAACAACTTCTTCAGCCTACACACATGGCCCTCCTTACCAAGTTCCTTGAAACCTTCAGGTTGCCTCATGTAAATGACTTCTTCTAAGTTCCCATGAAGGAATGTCATCTTCATATTGAGTTGCTCCAATTTTAAATTGGATTCCGCTACCATCTCTAGTAATACCCTGATTGAGCTATATTTTATGACCGGAGAGAAAATTTCATTGCAATCTACTCCTTTCCTCTGCGAGTACCCATTCGCTATGAGTCTTACCTTGTACTTTTCATCATCATTTTCTTTTAATGCTTCTTTATTCCTGTAGATCTATTTGTGCACTATAGCCCGCTAACCTTTAGGAAGTTCCACCAACTCCCATGTCCGATTCTTGTGGAGTGATTCCATCTCCTCTGCAATGGCTGATAACCACTTGTCGACATCCTTTTCAGATTTAACTTCTTGAAATGTGAAGGGATCTCCACTCCCAATGAATAACGCAAACAAGACTGTATCCACGAACCTGTATCGAACCTGGGCTCTAATGGTTCTTTCTCCCTGTTCCCGGATAAACTTTCCTATGTATCTTGCAGATTATTTTACTTAGTGTCTTGCTCCTGCTGATTTTGACCTTTAGTAACATACTCAACTGGCACCACTTGCACCAACAATCTCATGGTCCTATCCGACTTCTCAACTGCAACTTCCTTGTTGGTTCTCAACATTAACGCCTCATTGAAGATGACATCTCTGCTAATAACCACATTCTGAGCATATATGAATCCCAAAGTTTTTAATCCTTCACACATTTCTCATACCCGATAAAGATCCATTTTCTAGACTTTAAAGCTAATTTCGTCCTCTGTCTACTCTACACGTGAACATGTGCTGGATACCTGAAGATTCTTAGTTCTGAGTAATCGACGTCCTTACCTATCTAAACTTCCTCTGCAACTTTAGAGTCTAGCTCTGTAGATGGTGATTGATTTACAATGTAGCATGCCATAGTTACCGCTTCAACTCATAAGCTTTTAGGCAGCCCTGCATGCAATCGCATACTTCTCGCCCTCTCCAACAAAGTTCTATTCATCCTCTTTACCAACCCATTATCTTGTGGGGTCCCTGGAGTTGAGAAGTGCCTTGCGATGCATTAATTCTTGTTGAATTTCATGATTTCCCCTCTTTGTACTCCATACTATTGTTTGACCTGAGACACTTGACATGTCTGATCTGGTTTGCTACTATACTTTTACCTTCCATTACTTGAACCTAGCGAACACTTCAATTTTGTGCTTCATGAAGTAGACTTAAACCTTCCTTGAGTAATCATCTATGAAGGTTATGGAGTATTGTACCCCTCCCTTAGACGGTGTTGTCACTAACCCCTAGACATCAGAATGAATATAGTCAAGCACCCCGCTGCAAGTGTTCGATCATGCACCTCTCGCTCATATGCCGTAACTGTATATGCTACATATTTGTATCATCTGTGCCGTATATGCCCTAACCAAATTCTACATGTGAGGAGGTGTAATACCCCGGTTTTTTAACCCCGAGCATAACACTCTTTAGTTTCAAAAACTCGAGTGTTATCTAAGAGTGCCACACACGTGTAGCAATTTTCAGTAATCAGAGTGCAAGGAATTTAAAAGTAAACATGGTGAACAATTTTATAGTAAATCATATCCAAATCATAATCCACTCAGCTGGGGACTATTAGTATAAAACCATAAGTTTTAAATGTTTTAAGAGTCAATAACTAAAAAGAAAATAACTACAACTACTGATTGAGCCCATAAAATTCCATCACCTCCTAGCGGCATCTCCTCTTCATATAAGTCTTCTCACAATCCTGTGGGATCTGCGTCCAGGTCCGCTCCATAAATACCCTCATCTACGCTTGCATTATCTGTACGGTTATATATTCAAAGGATGAGTGGCCAACTCAGTGGGAACTCCCCTCAAAATTACACATTACCGCATTAGTTACACATAGTTGTAAATAATAAGACATACAAAATAGTCCATGATACGATCTTTTTTAAGTGCATGGATGCATGAGTGCACATCAACTGGGGATGCATACCTAGTTGGCCAAATGAATGGACCTTTCAAATAGTCAGTCCATTCATGAAAGAGAATGGGCCTTTCAAACAGTCAGCTCATTTAACTTGCAAGGGAACGGGTCTTTTAAACAGTCGACCCGCTCACGTAGAGGAGTGGGCCTTTCAAACAGTCGGCTCACTTAGACATGAATGGGTCTTTCAAACAGTTAGTTCATTCATGCCTGGGATGGGCCTTTCAAATAGTCAACTCATCCCTAATAGGGGGATGGACCTTTCAAATAGTAAGTCTATTCAGGCAAGAGAATGAGTCTTTCAAACAGTTGACTCATTTAACTTATAAAAAAACGGGTCTTTCAAACAGTCGACACGCTCAAGTAAGATAGTGGGCCTTTCAAATAGTCGGCTCACTTAAGCAAGAATGAGCCTTTCAAACAATCGGATCATTCAAGCACGAGAATGAGTCTTTTAAACAGTTAACTCATCTTTAATAAGAAAATAGACCTTTCAAACAGTCAGTCTATTAGAATGCTAGTGTCATGAATGCATGATTAATCCCTACCATTATTATTTCAATTTACAAACAACCAATTTAGGAAAGCTCAAAGATCACTATGGGAGGCTCGTCACCCAGCATATGCCGACACCTCGGGCATAATGTCCCATTCCACCATCCCTGGTTCATGAGACTCCATCATTAGGATGTTTTAATGACATCCTCCTCAACCAGTGGTCAGTCACGATTTAACAGTGGGGCTTGTCATTGCAGGACTTGGGCTACTAGTTGTCCCAGCTCATCCCGAGTCGAGTTTACTCGGCTACCTGGTGTGGTGCGGCACCACAGATGTGCCGATGCTCTCTCTCTCTCTCTCTCTCTCTCTCTCTCTCTCTCTCTCTCCCGCCTTCTCTCCTCCTTTCTCTCCCCCCTTTTCTCCTTCCTTCTCCCCTTCCAGAGCTACCGAGGCGTGCCTCAACTCGGGTTAAGATGGCAGTGAGTCCAGGCGCCAGCAATCCCACTCTCTCACCCTCTCTCTTTCTTCTCTCTTTTCTTCTTGTATCCCCCCGGAATCAGTGCTACTGGACCACCCCAACACACCCCTGAGGCAGCCCTGTTCGAGTCGACTGAGTCGACTCGATGCAGTTGACTGAGTCGACTGGTGTAGTGCGGCACGACGCTTGCTATTGTACCCTCTTTTCTCGATCGCTCCCTCTCTTTCCTCTCCTGAATTCTTGGTGGGAATCATGAGAGGAACGGGTCCCATTTATAGCCTTAGGGTTTATTCACGACCGCTCCTATCCTTACGGTCAGGATAGGTGGTTACATCTCGAGCTTCCTCTCCCTAGCTTTGTTTTGCATGGTAATGATCCATCAGTGGGATGGATTTCTCGTTTCCATGGCCCAATGGATGAGTGTGTTTGATCTGGAAATGAGGCCCACTGCATCGCGGTGGGTTCTTTAGTTAGACGTAGAAGATGGGTTTGCCGTTGCAGATTTTTATCGATGGTCCATCTTGTTGATCCAATCCATTTGGAGGGACCGGATGGATCTTATGATCATTGTAGGGCAATCTTTTCGGGGAAGCTACTAGGGCCGTTTCTGCCCTAGGTTGGAAGTTCGAGATGGTCAGGCGAAGTCTGGGCGAAAGGCTCGGATTGAGCCAGCGTGCTTTCCCGAAGAGGAAAACATCTGACCGCCTTTCGCCATCAGCAGGATGTCTCTCCCTTTTGGTTATTGGGTTAAAGGCAGGGATTGACGAAGGAGGGACGGTTGGGATTAAGAGGGGAACGGAGCACGCAGATCTCCAGCATGGCAGCCTCATATTTCCCGTTTTGAAAGGGAATTGTTGCACACTTCCGTTTGGGCCCCTGCTTGTGCGCATGAAAATTTGAATGGGCTCAAACAATTGACAAGGTTCTGGTCATCTGGGGTCCCTCTATCCAATTAACGGTTTGGATCGGTGATCTGATCACCATAGGTGGACCACTTCGACGTTTGCATGGACGGCTTGTTTGAATCCTCACACGCGGGAAATGAAAGAGGAGAGAAAAGCTCCTCTTTGGTCGGGTCAACAAGGTTTGACTGGGTCCCATCATCTAGTGCACCGCGAGTGCAGCTCCTACGGTGTACACATGACGTGTTGTGGGGTCCATAGGGATGATTTTCAAGGATCCGCTCTGTCCTTGACACTCCATGGGTTTATATGGGCCACTTGACTTGAGAAGAGGCAGATCCAACCCATCGATGGGCCTCCTCTCGTGATCTTGGCTCCTACTGGTGCTCCTACCAATCCGACAGTCAAACCCACTTTTAGATCTGATCTTTGGGGCTAGTGTCTGATCCTAGCCTATTTTGAAGGAAGTTTAGCAGTTGGATTGACCTACTGCCATTGCTTAATGGCTTAAAGGGCTCCAACTAACCTAGGTGATCGGTGCATTTTTAGGTTACGATCAATGTGGGTCATCGATCATGGTCTTGTGGCCTGATGGGTGATGTTCTCTAATGATCCAGGGTTTAATACTGTAAGTGTGGTGTGATGGCCCATCTTGAATGTTAACAAGTGAATCGCTTAACTTTCAAGTGGGGTTTTTCCCCAACGGTTGGATGTAGTCCATTACGATTCTGGACATTACCTTTAGTTAGGTTTAATTTCACATTTGATTAAGTTATGTGGTAACACCCGAGTACCGAGAAGGCGGGGTGTTACAGGTGGTAGCGGCCTCACCCATAATTGTGCTCCCGACCAACTTATATAGATTTTCAACCTTATATCCCTTTATCAACACCATTGCACCTCTGGTGACATTTAAGACACCGCTAGATGCGATGAATGTGCAATCATTCATATCTAAAAACTCCAAGGATATTAAGTTTTTCTTCAGATTTAGAATATGCCCTGCATCACTAAGAGTTCGAATGACTTCGTCAAACATCCTTACTTTGATGGTCCATATTCCGATAGCCTTGTGTGCTGCATCATTTCTCATAAGAATACTTCCACCATCATTGGACTTGTATGAATCAAAGGAAGTCCTATCCGGGTACACGTGATACGAACATCCTAAGTTTAGAATCTAAGTGTCTGAGAGATGACTCGTACCTAAAGAGATTGAGAGGAGGTATCCTTCTAACTTTTCTTCTGCTACACTTGTTGATTCACTTGTGTTTCATTTTCCTTTGCTTTTACTTTCCATGTCATGCTTTTACTTTCCATATCATCCTTTTGTTTTTTACAGTCTCTCTTAAAGTGCCCCTTAATGCCATAATAGAAGCATCCGTCCTTTGTCTTCAACTTCGATCTGGACTTTTTCTTCTTGTTAGATTGATATCGCTCTACGAATCGCCCATATCCCTGACCCCATTTCGTGAGTAGCCCTTCTGCCTGAGAGTCCTCATCACCCAACTTCTTCCTCATCTCATTGGAAATGAGCGCCGCAATGATTTTTTCATGCTACACTATATTCTTTTCATATAGTAAAGTAGTGATGAGATGGTCTTATGACGAGGGAAGTGATGCTAGAAGTAGCACCACTTTGTTTTCTTCCTTGATCATCTCTTCGGACCTTACCAACTCGCTACATAGCTTTGTAAACAAGTTCATGTGCTCCAGGAGTCTGATCTTTCCTTTTATTTCAACTCAAAAAGTTATTTATTCATAAACGACTTATTTATGAGGGACTTTGACATATACATGTCTTCTAGCTTCTTCCACATCATAAGGGGAGATTCCTCATTCAGGACATTGTACACAACCTCATCCGACAGATAAAATGGATTGTGCTCATAGCTTTCTTCTTGAGATCACTTTAGTCATCATCCGACATCTTCTCCAGTTTTATTTCCAATAAATGTCTTTCTTAACCCTTGTGAAACTAGAATGTTCTCGACCTTCCGTTGTCATAAACTGAAATTGTTCTTCCCACCAAACTTCTGTATATTGAATTTTGATCTTGATATCTTTACTCAAACCCAAACGTCCAACCTGACCCTCTGATACCACTTTGTTATGAGTGAACCTACTTTATATCACACCACAATGATGTAAACCCGAGCCAACAACAAACTTGGATCAAACCCTATGTGTTAGAAATTTGGATCTAATACCACTGCCAATTCATGCGCTTTCCAGAAGCACAATAATTAAAGATAAAACAATATAATGATGCATGATAACCAAACTAAAAAACAAACAATCACAATTACAATGATATTGTGCGTGAAAAAACCCTTGCGGGAAAAAACCATGGTACAAAGCGATAGAGATCCAGTATAATCAAAACCTTAAAGTTGTACGACTCACCTTATTCAATTACAGATGTATCCAATCTTCCCTTGCAATGTGCACCTTTAGGAAACCACTAGATCCCTTAAGAAATCCTTTTGAAGCCATTTATAAGTGTAGAAAACCCTCTCTCTTGACCAATCTTAGTCCCTTGAGAGAATACACCCGTATTACTCTTAGCCCTAATGAAAAAATGAACTTAAATATTCCATTTCACACAAAATCACGAAACTTGATGGTCGCACCAATGGTCAAGCATAAACATCACAGCGAGTCACGATCGACTGTGAACATCACGGTGAGTCAGGGTTGACCGTGGATCCTCACGGTCGATATATAATGCCATGTAGAATGCAAGGCATCTACATAACAATGCTAAATGGCCTCAAACTTGCTATCATAGCTAGCTAATTTTGAGGACATCCAATGGATGGTTAGAACTAAAATAGTCAATGTTCTATATTCAACAAACAAATCTCCGTTAATCTGAGTTTGCGTATACACCCCATTTATTGTGGGTCCCATTATTTGGGTTGATTGATTTGAGACATATGGATGCCAAGTGGACAATTTCTATGTGCATGCATATGGAGCTTCACACTCTATAGAAGTATTAAGTAACTTCATTTCCCTTTCAGATGGTAAATGGGCCAAGCAGATGCATCTCTAAGTCCGACACAAGAGCCAAGACATGTAAGTACCCATCCCAGATAAGCCTGAATCAGGACTGTGCTAGGTTGGTATACCATCTAAACACTGAGACCAACAAATTTTAAGGACCTATTTGGATGCACTGGTTAAAAGGAGTGTTTTCAAGAGGAGAGGTTTCAAGCCTGCTTTTTTGGTCAACTTGACAAAAAAAAAAATCAGTAATTTAACGCTTATTTTACTGAGTGGGGATGATGATATGAGGGTTTAGAAGGTGCATCTACACGCATGAGATAGACTACAATTTGGATCAAAATGGAGTTTAGGCCTCAAACAACATTTTGGATGATGCGGCCAAAGGGGCTAGTTATAGGCCCAGCCAAGGCATACTTGTTCTGGTGTTTGTCTAGTTGCCTTTTCTGTTTTCGGCCTCACGATTGGCTCAGAATAGGCTATGTGCCTTTCGAGCCTGAATGTAAAGCGGCTGTACATGCTGATTTTGATCAATGAAATTCCTTTTGTTAAAAAAAAAAAGGCATACTTGTTAGGCCCCTAGTTAGACACAAGCTAATGTCTAGTCTAATTAGTCATCGGGTCCAAAACTCAACTCCAACCCATGGGCATTAAGGCCCACATCAACCCTGACTAACAGTGGGCTGTGTTAAAAAAATATATATTGGTATAAAAAATAATTTATAAAATGGAATCTCACACCTATAGATCGAAAAGAACATACATCGACTAGGCAATTAAACTTCAAGATTTCTACTGGGTGGAAGCGCGAACTAGGTTGCTATCTTTGAGATAGTTCTCAGTTTTCGGTGAGTTGAACCACTACAGAAGGCTCCAACACACTATCCCTAGGATACAATCATCCCTTATTTCGGATCACCACTGTGTGCACTGGTGGTGGTAAAATCCCATCACGACCCTTAGTTAAAAGCCAACAAAAGGTCACCTCCGTATTGCTAGAGAGAGAGAGAGAGAGAGAGTGAGAGAGAGAGAGAGAGAGAGAGAGAGAGAGAGAGAGAGAGAGAGGAGGAGGAGGAGGAGGAGGAGGAGGAAAAGGAGGATTTCCTATGTTGTTGTAAAATGAGGGGTATGTGGGTGTTTTTATAGAGATTGGAGTTCTAACACTTGACCGTCATAGATTTAAAAGATTACGTAGTGGTTAATCGTTACAAATTTAAAAGATTATGTAACGGTTTATTATTATAAATTTAAAACACTATGTAACGATTGACCATTACGAATTTTAAAATATACGTTCTTTTATTTTTCTTTTGAAATACACTAATAATCCCCCACTTATTTCAAAAATAAAAAATGATAATACAAAGAACTATTGTACATAAAAAAATGTAAGATTGTCTTGAACCTCACTTAGTGAACCATGTTTAGAGTATAAGAAATTAGTAAATTGAGTCTTTTAAATATCTTTAAAAGTATATTGTATACAGAACACATACCGTAGTTTAGATCTTACAAGGTGTTCATAATTGCATGTTATGGTGATGTGCAATATCTCTCTTTCGTGAGTGCACTAGAGAATTAATTTAATTCTCATAGAAAGAGGCCCTATTTCCATACTCATATAAGTGAGTTCATTAATAGTGTTTCTGTAACAACTTTTCATCATTCCTTAAGTCAATAAGGGATATCCCCAACCTCGAGATGTTACAGA
This sequence comes from Magnolia sinica, assembly GCF_029962835.1. NCBI lineage: Eukaryota > Viridiplantae > Streptophyta > Magnoliopsida > Magnoliales > Magnoliaceae > Magnolia > Magnolia sinica. The sequence goes on along the minus strand of NC_080582.1, from coordinate 5,760,904 downwards.
AATTTGCATTGCTAATGTCACATAAAGGGACTTAGAGAAATATTTTCTCCTAATTATATAAAGTTGTTCAACCAATGAATCACATAGAAACTTTTTTTTAAAATTTTTTTTTATATTAAACCAAATTCTTGAAATATCTAATTCTCATGTTAGGTTATTATTTTTAATGATTCATTTTTATGTATTTAAGTCTCATCTCTCTTGATGCTTTTTAGACATTTTCTCTACCTAGAACTCTCGTTAAAGGATTTGCAATATGATCATTGGATTATATAAAGTTCATAGTTATCCTACCATTATTTAGTAATTGTCTCACATAACTATGCTTCAAATGGATTTTTCTATATTTTTCACTGTAACACTTGTTATTAGCTTTCCCTATAGTAGACAAGTTATGACAGTGAATGAATATAGGTGGTAATGGTTTTGCCCAAAAAGGTATATTGATTATTAAGGTTTTAATCCATTCTGTCTCATCACCGACTGCTGCTCATTAGGCAACCAGCTCAAATTTCATAGTGGATTGAGCATTACAAATCTTCTTTCTTTTTCTTTTTCTTTTTCTTTTTCTTTCTTTTCTTTTTTCTTTTTCATAAAACAACTGTCTTCCATCGAAAATAAAACTACTCGAAGATTAAGAATAATTTGATCTTAAATTTTGATCAATGTTGCTGTAACTTTTAATAACCGCTGAAAATATTTGATAACAAAGACCCAAGTCATAAGTCCTTTTAAGATATCTAAGGACTCTATATATTGCATTATAATGCATGTAACTCGGGTCTACTTATAACAGAGACAATATCTAGTCTAATCCGCAGTTTATAGCATAGGCTAGACTACTACTGATGCCGGCACATTCAGTCAAAGATATTCCTTCACTACTATTATATTTTAGCTTTATGTTAAGGTCAAAAGAAATGTGAGTTGTTGCATACTATAGTGTTTATATATATATATATATATATATATATATATATATATAAACTCGAATCTACTTACAACAAAGGCAATATCTAGTATAATGCGCAGTTTATAGCATGGGCTAGACTACTTAATGATGTTGGCATAGTCAGTCAAAGATATTCCTTCACTAGTATTATATTATAGCGTTATCTTAAAGTCAAACGAAATTTTTTGCGTTTCGTGTTTCCAGGTTGTAATTTTTTGCCATATATGATATCAGGTGGTGCGTTCCCACCTTTCTCTAAAAAAAAAAAAATGTCAAACGAAATGCAAGCTGGTGTATACTCTCTCTCTCTCTCTCTCTCTCTCTCTCTCTCTCTCTCTCTCTCTATATATATATATATATATATATAAACCAAGGTAGGGATTTGACATATTTCTTTCTTCTGTTTTTCTGTTTTTTTCAAAAAAGAAGCCTCTTTTCATTTCCTTCACAACAGAGTACAAACCATGTACAGTAATTCGGGCATCTGCATAGAGAGAAAAGACTGAGCGGAAGCCCATAATAAGGGCCTCATGCTGAGCACCCGAAGGACATGACCTCCCCAAGCGGAGCTACCAAACACTTTTTAAGGGGAAACTGCTTTTCTAATCGAGCTTAATCCTGCATTATCCAAGAGGAAACAACCCTTAACAAGGCAAGGAAGGGCTGAGCCGCCATTGAAAAAACTGTCAGACTGATTTCTGCTGCCCGGCCACTTGGCTAAACCATCCGCCACCCCATTCGCTTCTCTAGGGATATGGGAGAGACGAAAGGAGCCTCTCGAGCTGAGCCTCTTAATCTTAGAAATCTAGTACTTCCATTTTCAGGCGCAGGTAGTCTTCTCCAACAAGCTATCCACCACCCACTTAGAGTCAGATTCGATGTAAACATTCCCCACCCCACGAGCTAAACAAAACATCATCCCCTCATAGACTGCTCGAAGTTCAGCCCCATTGTTGGACGAGGTCCCGTACCCTTTGACGAAAGAAAAAATCATGTTACCGTTGTGGTCCCTGCATATGCCACCCCCACCAGCTGGCCCTGGATTAGAGAGAGCTGAGCCGTCAATGTTTAACTTACTCCAACCCTCTCTCGGCATATGCAGTATATAGAAGCCGTGGGGATGGTGGTCCTGACGGGGCACTGACGAAGGGCAACCGGATGAGGGGAGACCTCCATCTGGAAGAGAGAGTGCTGAATATGAGGGAAGCTCAAATCCAACCACCATTTGATCCTGGCGAACACACCTTGAACCGAAGAACCTTGGCCGGCGAATCTAGCTCCATTCCTGGCCTAAAATTATTTTCTTCACTGATAAATTGACATAATATATATATATATATATATATATATATATATATATATATATATATATATTCTTTCAACTTATCATTTAAGAAAATAATTTTAGCATCTATTTAGTGAATTAAAACAAGAGCCATTGTTAATTATTATTATTTAATCTGACTAAATAACCTGCTTTATACCTAACTTCTTCAAAAGATAATTTGAAACCAAATTCTTGCATGTCTGGCATGTGAAGGACATTTGCCAAGATAATAGTTTTCTGGAGGTAAAAACTAATTCAAACTTTCTATGTCTGAATAGGTTTACAGTGACAACATTCCCCGTTTGAAACATTTTTAATGAAGAAACCTCTTTATACTAGTTAAACAATGTGCAATTGCGACACAAGTGTGTGCTAGTACCTATGACTATCCACCAGCCATTGCAAGGATCAATATGAACATATTCACCTCTTCAAATAGTCATTATTTCAGGTTGTTTTGTTCATATTTGCCTGAGGTACATGTGTTGGTTTCTTTTTACATTTTAGAGCATTCTCTTGTGAAATGACCTAATTTTCCACAAACATAGAAACCAGACTATTTGTCCTAATTGCTACTTTTTTTCTTTTTTTTTTTGTTGTTCTTTTTCTTAAGTTTAGACTTCTTTTTAAACTAGTTTTAATTTGGCTTCAGGTTATTTGGTTTCTTTGATGCATTTTGGCTATACTGCTTATTTACTAAAAGAACTCTAGATATATCTTCTTTCTTGCCTTCTATTTTATCTTGGAGCCTCGCCTCTTCCTTGATTTAAAGACAAATGACTTGTTGTTCCATAGAGAGTTCTTTTATTTTATATTTTATGTTGTAAGAAAATTTTGAAATCCTTTAAAAAAGTAACAATTTATCATTCACAGCCACTACATGGAAGAATTTGTTTAACTTAATTCATTCATATATAATTTCATGGACTATGAGATCAAACTCATTCACCTATTGTACCACAAATTTCTCATCTACCATCTAGAATTAAAGTATCTACTGATGGTAGATTTCTTCACGTCCACATCTTAGGTTTTGTACTTCTTCTTTAGGGCTTTTTCAGATTTTAGCTGAGTTAACATAATCTCATATAACTAGTTTGACACTGCACGAAGAATATAGTTCTTGCATATAACTAGTTCAAAAATGTTCAAAATTTAAAAGATTGGCTAACTATTATGAATTTAAAACACCACATAATGGTCAGCCGTTGTGAATTTTAAATTACCTGTTCTTTTATTTTTCTTTTGTAGTACACTAGCAGGATGGTCTCGGGCTTCACAGTTCCGAGCCAGCCCATTTGCCACCCTAGCTTTTGCAAGTCGACCGTAACCCAGCCTATTGGATCAGGAAGGCTCCTTCGTAACCAATACCTAACAAGGAAAAGCAGAAGCAACCAAAGGAGAAGAGGAAAAGAATTTTGTTCTACCTCTCTTTTATAATTATCTGCATGTCGTATGAGTATATAAATTCCATTATCTTCATAGGAAACTTGTAATGAAGACAAAGAAAGCTACCATTCAAATCCAAAGAAATCCTTTAAAGAAATTTCTTATCATCATCGAATTAAGTCATAAGCAGTAAAAACTAATTAAATTTCTTATTTGTCATAAAGCCCATATTAGCTTAAGCTCACAAGCTGCATCTCTGTTTCCTTTGGCTCCCCACAATGGATTTGGGAAACAATCCAAGAAATGCAACAAAGATCCTAAATGGTTTTTTTTTTTTTTTTTTTTCTTTACAGTAATCGTAGTGCAGAATAGAGGAAGGACTGAAGAAAGAAGAAAGCAAGGAGAGGTTAAAGTAAGAGGTGGAGGAATTGGGGTTCTCTCCATCCAAAATTCAAAAGCAGGAGAAGTTTTCATTGATTCAGTGGGAAGTGAAACGAGAGTGTAGAAATGGCTGAGGCTGTTATTTCCTTTTTCGTTCAAAAATTGGGTGAGCAACTAGTCAATGAAGTGGAGCTCCTCTCTGGATTTCATGATGATGTTGTGTGGATCAAGAATGAGCTCCAAACCATGAGAGCTTTCTTAAAGGATGCTGATCGAAGAAAGGAGAGGGAGGAACTTGTGGAGGCTTGGATTACCCAAGTAAGGTACTTAGTCTACAATGCTGAAGATTCAGTCGATGAGTTCATGATTCGAATGGAGTCGCAACGCCGTCTTTGAAATGGACACATGGGTTGCATTGTCTTTCATGCCTGTTTCATCAAGCAGTTGATATTTCGACACCGGTTCAGTACTCAAATTCGAAAGATTAGAAAGGAGGTGAAGGCGATACAAGAAAGAGGCGAACGGTTTGGGTTTCACTCTGCATTTCAGGAAGGGAGAAGTTCAATTGCTACAGATGACGGACATCGAGATCCTGGAGTTGCTGCTTCTTGGGTTGAAGAAGCAGACATCGTGGGGCTCAAGAATGACACCATGAAACTCGAGAAATTGTTGCTGGAAAAAGAGGAGACACAACAGCGTACTGTCATCTTGATTGTGGGGATGGGCGGTTCGGGAAAGACGACTCTTGCAAAGAAAATCTACAAAACAGCAAAGACAAGTTTTGATTGCCATGCATGGATTTATGTGTCTCAATCATTCCAAAAGAAGGTTATCTTGAAGCGCATGCTTGAAGGATTTTATGATAGTAGGAAGGAAGCGGCTCCAAATCATGGGGAGACAATGGATGAGACAAACATAGCAAAGATGATCAACGACTACTTGCAAGGAAAAAGGTACGCTCTGTTCCTTGATGATATATGGGATACTAGTGTTTGGGAAGATGTGAAACATGCTTTGCCTCATGAGGGTGGAAGCAAGATCTTCTTCACCACTCGCAATGAAGATACAGCCCATCCTGTCCATGAGAAGTGCCATACACACAAAGTGAAGCCATTATCTCATGAATTGGCTTGGGAACTCTTCGAAAAAAAGGTATTTCTGAACCAAGAAACTCAAGGAACTTGTCCGCCACACTTAGTCGAAGTGGGAAATGCCATGGTCAAAAGATGCAAAGGGTTACCACTCGCCATTGTGGCAATTGGTGGCCTCATGTCAAAGAAGAGCTCTGATCTAGCTGAATGGAATGATGTACTTGAAAATCTTGATTCGGAACTGAAAGATAATGAAGATCTTGCAGGATTAAATTGAGCCCTATTAATGAGTTACAACTATTTACCTTTTCACCTCAAATATTGTTTCTTGTATTGTGGTCTATTTCCCGAGGATTATGAGATTAAGAGAAAGAAGCTGATTCGCATGTGGGTGGCCGAGGGCTTCATTGAGGAACATCGACGGAAGACACCTGAAGAAGTTTCAAGTAATTACTTTGCTTAGCTCATTGATAGGAACCTGCTCCAACCTGTCATTCATGAGGGTACTGGGGAATTGAAAGCATGTCAAGTGCATGACCTCATGCGTGACATTGCTATTCACATGTTTAAGAAGGAAGAATTCGCAGCAATCCTAACAAATCGAAGAAATAATTTTGAAGAAGCACAACGTCGGTTGGCCATCCAAAACACTGCAATTGATATTCCAGGAAGCATGCCTGAATTGAATCCTCGGTCACTTCTTCTATTTAACGACCAGGAATTTCCCTCTTCCTCTTTCTGTAGAATGTTTTCAAAATTCAAATTATTGAGGATATTAGATCTAGAAGGCACTAAAATAAAGATTTTGCCGAATGAAGTTGGAGGGTTGATTCACTTACGGTATTTGAGCTTGAGGAGGACACAGATTGAGGAACTCCCTCTTTCATTGCAAAGACTGCACAACCTACAGACGCTGGACGTTAGAGATTCCCACTTGAAAGGTTTACCCACTGGAATAGAGATGCTTACGAAATTTAGGCATCTTAATTTGATGAAAATTTCTGATAGTAGAGAATTTTATAAGATGCCTAAGAAAACAGCCAGCTTAAGCAACCTCCAAACACTATCAGGTGCATCAGTTGACAGTGGCTTTTCAAGAGAGTTGGGTTACTTAACCCAACTTAAGAAATTATTAATTGGAGAAGTAAAAGGGGAAGATTGTAGACAACTATGTGATTCCATTAGTCAGTTGAAATGGTTGCGATCTCTCAAAATCTTGGGCCAGGGCGAAGATGAAGAACTCAATTTACAAGAATTGTCACAGCCTCCACAATACCTTGAGAAACTTATTTTGAAATGTGTGATGAAAGAATTTCCCCAATGGATTGGTTCACACAACTGTCTCCGGTATATAACCCTGATGAATAGCCAATTTGTGAAAGATCCACTCACCACCCTTGGACAGTTACCCAATCTGGTGTACTTGACTCTCTTTAATGCTTATGTGGGGAAGCAGATTTGCTGCACCTCTGGAGGATTTCCTAAGCTCAGAACCATGAGAATCTCATATATGGAAGAATTGGAAGAGTGGAGTAGAATAGAGGAGGTTACAATGAAATCTCTACGGTATCTCTATATTGAGAGTTGTCCAAAGCTAAAGATGCTCCCAGATGGCTTTCAGCACCTCGCTGCCATCCAACAACTATATTTAGGTGACATGTCAGAAGAATTCATGAAGAAGGTAAGGAGAGGCGGAGATGACCATCTCAAAGTGCGTCACATCCCTCACATTAATAAAGTTGGTAACGATGGTGATGGGAAATACATGTATGAATCACTCTGGGATGGAGAAAAGATCTAATACCGTCATCCATGCGGGTTGTGCTGTCTTCGCAAGGAGGTACAACAATCAACAGCTGTACGTTTCTCTCTCTCTCTCTCTCTCTCTCTCTCTCTCTCTCTCACCCAGTATTGTAGGTCGCGGCTTAAGTGGATACTTGGATCCACCAAGGTGGGTGGATCCCCTTACTGTGGGGCCCATGGTGATGTATTATCCTTAAATCCCTACCGTCCATCCGTTTTTCATATCATTTTAATGCATGTTACAAAAAATGAAGCAGATCCAAATCTTAGGTAGACCACACCATAGGAAACATTGTTGATTGAATTCCCAGCATTAAATGCTTCTTGGGGCCACCAGAATGTTTATTTACCATCCAACTTATTGATAATGTCACAAAGATCTAGATAAAGGCGGCACAAAAATATCTACTCATTCAAAACTTTTGTGACTCATACCAAGTTTTTAATGGTCAATCACCACTGTTTCCTGTAGCTGACACTGTGTGACCTGATCAATAGGTTGGATGGAAAATAAACATTATAGTGGCCTTAGGAAGTTTTTAATGGCAAGCGTCAAATTACTGCTGTTTCCTGTGGTGTGGTACACCCGAGATTTTGATATAACTCATTTTTGGGTTCGTATCCTAAAATGATCTGCAAAAATAGATAGACGGTGTAGATAAGATAAATACATCATGGTGGGGCCCACAAAGTATTTCCAGCACTGGAGCTCATATGGGAGGGATTCCTACCACAACATCACATGGTCCAGATCCTACCATGATGGATAAGTTTTATATCCATGCCATCCATTCACTTTGTCAGCTCATTTTAGGACATGAGCCCAAAAATGAAACAGATCCAAAGCTCAAGTGGACCACACCAAAAGAAAAAGTAGAGATAATGACACTAACCCTAGAAACCTTTCCAAGGCCTATCGTAAGATGTTTATTTGTCATCCAACCTATAGATAAGGCAATTCAGCGTGGATGAAGAGTAAAACACAAATATCAGATTGTTTAATCTAAGAGATTGCAGGGACCCCATTCATGATCTAGTCCATTAGATTAATGGTCTAGCCCCTTGAGCAATGGACCCAACTTCCATGGACTAAAAGACGTTTTCCATTCTTTTTAATTTTTTTAAATTTTTTTTTTTTTTAAATTTCTTTTTACATAATAAAGTTCTTTTTGCCCCAGCTAAGTTGTATATGGTTTTATGTTCAATGGATAAGGAGGTGGTTGATTTCATTGTACTCTTGGAGCGGCTTCATGGCTACCACCTTTCGCAAGGTTAGCAGGATGCAATGGTGCTGAGGAAGGAAAAGTCAATTTTCCGTTCGATCTTTTTATGGGTTGCTATTTCAGTTATCATCACAGAGAGCTTGCGTCACACCGCTTTCATGTGACGTTATGCCGCTGCTTATAAGGTATTGGCTTTCACTTGGCAAGTGAGTAGGAATAGGTGCTCAGAGACTGATGGCTTTGTTCCTGGCATGGCATGACAGTGAGATTTGGAAAAAGAAAAAAGAAGTAGAAGGTAGGGTGTTGTGATGGTTGGCTTTGTTCGCTAGTGTTTTTAGAATAAAAGTAGAGTGGTCTTTGTATTATTTTCTAGTGCAAGTGATGTATTTTGGGATGGACTTCTAGTTTACAAGCTCTTGACAAGTGTATCTTTCTTTCTTGATTTGGGCTGACATTATTGTTTATATATGTGTGTGTGTCTGTGTGTGGTGTTTTTCTAATAAAATTCCAGTACTTGTCAAAGGAAAATGTTCCAATAAGTTTCTTATGCAGTTGTCTAAGGTATATAATCTTTTATGAATATCATGATGAAAGGATCACATATTGCGTTAAACAGGCTAGAATTGTATGGGATCATGGCCATACAGGGTCCATGGATACTTTTTTTTGGACGCATTGACCTCAAATCAGGCCATATTCAATGTGGGTATCATTACCAACTAGGACATCCACCAAATCTGCACATAGGTTAGATCTGATTTCATCTAAAATGCATAACATGTGGACCACAACATGTGCAGATTTAGAATGGACAGAATCTACCGTACACCTGACTCCATGGGCCACAAGACATGATAATCATCAGGTCACTTGAAGAACACTATAAAAGAATTGTTTAATCAAGGAGAGTGCTAGGAAATACCCCATTCGTGGTGGGGAATGTGGGGGTGCATCATATCAATGGTCTGGACCACCAACTGATGGGCCTAACTTGCAAACACTATAAAAGAATTATCTTTTTTTTCTTTTCTTTTCTTTTCTTTCTTTCTTTCTTTTCTTTTTCCACCGTATTCTTCATCTTCTTTCTTCATTTATTACTTTCTACCACAATTGAGTTTTATATGGTTTCATGTCTAGATAGGTTTGTGATACAGCCAGCCTAGGGCCTATGTGGTCCATGGAATTGAATGGTATTGAATTGTATTAGATGGGATTAACATCATTGTATGTCTGGAAATACCATGGTATTGTAGCCATCCAATCTCGTGTTTGGAATAACATTTTTGCTATGGGGAAACACCAGATTAAACAAAATCATGCTTGGTAGACCATGGAATTGCAATCAACGACCAAATTCATAACGGATGTCGTCGTTCACTTCTACACATATATAACTAGAATGTTAGGTGTAAACAGTGTATATGGATAGATGACATGGATAAATGCATGCATCAATGTGGGGCCCACATGTGTAGTGGATTTTAAAATCAACATAAACCTGCATGGGACCAATACAATTCCATGGGACTAAATGGAGTTCCATCCGACCTAATTCCAACCTTTCCCATCCTCTCCAAATTCTGGATGGAATTGGACGGTGCTATCACACTTAATCCCATCTGTTACCCTGGGCCAAATGCCCCCTTATGATTCTCATTGCAGGCTAGACACCATTTCAAATGAAAGCAGAATATGTGGACCCCACCATGTGAATAACTGAATATTAGAATAGGAGGTGTGTTGGGCGCCTGGCTGCATGGGATGTGGTTTGGCTAGTGACCCCAAAGCCAGCCAGCTAGCTGGGTCAAGGCTCTATGCGTCCCAACATGATGTATGTGCTTTATCCATGCCGTCCATTCATTTTTCTAGCTTGTTTTAGAGCTTAAGCCCAAAAATCAAGTATATCCAAATCTAATTTGTACCACACCATAGGAAAGAGTGGGGATTGAACACTTACTGTTGAAAACATTTTAGGGGCCACAGAAGTTTTGGATCAAGCTGATAATTTCTGTTTTCTCTTTATCCTGGTCTCTGTGACATTATCAACAGGTTAGATGTCAAATAAACATTATAGTGGGTGCTAGGAAGATTTTAAAGGTGGACATTCAATCAACATTGTTTTCCTGTGGTGTGGTCCACCTGATATTTGGATCTTTCACATTTTTTTAGTTCATGCCCTAAATTTACTTACAAAATGGATGGACAGCGTGGATAATACACATACATCATGGTGGGACACACAAGGCTTTGACACCAGTTGGCTCTATTGGGGTCACCAGCCAAATTGCGTTCGGCTGTACTACAGATAGTTCTTTGGGTCTTCAGATCCTTCTTGGAAGGATTTGAAGGGTTTTCTCATCCCCAAGTTGAAATCCTTGTTTTGTGTTACAAGCATTTTAATTTCCACTAATCATTTATTCATAGAAAATGCTTTGATTAGTTCTATAAGGTTAGTATATATGTTTCTTTTCCTTCATTGAGCGTGTAGGAAACCATTGGATGCTTACCAACAGATTGTTTTAAATCCACACTTGAACCCTAGTTGAATGGATTGGCCTGGTTTTGAGGCCAAATCATCTACAAGCAGAGCATCCCATTGACCTGTGGGCCACAGAGTTGAATCGTGCGATTACACAATTCATCTAATTCGATATACAGATCGCTGTCCATCAGACCATTGAGTTGGCCCAATCTTTAGTCTGGCAGCAGTTGGGCCATTTTTGTTAATCTGATGGTCCTTTGCAAGAATTCGGAACGCGGTCAGCTTTAGTATGAATGGTTAAAGAGATAAGGGTTTTAGTTAAAATACAATTTCAGGAGATTCCTTAACACAATTCATTCTATTTCTACAAGTATTGTTTCGAAAAGAGGGAGAGATTGATGAGTATATTTTGAATGAAGTGAAGATTTCCTCTAGAGTGCTGTGAAATCGCAACCTGCTGATGGAATTTATGAAAATAAATAAAAATAAATAAATACAAGACAGTTGCTTGACTAGGAATGTAGGGCAGATTAGGACGCACCATACGTGGAGATGAGCATTGTTGAGACGAGGATATCGAGATGGATGCGTGCGAAGTTCTGTGAAGAAAGAATGAAGACCAAAGGCAAACAAAAGCAGCATTAGCATACAAGTGGGACTCAGTTAATTATGTTGGAAAGCTAACCAAAATGGTTCAACCATGTGGTGTGGATGCCAGATATGGCCTGTAAGAAGGGAACTTTGATTATGGTTGAAGGGAGCCTGAAAAGAGGATGAAGGGTAGGAAAGCTGGTTGAGGCCTGTGATGAAGATAATGAATGGAGATTATGATGCCGGCTGAGAGCCTATTTGGACCGTGGCATCTTCGATCAAATTTCAGAACTGATGCAGCCTGCATCAGCCCAGCTCACAGTTTATCTGAACTCTGGCACAAGATGACTTGACTCGGCAAATTCAACTCGTTCACACTAGACTCGATCTGAACTGAGCGAACCGAATAGCCTTCATCCCATCCAAACTCAAACCGAGTCGAGTTCCGGTTACCTAGTAACTCGACTCGACTTGACCCAAAATTCAACTCGGTATTGACTTGACTTGATCCGAAACTCGAATCAGGTGTGTGTGTGGGTGTGTGTCTGTGTGTGTGTAACTCAGATTTAACATTTCACGGAGAGGCTGCAATTTTGTCCTGACTTGGTACTTGAGACTCGGTCGGACTCCGTCCAGATTAGTTCAGGCCAGACCCGGATTCGGATTAGGTCAGGTAAGCTGGACTCAGTAACGAGTCGGGTCGAGTTTGGGTCAGGTCTATTCAAAACCGGATCAAGTCAGATCAGGCGCCCTAACTTGGTCCAACTTGACTCAATGCCCAGCTCTAGCTATGGTTGATCAACATTACTGCCAATAGGACGGATGGTCCTGATAACCCCACGTGGGCCGCATTCAACAAGATATGCTGGATCAGTGTGAGTTACCACCCCAAAGTGGTGCAGTCAAATAGCGTAATCTCACCAGTGATTGATTAACCTGTGATGTTGTGCAGCTTGTGCTAGCCTTAACCATCAAATAGAATAAATAATTCATGTATACCTAGCTAATTGGAACTAATCTTGTTCACATAAGCCAAAACATGTCTTTTTCTTTTGTGTTTATTTCTTCTTCTTTTTGTTAATCCCTGTGTTGTTTTATAATAAAATCAATTGAGGTCTTGGGTCGCAGGCCAGCTTACCAACTAAAATATGTTATTATGCAATGCTCGAGTCGTGGAGCAAGCACGACTCATGGTTCAATGGTCTAAACAGTTGATATTAATTATCGGCTCCATGGTGGATAGTTGAGAAAGACAATGCAACGACATATCACAATTAACCAAGAAAAGGGAAAATATTATACAGCTTGTGTTGGGGATCACGGAAGCACACAATGATGGATCAAGAATAGCAATCAAAAGGTAATAAGCAAAAAAGAGAAGAACGCAACGATTTTAATGTCGAAAAACCCTTGCGGGAAAAACTGCTACACAAAGCGACAAATATTACCATGAAAGCATAAATTATAAAGAGAAAACGATTACCCAATTCGAACAACCTCGAATCTCACCCTTGCTACATAATTTAAAACTCTTGGACAATTTAGGAACTCTTAGAAATTTTTTCTCTCAATCCCGTTTACACCCACATATATAGCCTTGGGAAGAATCCCAAACGAAATCAGAAACAAATTTCGTAGATCCGTCAGATCTGCAAAAATTCTCACGAAATAGTTCAATGTCATTGACATTTAACCTTTGATGAATAAAAAAAACTGTCAAAACTATCTACGGACAAAACATGGATTTTCCAGAAATATTCAATTACTCGACCTAGCTTCGATGGCATCGACCGCTCCTCAATGTCGTCAAACACTCCTCGATGTCATCGAAAAATTGCACGAATATGTCCAACAACCAACAGAGGAAATCCAAGAAATACTTGATAGCATCGAGTTGACTATGATGGCATCAAAACCTACTCGATGACATTGAACCTGTCATCGACAGATTGTTGCATTACAGATTTAAGACATCTATCAACAACAATCTCCACCATGTCTTCAATCTTCAAGCATGTAGCTTCTTCTCATCTTTTCTTCTCGCTGTCTCGTATCATAGTTCCATCGACGCTTCTCGTGCACACTTTGTCCTCCTATTATGCCATCGTTAAGCCCGGAGAAGTCGCACAAAACTTAAACTTCTCTGCAGGAACTACCTTGGTGAGCATGTCCACCGGATTCACGCTCGTGTGAATCATCTCTACAGTCACACCTCCTTCTTCAAGCACCTATCAGATAAAGTGGTGATGAACATCAATGTGTTTAGTATGTGAGTGATAAATAAAATTTTTAGCCAAATTAATCACGCTTTCGCTATCACAATTGACTAACACGGCCTCCTATTAAAGCCCCAACTAATTTATCATCCCTCTCAACCAAACACCTTCCTTGAATGCTTTGGTCACCGCATATACTCAGCTTTGGATGTAGAAAGAGCTACCACAGACGGAAGCTTCGACATCCAACTGATTGCTCCACCCGCTAGCACAAACGAGTACCCTTAAGTCGACTTTCTAGAATTTATACTACCCGCGTAATTGAAATTCATATAACCTACTAACTTGACCCCTAATTTCTCAAAATATAAGACCTAATCTTGCATACCTCAAATGTATCCAAGTAGCCATGTCACTGTTTCCCAGTGTTGATTTTCGTAGTTAGACATGTATCTGCTAACAACACCAACTGCATGTGAAATATCCGATCTAGTACAGACCATGGCATACATCAAACTGCCCACCGCATTCAAATAAGGCACACTTGACCGGCAGTTAAGAAGATCGACGCTCTGCTTTCAACCCGTTTATCCAAACTGTTTGGGTTGGGTTTTTTCAAGAGGCTTCCCGACTTCATAAACATAAAAAGCCGTGTAAATCATAAAAGACTAAAAATATTCCTTTAATAATCAACTAAATCAAATTCAGTTTATGAATTGAAATCAAACTCCCATCTCGCTACAGCTTCACCTCTTAGCCCTCTGTTTAGCCACACATAGGCATGATTTACTTAAAAATAAAAAGAAATATACATTAAACTACTAATCACATTCAAATCTCTCGGCTGCACACTACCAAAAAACCTCCTCCTTCCCGTTTTTCTTCCTTCCCTTTATAGAACTCGTCCGAGCCGAAGTCTTCCGCACAAGAGATCGTGTTGGAGTCGGAATAAAACAAACTTCTGATTGTCCAAAATCAGAATCGGACTTCTTGGTGGTGGTCACGGCTCCTGATGAAGTTTGAAAGGTTGAAGTGAGTCGTGTGGGGAACACTCACCACTTGGATTCGCCTCGGCCTGGTTGTAATGCGCCCATTGAATTGCAACTCACCGTCCATCCCGCATTTAATGGTTATGATCTTTCAGCACCCGAGTATAGAGACTTTGATCCCAAGTTCGGATTGTCGAAATGAGGCGCGAGTGGGGTCCACATCGAGCGCCCACCACGGACTTCGGGTTAGCTCGATTTTTGACCGAACTCTCCGTCCGTATCGTGCACATGTACCCTATGTACATGCAATGTACATGTGTCCTCCACCTTTGTTAGAAATTTATCCATTCATTTTATCTATGTTAACCAGATATCCGGCGGGCCCCACATAATGATTAAAGGGGTATCTATCCGCTGCCATTTCCAGGAGCTAATTTTACGTTAGCATTTATGGTCTTCAACCACGTATGGAGTTTTGCGTAGAGACCCTAGATCTTCAAACTTTTCGTTCACTTGAGCTTCAATTTCTCGATTTTCTTAGATCCTTGAATATAGGGCTACCACCTAAAAATTATAGTTCCAAAAGTGTTGACCACCTATATGAGAGTTATACGAACGACAATAATTGTAATAATAATAATAAAAGAACAACTACCAAGCAGTAAGAAGCTGAAGATCTATTAGGCGCTCTGAGTGCACCACCGACTGGTTTTATTCCTGAGTTATCCGCATATGTCAAATAGGATGCATCAAACGCCAACATAGTGAAGAAATATCCCCAAGATTGTTACTTGTGACATTTTAGTGATTAGCAGGTTCACAACAAATACATATTCATACACTTAAGCATGTTATCTTTAACGCACAACCACTAAGCAAGTTACACATGTTATCAACACAACCAAACACAAGTAACGGTGACATAAGAAACAAATAAATTTCTAATCTATTTGGTAAATATATTAATACTATAATGAAATGATGCATGCTCCTTATAATCTAACACTCCCTCACAAGCGACTTTTACACCTATTTCGCAAATGCTAACACTCACTAACAAGTAACTCCAACGTGAAATCACAACTTATCCTAGTATATGCAGGATTTTCCAAGTTATTATTAGTTCCACTTCATACAACAGGTTGGCAAAGCCAGTATACCGCCATTATGTCACGAGTCATTATTCGTATCATGTAGTTCGTTGCAGCACGTGGTGACTCCTCACCAGTGTCCCTTGATCCAGATTTAAGGCATCGACAAGGTACAGGTCATCACCCGATACCGAGTATAAACTATTAATTTAGAAGAGTGAGCTTGTCACTCAAAACTAAATTAACACGAAGGAATTGGCTCGTCACCCAATTCCATTCACGCCCGGTTGTTAGAATAGTACTCTAGTACGGTACTATCGACTGAGTAATTTGACGGGGGTTGTTCGAAAAAAATTCTATCACTTCTATCAGTGCTCAATGATCACTATGGGGAGGCTCGTCACCCCAGTATAGGCCGACAACTCGAACTCGGTGTCCCATATCACCATTCTCAGCTCATGAGTATTTGGGGATGGTTATGGGTAGACTAAGTCAATGGTAACAATGATATCAAAGATTCTATTGAATGTTATACAATCACCAAGCATAAGAATGATTGAACTTACATTAAACTGATACGATCGATTATAGAGGACATCTGATAAATCAACATTGGGTGCCAGGCATCCTATGTAGCTCCAACTACTGCCGATAGTTTGCATTCAACTTTAGTCGGCCATATAAGCTTGGGATAGCCATCTTAAAGTGGGCTATCCACACATTTAAATAATTTAAGGAGCTCGATCCACCACAACAATAATTTAATCATATTAACATTTTTAAGTATTTAACATCTAAGCATTATAATATTAAGAGTTTCATGTCATTCTGGCATTTCATCGAGCATGTTATAAACCAAATAGAAAACAGACACATTTATTTATTCTAAAATGTCAAGTAGAAGCTTGAGGGTAGATCTTCACCTTAGAATCGAAATTCTCGACTCAGATGTACCCCTATCATCATGAATTTGGGGAAAAACACTTCAAACCTAAATTACAGTACAAGACTATCATTAGTGATATGAATTTACTCCTAATGAAATGTTAAATAACGAATTATGACTCAACTAACTCGATTGGAATGATCCCTCAACTTGGTTCGACGAATCATATCATGGAATCTGTGCGCAACCGAAACCCTAACAAAATCGAGCCCGAGTACGGCTCCCGCAAGAGTATGGACTGCTCCAATCGATAATTGGAACTCAAAACCTTAACAAACTCAACCCTAACATTAGGGTTCGTGAGAATCGATAGAAACAAAATGGAGTTTCTAACCCTAATGGTTCAAAATGTAGGAAGTGAAAGAAAGAGACAGAAAGACAAGTAGAAAAATCTCTTACCTATTAAGGAGGTAAAGAATTTATCCTGAAATCGTCGGATTCTAGTTGTGAAAAATGTGAAACCGAGCGTAGAAGCGAGACCTTGCAAGATATCACGGCGATCAGATGACGACATCTAGCACCGCAGTCCGCCATTTCTCCATTCCCTCTTCTTCTTCTCTTCCTCTCTTTCTCTCTTTCTCTCCTTTACTAGGGAAAATTCGTATGGGGAGAGGGAGAATGAAATAAATGGGTATTTAGAGTGTTAGGTGTGGTGCAAATGATTTTAAGGCCTATGTTTCATTATATTAGTCTTATGGGGAGTTGTTTCTAATCTTTGGAGTCCATTATTAGGTGTAAGAGTCAATATACACCATAGGATAGTTGGCCCTAATGATGATCTACGTATGGGTATGATCGGCCCGCCATTTGGATGCATCAATAGACGAGCATGATCAAAAGTCAGTTCGACGGTCACTGATATGGTTGATTGAAGCCACGACTATATCGATATGTGTAAGATATTAATTTCGATTGTTGCCCTAAATTTGGTAATGATTTAACGGTCCAAAAGCCACAATTTGGGTAAAAACCGAATGTATTGAGCGATTCAAGGCATGATCTCAGCTCGATGTCCTGCGATGGACGTCAAGCCCATTAAGACGAATGTCTTATGTCTTTCTATAGTATCGAGTTTAGCGGCCCACTAACGAGTGATCTAGAATTTGTTTGGATAATCGGGGCATTTCTTGAGTGAATCAGGTAGCGAGATTTCTTATGCACAATGATTATGGTTTGAATTGACTAAGTTCATAATGTGGCCTATTCGCAACTAGGAGAAATAACGATTCGATCATAATCACCATAAACCATTGATTTTAAGTTAAAAAGATAATTTGCTCAGTTTGGTTTGTTAATTAAGAGTTGACCCCTAGTTGTCTCAACTTTGGGTAGATCTTTATTTATTTGTGGTTGTCTTGATCAGTCAGTGGTAGGTCGGATAGATTTGGGCCCTTTGTGAACAAATCACGAGGCTAAACTCGATGTATAAGTGATCGGGTGAATTCGTTGGCTTCATACGATTGATGAAGTAGATTTGTGCAGTTATTTACTGTTATCACCCACTTATAGGCTCACCTCGAGTGTAAGGGTTAGTAAATGACAATATAGGCTAGTTATATCGAAAATTTTCAATTTTTTTAGATATTCAAATTGGCAAAAATACAACTCAAAGCTTGAGGAGCATTAGCGCTCGTCTTCATACAACACATACCCATGCCAACTATGTTGCTGGTGTGTGGTACACCAGCGAAAGCGGATTGGCTGGCATGGTGTATGAAGAGCGCCGCTCCTCGAGTTATGATTTGTAGGAACAGTTCAAAGGAGATCAAACTTATATGGCCCCCAAAATGAAGTATTTATTATATCCACACCGTGCATCCATTTTTCAAGATCATTTTAGTTCTTAACTCAAAAAATTATTCATATCCAAATCTTAAGTAGAGGGGGGGCAATGATTCTCATTGTTAAAACATTTATAGGGCCCACCATGGTGTTTATTTTCCGTGCAACCTATTCATCAGGTCACGTATACCGGGATAAAGAGGAAAAAACCCCCACTGCTTTTTGAACTGTTCGTCTGACTTGATACTTGCATGTCTTATTTTTCGGCTCAAGCCTAAGGACAATCTAGCCAAATGGAAGGACAACTGGGATATAACACATACCTCACGATGGGACCCACATAAGTTGGTGACGTCAACTCACCAGCCATGTTGGTAGCGTATGATACACCAACCAATCCGCATCCCATTATATTGGGAACAAGTACTATAGACCTGAACCTAATCAATTGTCAGCCTGAACCGAAGCCCAGAACAGTTGACATAGGCCTTAAAGCTTGACCAGTCAGCCCAGCCAATGGACAACGACATTCTTGATCATGTGCCCTGACCACTGAAGTACCATCCTTTTGTGATTCCTGACTATCCCTATGTGCCCTTGAATTGCTCTCAACATGCATTTAGATGTCCTCAAGGTGGCATCTAAAATATCGTTCATGAAGGGTTGCAGGCTTGAACAGCTTTGTTCCGGTGGTCCGCAGGACTCATGTACTCATTGGTTACGGTGGAAACTATCCACCAGAGCCAAAGACCGCATGTAATATCAAAAAATTTCAGGTCGTTGGATGACCCCAACACTCGGACAAGTAAACAACCTGCATGAAAGCAAGGCCAACAATTATTAGGACGTGGACTGCGCCATACCCCTACCATCTCCAGCTGGGAACGGGCATGAGCTTTGAGTGGCCACTGTGATGTATGGATCTTATCCACACCATCCATCAACTTTTTTTGTATCGTTTTAGGGTACATGCCTAAAATTGAGGCAGATACAAGGCCCAAGTGGACCACACCACAGGAAGCAACAGTGATAATGATTCTCATCGTTTAAACTTTTCTAAGACCCACGGTGATGTTTATTTGCTATCCAACCTCGGATGAAAAGAAAACACAAATATCAGCTCCATCCAAAACTTCGGTGGCCCCCAATAAGTTTTCAACGTTAAGAGTGTGGTCCACTTGAGCCTTGGATCTGCCTAACTTTTGGGCTTATGCCCTAAAATAATATCGAACAATAGATGAACAATAATATCACGGTTCTGCAGGTGATCTCAGCACCAGTCAGCTAGCTGGTGTCAAGGCTTTGCGGGTCCCACCATTATATGTGTTTTATACACTATCTATCCGTTTTGCCAGCTTATTTTAGGCCATAAACCCAAAATGAGGTAGTTCCAAAGCTTAAGTAGACCACACCACACGAAATAGTGGGGATTGAATACTTACAATTGAAAACTTCTTAAGGGCATAAGATGTTTTGGATAGAGATGATATTTGTGTTTTCCATTAATGAGGTGACCTAATCAACATGTCGATGACAAATAAACATTACAATAAACCTAAGAAATTTTTAACAATGTGAGTTTAATCACCACAGTTTCATGTGGTAAACATGAGATTTAGATGTACTTTATTTTTCGGCTACCCTACCAAGATAACCGATTGGCCACTTTTCCTGCCACCAGCCCGGTTTGGTAGTCAGTGCTCTGTGAGCCCCTCCATGATGTATGCGTATCATCCACTCTGTTCATCCATTTGTATAGATTATTTTAGACTTGATTCCAAAAATGCGAGGGATACAAATCTCAGGTGGACCCCACCACTAGAAAACAATACTAATTGGATATCCACCATTAAAATCCTCCTAAGGTGTACTGTTTATTTGACATCCAATCTATTTATTAGGTCATACAGACCTAGATTGAGGGAAAAAACAAAGATCAGCTTGATCCAAAACTTTTATGGCTCCCAAAAAGTTTTTAATAGTCAACGTTCATTCAGCATTGTTTCTTGTAATGTGGTCCATTTGAGATTGGAATATACCTTATTTCCAGTCTAATATCATAAAATGATTTAGAAAAATAGATAGACAGCGTAGACGAAACACATACATAATGATGGGCCCACGGTGTACCAACCACCGGCCATTGGCAGGTGGCAGGGGAGTAGCCGATTGGTTTTCCCCTACGAAATGGATTAATGCGCGAATAAAACACATACATCTTCGTGGGTCCACGTAGCTTTGGCACCAGCTAACTGGCTGATGTTGGGGTCACCAGCCAAACTGCGTCCACCACTAGAAAACCACGTAATGGACTTGGTCAGTCATCGACGCGACATTGTGCTGCACGTCAAGCGGATTGGCTGGTGTACCGTGTACCACACACCTGCTATATAATGTGCGAAGACGAGCAATGACGCTCCTCGAGCTCGAGTTGTAAGTTACATGGCCCGCACAGTTATATATTTGTTATATCTACATCATTCATCTATTTTTAGAGATCAGTTTAGAGCATTATCCAAAAAATGAATCATATCCAAAGATCAGCTGGACCACACCACAAATAGCAGTGGAGATAATGATTTTCACCGTTAAAAATTTTATAGGGCCCACCATAACGTTTATTTTCCATCCAATCCGTTCATAAGGTCACAAAGACCTGTATGAGGGGGAAAAAAATTCATATTGATCCAAAACTTCTATGACCCCAAGAAGGGTTTCAATGGTAGACATTCAATCTCCCACTGCTTTTTGTAGTGTGGTCCACTTGATAGTTAGATCTGTCTTATTTTTTGTCTCAAGCCTTAAGACGAGCTCGCCAAATGGATGGACAGCTTGGATATAACACATACATCATAATAAGATCCACAAAACTTGTTAAGGTTATATAGATGGTGTGAGGTACACCAGCCAATTCGCTTAGGGAAAAAGAACGATTTGGGTCCAGTACCAACGCAGGTTGTTAAGGAATACGAGATCCAACAAAAACAAAAGGGAAGCAAGTTTTCCTGGTGTCTCCAGGCAAATTTGTTCTACGAACCCTATCATAATATAGGTGTTATATTCACATTGCCATCTGTTTTCAGATATCATTTTAGAACATGAGCATAAAAATATAACAGATTCAAAGCTCAAGTAGACCACATCATAGGAATCAATGAAGATTGGATGCTTACAGCTGAAAACTTTTTAAAGGTCTCCAATGTTTTGGATTGAGTTTATATATATATATTTTTCCCTACATCTAAGGTTATGTGACCTAATCAACACATTAGATGATGGTAAATAAACATTACAGTGGGCAAATTTTTAACAGTGGGAATTTAATCACCACTGTTTCATGTAGCGTGATCCACGTGAGATTTAAACTTATCTTATTTTTGGGATCATACCTAAGCCCAAAAATGAACTTACAAAAATGAATGAACAACCGATGAAACACGGATCAGCCAAACTCGCTTAGCGTATTACGTGTTACCCAGGTAACACATTAGTGGATACTACCCTTACACTAGGGCCCATCTTATTGATGTGTTTTATATCCATGCCATCTGTCCATTTATCTAGCCCACTTTAAGATGTTTTGTCAAAAATTAAGTAGATCCAAATCTCAAGTAGACCACACCGTAGGAAACAGTGGTGATTGAACTTATACCATTAAAAACTTCCCACGGCCCACTATAACGTTTCCTTTCCATCCAACCTGATGATAAGATCAATTCGGCAAAATATAACTATCATCTTGATCCAAAATGGTTGTGGCTAATAAAAGGCTTTTAATAGTCATTTACCACTATTTTCAATTGTATGGTCCACCTAGGATATAGATCGGCTTATTTTTTGGGATCACATCCTAGAGTAAAAACGGATGGGCAACATGGATATATAAATAAATGAATAAAATAAAATAAAATAAAAACACGGTAGAGGTGGGTCCCTCACGTTATTAGTAACACCTAATCCGCTCATAGTAAAATAACATTTAATCACTTATTGACGAAAGCCGATTGCGACTTGCCCCCGCGTGGACCATAATCCATCCAGGAAAGGATTTGTGGGTCCCATTGTGATGTATGGGTTACATCTATTCCATCTATACATTTTTTCAGATCATTTTAGAATATAGACTTAAAAATGAAGTAGATTGAAAGCTCAAGTGGACCACAAAGTGGGGATTGAACTCTCACCATTAAAAACTTCATACGAGGAGTGGAAGTTTTAGGTCAATCTGATATTTGTGTTGGCAAATAAACATCAGGATGGCCATTAAGAAAGCTTCAACCGTGAGTTTCAGTATCTCTCCTGCTTCTGCGGTGCAGTCCACCTGATGCGTCCCAACGTGGAAATTGGATTGAGTATCCAAAAATGAGAGGGATATAAATCTCAGGTGGACCACACCACACAAAATAGTGGGGATTGAATACCAACCATAGAAAACTTCTTAAGGGCCTCAGAAGTTTTGGATCGAGATGATATTTGTGTTTTCCCTTTATCCATAATCAGGTGACCTAATCAACAGGTTGGATGACAAATAACCATTACAATAAATTAACCACACCACATGAGAACAATGTGATTGGATATGCACCATTAAAATCCTCCCAAGGCCCACTGTACTGTTTATTTGACATCCAATCTATTTATTAGGTCATAAAGACTCGGATGAAGGGAAAAAACAAAGATCAACTTGATCCAAAACTTTTATGGGCCCGAAAAAGTTTTTAATGATCGAAATTCATTCAACACTGTTTCCTGTAATGTGGTCCATTCGAGATTGCAACATACCTCATTTTTAGTCTCATACCATAAAAGAAAAATAGATGGACGGCATGGATAAAATACATACATCATTGTGGGGCCCACAAAGAACCAACCACCAGCCATTGCCTGGTAATGGCTGGTGGTAGGGGGAGTAGCCCATCTGTTTCCCCCTACCAAATGGATTAATGCGTGGATAAAACACATGCATCATGGCGGGCCCACGTATCTTTGACACCAGCTAAATGACTGACGTTGGGTCACCAGCCAAACTGCCCCCTTCACTAGGAAAACACGTAATGGACTTGGTCAGGACACAACATATCGTGCTGTGATCCATCATAGTTTAATATTAAAGTACATGAAGTCCAAGGAAGAAGAACGATGTGGGTCCACCAACGCAGGAATATGAGATCCAACAAAAAGGGGATGGCGGATCTAGTTTTGGTGGTGTGTTAACCCAAAGTTCTATGAACGTCCCTAACACAATGGATGTGTTATATCCACATTGTTCAACCGTTTTTAGAGATTATTTTAGAAAATGAGCATAAAAATGTGGCAGGTTCTAAGCTCAATTAGACCACACTTTAAGAAGCAATGAAGATTGGATGCTTACCGCTGAAAACTTTATATGGGCCACAATTGTTTTGGATTAAGCTTTTATTTTTGTTTTCCCAACATCTAGAGTTATGTAACCTAATCAACACATTGGATAGTAAATAAACATTCGGTGGGCCCTAGCACATTTTTAACAGTGAGAGCTCAATCACCACTATTTCCCTTGGTGTGATCCATATGAGATTTAAATTTACGCGTTGGATAAAACATATATATCATTATGGGGCTAGGGGGCTTTTACACCAGCTAACTGCACCAGCCAAACCGTGTCCGTCGTTAGCGGATTAAGTGTTACCCAGGTAACACATTAGTGGATGCTACCCTTACACTAGGGCCCACTTTAATGATGTGTTGTATATCCATGCCGTCTGTCCATTTCTCTAGCCCAGTTTAGGATATTTTGTCAAAAATTAAGCAGATCCAAATCGTAGTGGACCACATCATAGGAAACAGTGGTGATTAAACTTGTACCAATAAAAACTTCCTACGGCCCACGGTAATACCCACCGTCACATTTCTTTTCCATCCAACCCGACGATAAGGCCAACCAGACCTAGCTAGATGGGGAAAATATAAATATTATCTTGATCCAAACGGTTGTGGCTCGTAAAAAGATTTTAGTAATCATTTACGGATGTTTTCAATTGTACGGTCCACCTAGGATATAGATCTGTTTAATTTTTTGGATCAGAATAATATGAAAAAACGGATGGACAGCATGAATATACAATAAACAAAAAAAAAAAAAAAAACACGGTAGAGTTGGGCCCCACACGTTAATGGTAACACCTAACCTGTTCATGGTAAAATTACATTTAATCACTTTCGTCGAAAGCGGATTGCGACTTGCCCCGCCTGGACCATAATCCATCCAGTAAGCGCTCGCTCGGTGGGTTCCATTGTGATGTATGAGTTACATCTATTCCGTCTATCCATTTTTCTAGATCATTTTAGAATATAAACTGAAAAATGAAGTAGATTGAAAGCTTAAGTGGACCACGCAACCGGGATTGAACTCCCACCATTAAAAACTTTACATGAGTGGTGGAAGTTTTAGATTAATCTGATATTTTTGTTTCCTGTTCATCCAGGTATATATAACCTTATGAACAGGTTCGATGGCAAATAAACATCAGGATGGCCATTAGGAAAGCTTCAACGGTGAGTTTCAGTATCTCTTTTGCTTCTTTGGTGCGGTCCACCTAATGCGTCCAAGCGTGCTAGGACGCAATTCGCTTCCGTCATCGACGCGACATCATTGCGGACTCTGCACGAGTCCAATTATTGAAGATTAGTGCAATTATTGTTGAAGGATACGGGGTCCACCATAGTTATATCTAAGGGCATGGGATCCACCAAAGCGCGTTATCGAAGAATATGGGATCCACGAAAGCGCGTTATCGAAGGATTCGTAGTGTCGGTATGTGTTGATGCAAAGTTTTATGGTCCCACCACGATGTATGTGTTATATCAACACCATTAATTCATTTCCTGAGATTATTTTATGGTATGAGCCAAAAAATGAGGGGGGTCTAAAGCTCAAGCGGAATACACCCTATGAAGCAGTGAAGATAAACGCCCACCGTTGATTCTTTCGTCAGGCTCATTGTGATGTTTATTTGCCATCTAACGTGTTTATAAGGTCAGATGGATTTGATCCATTATTTCTATGGCCCTCAATAAGTTTTGGATGATGAGCGTTCTCATGGTGGGCCCACAACTTTGGCACGCAGGGGCAGCGGGCAATCATACTACTCGTGTGCCAAGGAGTTCATAGAAAACGACTCCATTTCCTTTCCTCTCTATATTCTCCAACTGCTCTCTTACTAGTCTTCCAAATTCCACCCGTCCTCAAAAAAATTAAAAGAAATAAAAAATCGGAAGAAGGAGAAGGAAGAAGCAATTCTTGGAGGAGACGCTGATCGTGTTGTTTCCTAATTTGTATTTACTAGGAGAAATGGGAAGTGAGACGATGATGTGGAGTTTTTCTTGAAATGCTATTCTTTCCATTTTCGTTCAAAAAATGAGCAAGCAGCTTGTCCATGATGTGGAGTTTTTCTTGAAATCGATCTGTCATATACAGGTAATTGGCCTTGCAATACATGTGATTCAATTTATACATCATAATATTCAAGTGTTTATTGTATACACAATAATTAGGTGGGATCCTTCTGATCAATCAATGATCTATTCCTGCTGCAATATATATATATAGAGTCATGCTCCCCTGCGCACCTACGCACGTGCGCACCTTTGCACACGTGCCATGGGTGTCTAATCTGAACGGTCCATGTGATGCGGAATCCCATAAAACCTCATGTGACAAATTTTCACCCTGATCTAATATTTTGGTGGGCCATAGCAAAGAGAAATGCAAATCAAGGGAGGAAACTATTTTCATTTTTTATGGCCCATCAAAGTTTTAGATCAAAGTAAAACTTGGGTCCGTGAGGTTTTAGGAGGTGCTGCTTCACATGAACGGTTCAGACTTTAGATCCACATCACGTATGATGGGTTCTCAAAAAAGTTCGTACGTAGTACGTACGAATTGGTTCGCAGGTGAGCGTTTCCGTATATATATATATATATATATATATATATATATATATATATATATATATATATATATATATATATATATATATATATATGCTTGAATGATTTTGACTACTGCAAAGCTGAAGATCTCAACATGTTCATAAATTAAAACAGCTACCTCTCTCATCGGCATATGCATTTTAATTATGCACCCTTCTGTCATGCATACTTAAACGATATGCACTTGGACAGTAGTTTACTTTATGCAAGAAGAGATGAAAATGGTACTATGAGGTTGACCTCATGGGAACTTCCCATGAGGTTGAGCTGTGTGGGCCCCTCCGTGATGTGTGTCGATCATCTATCCCATTAGTCAGTTGCACCATTCCATGGTGGCCTATAAGATTAAAAATCAAGTCAATCCATGTCTTGGGTGGAACACACCACATATAATAGTTGAAAGGGGTTACCCTCCCATTAAAACATTCATAAACATTTATTGGGCCCATTGAGATGTGGTTCATAGATCCAGAACATCCATTGTGTGTGGTCCACTTGGATGAAGGGTCAGACCAAATTTCAGCCACACCAAAACTCAGGTGGGCCCCACCAAGATATTTTATATGTTTTAGGCATGTCTTCACATGATTTTTGACTGTATGGCCCACCTGAGTTCGAATATGGCTAATTTTTGGGATATCCCATAACCTAAATGGGACCCATAAAATGCACGGGTAGATGTTCGACACACATCATGGTGGGGCCCGTTTGGCCGGGTGAGTCTAAAAATGAATCAAATCTAAAGCTTGAGTGGATATAAAGACCGAATTTGAAATCTGAAGTAAAAAACTTGTTTGATAATTAAGGCTGAAGTAAAAATTAAATATTGAATTTGAAACAACCTGTTTGTTAACCAACATTTGCCTCTATCTCCTGTTTGGAAATGTTTTATATTATAAAACATTTATTTTTTATTAAATGAAAATAAAAGCATTATATTTAATTCAAATAAACTAAAATACTTAATAGAAAACTAAAATATCATTATTCATAATGCCCTCAATTCCTCTTAGCGGGAAGATTGTCACTGTTTGTTGTGTTTTAGCAAAAATTGATCGTGACCACCACTATCCCTCTTGTTTCTCATTGCGCTTTGATATGTTGTGTGTGGGCCAACGTAATGTATTTGTTTTATATCCATTCCATCCATCCCCTTTGCCATCTCATTTTAATGCATGGGCCAAATAGACCTAATCTCCGGTGGACCACACCACCGTAACAGACGAGACAATGGTGCCCACCTCGGTGCATCCAGATGCATGCGGATTGGGTGGACGGGGATTTTTGTGGAAAGGCTTTAGCGGGAAGCTCCTACGATAGGAACCTATGTGGGGCCCACCATGATGTTTTTAATAAATCCACCACATCCATCCATTTTGTTAGTTCATTTTAGGAGAAGAGATAAAAATGAAATAGATCCAATACTCAAGTGGTGAAAATGTGAGAATTGAATGTCCACAATTTAAATATTTGTGGGGCCACGAAGTTTTGAATCAAGATAGTATTTGTGTTTTCTCAGTTCATTCTGTAGGAATGACGTTATGAACAATATGGATGGCATGTAAGCATCACTTTATGGATGACTAGGGAGGTTTCAATAGTAGGAATTTCCCTACCCATCTTTTCCTTTACTACGGCCCACTTGAGTCTTGGATCGGCTTTGGGTTATCTTTTATACTAAAATGAGCTCAAAAAAGGATGGACGTTGTGGATTTATCAAAAACATCATGGTGGGCCCCACAATGGTTCCTAGCTCAGAACTTCCTGAAAAATTCCTCACGGTTCTTTTTTATATCATGGATAAAGAATGGATGCGGATTTCTTGTAAAAGCCTTTTGGTGTTCTTGATTTGGGATTATTGCTCTTAGAAGGATTTTTCGGGATCATATTGGCAATGTTAGATTCATGGTTGATGTAAAGGAGGAAAAGGGGGGAATATAATGGATTCTGAAAGTATTCGGCCATGATCGGCACAAGTTTATTGAAATTATCACTTGCTATTGATAAAGAACCGATCCGAACTTTGCCCAATCCGATCTGACTCGGTTTTCATGACCGAATCAGACTCGGATCGACTCAGGACAACAGGGGTTCGGGTCAGTCCGAGTCAGATGACATGGACTCGGTCCTGGATCAGTCCGAGTTCAAGTTGGCCCATGTAGAATCCAAACCGAGTCAAGTTGGACCCAATCCGATCCGACTCTATCGGTCCGATGCCCAGCTCTAGGTACTACCCTACAGTATCGTACTGAGTAAACTCAATTTGGCCCACCTTAAATGTATGTGGTTTATCCACGCCATCCATCCATTTTTTCAACTCATTTAAGGGGTTGAGCCCAAAATCTAATCATAAAGCTTAAGTGGATCATACCACAGGAAACAGTGGGAATAATGATTTCCACCGTCGAAACATTTATGGCCCCACATTGATGTTTACTTATCATCCAACCTGTTAGAAAGATCATACAGATATGGATAAAGGAAAGCACAAATATAAGCTTGATCCAAAACTTTTGTGGCCCGAAGAATTTTTCAATGGTAGACATTCAATTCACACGGTTTACTGTGATGTGGTCCATTTAAGCTTTGGATATGATTAATTTTTCAGCTCAAGCACTAAAATTATTGATAAAATAGATGAAAATAGGGGATAAATTACATAAATCATGGTGGACCTCACAAAGTTTACTCAATACGGTAAGCGTACTGAGTTACTCAATACACAATCTGCTTCTAGCAGAAACGAATTGGCTACTCCCCTGCCACCAGCCAATGGCCAGTGGCCGGTGCTATGTGGGCCTCACCATGATGTATGAGTTTCATCCATGCGGTCTATCTATGTTTCTAGATCATTATATGGTATGAGACCAAAAATAGGTATATCCCAATCTCAAGTGGAACACATTACAATAGTGTTGAATGAACGTCGACCGTTAAAATCTTTTTGGGGGCCATAAAAGTTTTGGATTAAGCTGATCTTTGTTTTTTCCATTCATCTGGGTCTATATGACCTAATCAACAGATTGGATGTCAAATAAACAGTACATTGGAGACTCTGCACTAGTCCAATTATTAAAGATTAGTGCAATTATTGTTGAAGGATACGGGTCCACCATAGTTATACCTAAGGGCATGGGGTCCACCAAAGCGCGTTATTGAAGAATATGGGATCCATGGAAAAGGACTCGGATCCGTAGGGTCGGTGTGTGTTGATGCAAAGCTTTTTGGTCTCATCATGATGTATGTGTTATATCAACACCGTTCAGTCATTTCCTAAGATTATTTTATGATATAAGCCCAAAAATGAGGCGGGTCCAAAGCTAAAGCGGAACACACTGTAAGAAGCAGTGAAGATAAACGCCCACCACTGATTCTTTCATAGGGCTCCCTATGATGTTTATTTGCCATCTAACGTGTTTATAAGGTCAGATGAATTTGATCCATTATTTCTACGGCCCTCAATAAGTTTTGGATGATGAGCATTCTCATGGTGGGCCCACAACTTTGGCACACAGGGGCAGCAGGCAATCATACTACTCGTGTGCGAAGGAGTGCATAGAAAACGACTCCATTTCCTTTCCTCGTTACATTCTCCGACTGCTCTCTGACTTGTCTTCTAAGGAGTGCATAGAAAACGACTCCATTTCCTTTCCTCGTTACATTCTCCGACTGCTCTCTGACTTGTCTTCTAAATTCCAGCCGTCCTGAATAAAATAAAAAATCTGGGAGAGACGCTGATCGTGTTGTTTCCTTATTTGTATTTATTCGGAGAGATGGGAAGTGAGACCAGAGTATATAGCAATGGCTGATGCTATTCTTTCCATTCTCGTTCAAAAAATGAGCAAGCAGCTTGTCGATGATGTGGAGTTTTTCTTGAAATCGATCTGTCGTATACAGGTAATGGCCTCGCAATACATGTGGTTCAATTTATACATCTCGATATTCAAGTGTTTATTGTATACACAATCATTAGGTGGGATCCTTCTGATCAATCAATGATCTATTCCTGCTGCAATATATATGCTTGAATGATTTTGACTACTACAGATCTGAAGATTCATAAATTAAAACAGCTACCTCTCTCATCGGCATATGCATTTTAATTATGCACCCTTCCTGTTATGCATACTTAAACAATATGCACTTGCACAGTAGTTTACTTTATGCAAGAAGTAGATCAAGCATTCAATCAACCAATATTGGTCAAACGTGCGATAACGGATAAGGCAGACGGTCTGGATGAAAGCGCACGAAAGCTAGCGCTCTTATGCGCAAGTTTGAAAGGGTGAGTTCCCTTCTCTCGGAGAAAGTATTTGAATGTCTTTAGAACATTAAAAAAATTATAATAAAAGACCCACATGTACAAGAGGGAAGTGGTTCAGGAAATTTCATGATATTTAGTGTAACCAAACACACCCTTAATATATATATATATATATATATATATATATATATATATATGTGTGTGTGTGTGTGTGTGTGTGTGTGTGTGTGTGTGTGTGTTCATGTAATGTCTAATGAGCGAGCTGATGGGAACGTCCCATGAGGTCGAGCTATGTGGGCCCCACCGTGATGCGTTTCGAACATCTACCCCATCAGTCAGATGCACCATTCCATCGTGGGCCTAGGTCTCAAAAATCAAGTCAATCTGTGACTTGTGTGGGCCACACCACATACAGAAGTGGAGAGGGGCCGTGCACCATTAAAACATTCATAATCATTTTTTGGGCTCACCGAGATGTGGTTTGCAAATCCAGCCCATCCATTATGTGTGTCCCACTTGGATGAGGGTTCAGACCAAGTTTCAGATGCATGCAAATTTCAGGTGGGCCCCACCAAGTGCTTTTATATGTTTTAACAGTGTCTTCACATGATTTTAGATGGTATGGCCCACCTGAGTTCCGTATACGGCTGATTTTTGGGATATCCCATAATTTAAAGGGGACCCATCAAATGCACGGTGTTGATGGTCGACACGCATCACGGTGGGGCCCACACAGCTCGACCTCACGGGAGCTTATCGTGAGGTCGAGCGCATAGTACCTTTTCCCTATATATGTGTGTGTGTGTGTGTGTGTGCATATATATACACATATATATATATATATATATATATATATATATATATATATATATAACGCTTACTCGCACGGATTACCTACGAACTTTTTTGAGAACTCATCATATCTGATGAGTCTCAAAAATTTGAACGGTCCACATGAAGGAAAACCTTATAAAACCTCCTGGTACCAATTTTTATTTTGAACCAAAACTTCGGTGAGTCATAAAAATACAAACAGTTTCTTCCCTTGATTTGAATTTCTCTTTGCTATGGCCCACCAGAATCTTAGATCAGGGTGAAAACTCACCCTCCAGGGGTTTCATGGGATTCCGCATCTTATGGACTGTTCGGATTCGACACCCATGACACGTGTACAAAGTTGCTCACGTGCATAGGTGAGCATGCCCCTCTCTCTCTCTCTCTCTCTCTCTCTCTCTCTCTATATATATATATATATATATATACCGTCTTCCTTATTCGACGTGCGAACCGGTGTGCAGTTGAGCGTTTATATATATATATATATATTTCATGAAACTATTTGTTGTAGATAGGGACTCGATGAGATTGATTACGATCTTCCTCAGGAGATAACTACTCTAAATCCACAGAGCTCTCTTCTCAACTCTTTACTGAGCTTCCTCGAATCCACCCGTGAGGGATAAAAACACGAATAATTCTTTATATATATATATTCGTGTATATGACCTTAATTAAGCAATAATACATGTAGATACAAAGAATATCCAGATAGAAATTAAGGGCCTGAAAATTTTTTAATTAATGTGGAATATGGAAACCGCTTGATGTTTAGTGGTATTTGTTAATGCCAGACGAGGAAAGTGCTCCATCATTTTATGTTGAAATTTTTTGGCGACAAAGGTTTATCTTAATGGTGAATCCAGGATGCACTTCATGAACTTTTTAAAAATATAAATCCAAAATGACCTGTACAATAAAGATTTTCTCCTTTATGCAATACACAACCTAACTTTTTTATGTGTGGCATTTCTCTAGGCCCACCATGATTTATGTGTCAGATCCACACCATCCATCAACTTTTCTATATCATTCTAAAGCATGATCCAAAAAATAGGCACATCCAAAACTCAAGTTAAGCACACCACAGAAAGTAGTGGGAATGGAATGACTACCATTAAAACCTTCCTGAGGTCCACCGTGAAGCTTATTTACCATCTAACCTATTCATAAGGTCACACGGACCTAGATAAAGGGAAAACACAAAAATCAGCTTGATAATAGCCTTCCATGGCCCCAAGAAGTTTTCAATGGTAGGCACCTAATTCCTAATGTTTCTTATAATGTAGCCTACTTAAGCCTTAGATATACATTCTTTTTTGTCTTAATTTCTAAAATGATATGGAAAAATGGATGGACAGTACAAATAAAACATATACATCATGGTACGCCCCATGGAGCCCTTTGACACGATCATCCATCTCTAGCTATATTGAGTGGGGCTAGTGCGCAATCCCACGTGGATTTGGAAGGACCAGATATGGGCCTACGGTGATGTATGTGAGTACATCCACACCGTTCATCCATATTGAAAGCTCATTTTAGGGCATAATCCAAAAAATGAAGCAGCTCCAAATCCCATATGGACCAAGGTGCAGGAAACAGTGGTGTTTAACCATTAAAAACTTCTTATGGGCCACAAAAGCCTTGGATCAAGATGATATTTGTGTGGCCTCTTCATCTAGGTGTTTGTGTCCTTATCAACAGGTTGGATGGCAAATAAACATTTTGGTGGAATCCATGAAGCTTTTAATGGTGAGAATTAAATCATGACAATTTCCTATGGTGTGGTCCGCATAAAATTTGTGTTGGCTTCATTTTTAGAATAATTCCTTACAATGAACTTTTAAAATGTCTAGATAGTTTGGATTTAAGGTGCACACATTTTGTGAGCCCCACAGTCAGGGGTCCCAACCACGAGGGCGGATACGCCATCTCACCTAATCCACACCCAGATATGGGTTTAGCAGATTGTGTGGTGTGCCACGTGCCACCGACCTTGGCCCTTACCTTGGGTTCCACCTTGATGTATATATTCTACATCCACTCCTTCCATTCATTTTTTTTCAAATCTTTTTAGGGCATTATACAAAAAATGAAGCAAATCCAATTATCAAGTGGGCCATACCATAGGAAACAGTGGTGAGTGACCATTAATCAGCCACAAAAGTTCTAGGCCACATGAGATTTGGATCATCCTCATTTTTGGGATCATTACCTAAAATGATTTGGAAAATGGATGAATGGCGTGGACAAAAACACACACTATGATGGGGAAGCGGATTGCGTGGTGTGCCACATTCCACCCACCTTGGCCCTAACCATGGGTCCCACCTTGATGTTTGTATTCTATATCTACGCTGTCCATCTGTTCTTTCAAATCATCTTAGGGCATTATATAAAAAATGAAGCAAATCCAATTATCAAGTGGGCCATACCTTATTCAAATCATTATGTGGCATTATAAAAAAAAATGAAGCAAATCCAATTATCAAGTGGGCCATACCATAGGAAATATTGATGAGTGACCATTAATGGGCTAAGAAAGCTCTAAGACACATGAGATTTGGATCATCCTCATTTTTGGGATCAATCCCTAAAAAGATTTGGAAAAATGGATGGACGGTGTGGATAAAACACATACATTATGATGGGGGCCACACAATACCGTCCAATAGCTAGGAGCTATTATGCAATCTGGATCCACAAAGCTGGGTGGGACCCTGACTATGAGGCCCATGGGGATGTATGTGACTACATTCATGCTATCCATCCATATTGAAAGCTCATTTTTGGGCATGATCCAAAAAATGAAGTAGATCCAAATCTTAGATGGGCCATAGTACAAGAAAAAGTGGTAAATAACCATTAAAAATTTCTTACGAGCTACAAAAGCTTTGGATTAAGATATATTTGTGTGGTCTCTTCATCTAGGTGTTTTTTACCTTATAAACATGTTGGTAAATAAACATTTTGATTGAATTCATGAAGATTTTAATGGTAGGGATTCAATCATGATTATTTCATAAGGGCAAATGTGTCAAATTAATTTATTCCAAATATTTCAGATGTCAGTTTGTTAACCAGTTATTCTAAATCCAATACTAGTTTTCGACTTCAGATTCAGACTTTAGATTCTGATTTCAGATTCATACTTCAACTTCAGATTTAACAAACAGGCCCTAAGACCTTGCCCAAACACCCTAAAAACATGACTTATTATAAAAAGTAAAATTACTATTTATAAACGACTTCTATTCCTATTAGACTTCATGGTTTTTGGCTAAAAATAACAAGTGTCCAATTTGGCCTAACCTTGTTATTCTCCTAACTTTTCTAAGCCCCTTTCATGTTGGGCACAACTTCTACAACTCAAATGATCAAAAGTTATACTCGAATTAAAACTTAATATTTATAGTAAAAACAAAAGTAAATCGGACTTATGACCATCAAATTGATGGAATCTCGTAAATCTGGCGTGGGCAACCCGACATAGGGGGTTGGTTGGCTTAAGTGGGCCCTACCCCGAAATCATATATAATATATATTGAAAAGCTCATCTCGGTTTTCGAGATATGATTGATTTAAGGTTCTGACGGTCCGGATCGTTTTAGCTTCTGATTGGGTCCTCTCTTGGTCCATCTTTACCATGAAAGTATCTTGAATCCGCCCAACATCACTGATGTTCCTACATTTAAACTTGAACATGGGAAAATCTTAATATTAATTAAGTTAATAGTTATTTACATGTATCAATAATGTCCAATAGGGCTCACAAAGCTTAACACATGAAACCCTTCGATCAACAGCTGCCTCCTGTAAAGATCTGTCAAGATCATGTGGTTAGTCTTTGAGGAAAAATATCTCCCTGTAGAGGAAAAACCAAACGGCCACATGCACAATTAGATGTGAATATGTACACAAACCATACATGCAGCACACATATGACTCGAATTCAAACTGTCTAAATATTACAGCCGATTGCAGTGTATGCAGTGTCCAAAAAGAAGAAGAAAAAAAAAAGAAGCATTAACCGCCTGTTTGGCATCGCTTATCTAAAAGAATTTTTTTTGAAAAAACACAGCTCGAATAATTCATTTCACCGAAAAATATACAGCCATTCAGGAGGGTCCTTACAAAAAAGGAGAGGAGCCCTCCTATCGTATAACTCAATCTGCACAAAAAAACCACCCGACAAGGGAAGGAAAACGGAGAAAACAAAAGGACCCCAACTATGTAATCCTAATATTCCCCATGCCAGCTTTATCTAGGAGAAGGGCCCTGCACACCAGTCTTGGAAGGATGGCGCACGAATCATACAACCTATTTGGGCATCCTTCACTCGCCATCCTGGCCAATGCATCTGCAACCGAGTTCCCTTCTCGGTAGATGTGGCTGAATTGAAGCTCAAGGGAATGCCGAAATAGCTGAATTTTCCCCAGCTTGTACCAGATGTTCCAAGAGTTGTGGCAAACAGGATTTTCGACCGAAATAGTAATGGTCTTCGAATCAGATTCCACCATAATTCTGGAAAGACCCAGATTAGAGCAAATAGTGATGTCGTCTAGCATCGCTTGGGCCTCAGCAATAGTGTTTGTAGTATGGTCGTAGTTTCTGCGAAAGGTGAAAATAATGTTGCCTTGGTGATCCCGGCAGACTCCGCGCCCCACCCCCTGCGTTCGGACCTGGGTTACCCCTGGAAGATCCATCAACGTTTAGCTTCACCCAACCCGAGGGGGCGTCGACCAAGTGACCTTGGTGCATTTTCTTGCGGGGAGAGGGTGGGCTTTATTGATCATGAAGGCTTGGAGAGTGATGTTGTGAATCATGGAGTTCCTATCCGGGGCTTGGATGCTTGATCCTAGTTCATACAACCATCGGTTTACCTTGAATATGATCTGATTTGCAGACATTGGGTGGCCCTCAAACCGAGCCTGGTTTCTGCTGAACCAAATCTCCCATACGATGATGCTAGGTGCCAGACCGATGAGATAAGAGATTCTGAATTTCTTACTAGCTTTAGCAGTCCAGCTTTGGATTTGCGGCAGAATAGTCTGATTGGGGAGAATGGCAACTTCAAAAAGGCGGCCGAAATAGCTCCAAATACACGTAGCAATTGCGCTCTGGCAAAAGAGGTGATCCAGAGTCTCCACAGCAGCAGATGCAAAAACAGAGATATCCTGGTGGCCCCTGATCGGTGCACTGAGAGAGAGAGAGAGAGAGAGAGAGAGAGAGAGCTACCAACAACTGAATTGGTGAATGGAGACGGTCATTCGGGCTATGCCAAGCCTGCTGACGATCGTTGGAGTGGTTCCCACCGTCAGGATGATTCGTGGGTTGAAGGACCTGATGCTGGCTTGAAGAAGATTGTGGGATCGAATGGTGATGCTGAGTTAGCGCAGGTGGCCTGATCTGGGGGCTGTTATGATTTTGCATACAACATTCACAGAGTGAAGGTGTAAAGTAACTCCATAATTCTGCACGGCCTGATCCACGGGGACAGCTTCATGGATGACTTTCCAGGCAAAAATACTCAATTTTGGGGGGATGGTTTTGTTCCATATCCATTTGGTCCAAGGGAGAAGAGGAAGGTGCTGCCTGATGCCATTCCAAGCCGATTTGATTGAGAACTTACCTGTCGCAGTTAGGTCCCAAATGAGATGATCCGGCTTATCTGTTAATGCAATTGGAATGGCAGAAATTGTCTGCATCGCTGCTGGGGTAATATATGGCTAAATTTCTGACAAATTCTGAGAAGCTGGATGAGCAAAAAATTCTTTGACAAAAGCTTCCTTGAGATGATTGGGGATAGGCCTGATGGTCGCACCAGCAAGAAGGCCTTTTCCTGACCAGTTCTGAGACCAAAATTTAATCTTCCCTTCCCCTATCAACCATCTCGAATGGTGAAATAACGTATTGCAGGGTTCTGAAAATCTCTTTCCAGGAGAGTGTACTGGCTGAACCATTATTTCCTTACGCTGCAACAATCTTCTGGAAATATTTGGCTGAAAAAAAATTAGCCCATAAAGACTTGCCTTGCAGAAGACACCATCCCATCTTTATTCTGAATGCTTGCGTGGTGTCACCAAAAGTTCGGATGCCTAAGCCTCCTTCCTGAATAGGGGTGCACAAGGACGACCATCTGATCCAGTGCATCTTCTTACCTCGTTTGGAAGAGCCCCAGAAGAAGTTCGCCATCGCTCGATCGATTGATTTCGATACAGATTTGGGAATGGTAATGGCAGCGAGCACATGGATGGGAATTGCGGCCAAAACGTGTTTAATCAACACCATCTTGGCCGCCTGGTTGAGAAGCCTTGCCTTCCAGCCATCGATTCTGCTAGTAATCTTTTGGATGAGTGGTTGTAAGAGAGAGGCAGAACTTCTTCCTTTAGAAAGAGGAACACCAAGATACATAGTAGGGAGCGTTGCCTGCCTGAACCCAGTTAATGTACGAAGCTTCTGATTCTTGAGTCTTGAAGATTTTGTCAGGGTTATGAAGGATGTCTTGGAGGCATTCACCTTTTGGCCAGAAGCATTCTCGTACTGTGTGAGGAATTTGAGAAGAGTTCGCACATTGGATAACCTGCCATTGAGAAATAAAATAGCATCGTCAGTGAAAAAGAGGTGGGTGATTGTTAGGCAATTCCGGGGCAATTTGAAAGGCTGGCAACATCCGGAAGAGAATAGCTTGGACAATCCCCTACTGAAAACTTCTACCGCAAGGATGAAGATGGATGGAGAGAGTGGATCCCCTTGCCTCAAACCCCTTGAAGATTTGAAGAAGCCAAAGCTTCTGCTATTAATAAGGACGGAAAACCAATTATCTTCCCAGCATTGCTGAACTCCCGATATCCATTGCGGTTCAAACCCGAATCTATTGAGAACCTGGGGTGATAAAGCCCCATTCAAGCCGGTCATACGCTTTCTCCATGTCGATTTTGATGATCAAGTTCCCACCGAAAGCCTTGCGGTCAATCTCATAAGCCATCTCTCTAGCAATAGAAATGTTCTCAATTATGGATCTTCCTTGGACAAAAGCACCTTGCTCCTCAGAAATCAATGAATGGAGAATGGTTGCAAGCCTTACCGCCATGGTCTTTGAGAAAATCTTCATTATACAGTTGCACAGACTGATGGGTCTGAAATCAGTGATGAACTCCGGATTTGATTTCTTGGGAACGAGGCAAAGTTGAGTGCTTTGGAATGCCCTTGGAAACCCCCCCCCCCCCCCCCCCCCGGAAGAAGTCCTTGGCTGCTTCATGAAGATCATTCCCTATAATCTCCCAGCAAGATGAGGAAAAAGCTCCTCCAAAACCATTAGGCCCAGGGGCGCTATCGATCGGGATAGATAGAGTGGCCCCCTTGACCTCCTCTATCGTTGGGGGCTTCTTGAGGTCCGCGTTCATTTGGCTAGAAACGAGCCTGGGAATACAGTTGACTATATCCCCAATGTGATCAGAAGAGCCAGAGGAAAAAAGGTCTTTGAAGAAAGAGACCGCTTCCTCACCAATGTCTTCGGTCTTTTCGATCGGCTCCCTTGTGACTCTTTTCATCTTGAAGATTTTCAGCCTTTGGCGTCTGTCCAACACAGATTCATGGAAGAATTGCGTGTTCCTATCTCCTTCTGCTAGCCATTTAATCCTAGATTTTTTTTTCCAAAAAATCTCCTCCTGGAGATAGGCCCTTTTCAGTTTGGCCTGGGCCTGATTGAGCTTGATGGTATCCTCCTCCGATTGCAAGGTGAGCACAGAAAATTATGCCTTGAGAACATCATTCTCCGCCTCTTGGACATTTTTGTTGACATCCCCGAACACTTCTTTATTTCAAGTTTTCAGCACGGCCTTCGACTTCTTCATCTTGAGGAAGAGCTTGAACATTAAACTCATTGGGTAAAACCACTTTTTTAGAACTGAAAAAGCTTATTTGAGAAAAGCGTGTTTGATAAAATATTAAAATGAGAGGTTTTTTTTTTTTTTTTTTTTTTTTAATGAGTAGTTACTATCATTTTAAAATTTGCAACAATTTCATTTCCAACAAGCACTCCATTTTACATCTCCGATGTGGGCCACATCCATTATGGTAGATAATATTGGATGTGGATTGTTAATAATGTAGGTCTCACCTTTGATATTGACCATCCATCATGTGGGTTAAACCTTCAAAATGGGTCATCATGTGGGACCCACCTTAGATGTAGACTATTCATCAGTAGAGGCCGACCGTTGAGGTGAACCATCTATTAATGGGGCCCACCTTGATGTAGGTCACTTATCATGTCAGGCCCACCGTTAATGTTAATTGTTGTTCATGTGGGCCCCTTCAATGTTCACTACCCATCACTTGGAATCCACATTTGATGTGTCCATTGGGTGGGCCTGACTTTCCAATTGGGTTGTCCATCATTTAGGGCTTTCCTTCAATGTGTGTCATTCATCTTTAGGGGTTGGTCCTTGATGTAGACTGTCCATCATGTGCAGCTCACCTTGATGTGGTCATTCATAAGGTGAACCCATATGACATCCACCATGCGGGGGTCACACTTTGATGTATGACATCCATCATAAAGACCCCACTTTCAATGTTCACCGTCCATCGTATGAGGCACACCTACTATGTGGATCATCTAGGCTACTTAGGATGTGACTTGTCTATCATGTAAGACCTTAGATGTGCACTGTCCATTAAGTGGGTGTGGACACTGGATCGCGGAGGGTGGACCGAGCTCATAAGTGTGATTTTTCGTTGTATATGAGAGAGGGGTGTTATTTATGACTAGAGTCGCCATTAGCCAATTGGTTCGATTCCACAGTCGACTAGACCCTGTAGAAATGTTAGGATTGGGAATCCAAAAGTTCTTTGTCCTCAAATGACTCATTGATCTGCGATTGAAGATTTTGCATAAAGGAATACATTTATGAAGAGGGAATGTGTTAGGCACTCGCTCTTACCGTACAGATATATGGTCTCTACTTCATAGGATCATACGAATTATTTAGGGAAACCCTATCCCGTACAGTAAGTGGAGGGCTATTCAAATTAGATTGCCCTAGTCGTTGTGATGGCTAGCTTAAAGGAGGGGAGGTTCCTCTTCTCACTCGGTAAGAATCCCCCAACGACATTGACCGATCTCCTCAATCGAGCTCAGAAGTACTCCAATGTCGAAGAGATTTTTACCTCGTATGGGATATTCAAACTAATTTGAGATGTCACATATATTCTTGTGAATATATTGAAAAATTCAAATACATTCCATTTCCTCCTATTTACTCCCATCCAAACATAACATTTTGATTTCAAAAGCATTTTATTTACTCCCATCAAAACGCAACTCTGTAAGCAATTTACTCCCAATTCATTTACCTCTAAATCAATTTTCCACTTATGTATATTCACAAGCTCCCAATGAAAAAGGGAACTCCTAGGTTTAGTGGTGCTTTTGAATTTTCAGGATGTTTAAAATGTGAAAGGGGGAGAGTTATTTATAGCCTCAAATATAGTTTTTCTGTAATTTTTGGTAAGTCATGGGTCTAAAATGACTTGGAAGGTTGGGATTCAAGATTTCCATGTGGAGCGAACTGGATGGTTAGATTAGCTGGTAAAACGGTGATTTTATGTTGAAGGGAAGGATACCGAGGTCATTCATAGTTCCACATGCTTGCACCTCACACCAGGGAGAACCCCACATGCATTGTGCCTCTCCTATGAAGGTAGGGGGTTTGCTATGTGGCCGGCGGTGCCCAAGCCATGGGTGGCTCCTTGCTTTGGTAGGTGAGCTCCTTTGCACGTGTGCTGACTCTTCTTCCTAGGAGGTGAGATTGTTGGCGTTTGTTTTGGATTTGGTTATTTCTTGTCTTCTGCTAGCTTTGGGGTTGGTTTGCTTGAATGGGTTGATTAGGTGAGTTGACTAGGCAGGTTGACTAGGTGAGTTGACTCCGTGGGTTGATTAGGTTGGACTAGGTTGAGCTTAGCTAAGTTTTGACTAGGTTTGGTTGAGTTAGGGTTTAGGGTTAGCTTTTCAGGGTTTACGTTGATGTGTTTGGTTGGGTTGAGCCAATCCAATCTAATAATCTTTTCGGCTGGGTGGGGTGTCTAAAGTGGGGCTAACTTGAGGTGGGACTGTCCATCATACGGGGCCATACTTTCATGTGGGCCATCTATCATGTGAGGCCCACTCTATCCATTATATGTGCTCACCTTGATGTGGACCATTCATCATATGGGGGTCCCACCTTCAATATGGGTCGTTTATCGTGTGGGCCCACCTTTTATGTCAATCGTCCATCATGTGGACCCAATTACAATGTCCACCCTCCATCATGTGGGTCTCAACTTTGATGTGGACTATCCATCGTGTGGCTCCATGATGCATGGGAGGGCGTGATGAGGTCGATCACCGTCTTCCTCAAGGATAGCTATTTCGAATCCACGGAACTTTGCACAGAGATTCCTTGAATCCATGAGGGATGAAAATAGAAATAAATTTTAATAAATTTAAAATAATTTGATTGATGATAAAAATAAAAATTAAAATTAAAAAGAATTTACAATCCTTTAAATAGTGTACTCAAACCCTAAGATGAATTTTTAGACTCAAACTCGACTCAAACACCCTAAAAATGTGACTCACCGTAAATAGTAAACTTACTATTTAATAGAGAGTCATGATTCCTACTAGACTTCATAGTTTTCAGCCAAAAATAGTAAGTTTCCAATTTGGCCCAACCACGTTGTTCTCCTAATTTTTCTAAGCCCTTTTTACATTGGGCACAACTTCTAAAACTCAAAGGATTAAAAGTTATGATTAAACTAAAACTTACAATTTATAGTAAAAATGAAAATAAAATTGGCTTTTGACCGTTGATATGAGGGTTCTAACGGTCTAGATCACTTCCGCCTCCGATTGGGCCTTCTCTCGGTCCATCTTTTCCATAAAAGTGTCGTGACCCTCTCTACATCACTCACTTAATGTGGATAGTCCATCATGCAAGGCACTTTGATGTGTGTTGTCCATCATGCAAGGCACACTTTGATGTGTGTCATCCATCATGTTGGGCCCACCTTTGATGTGGAATGCCCATTGTGGGCCCATCTTGATATGGACCATTCATTGTGTGGGGCCCCACCTTCAATATGTGTTGTTCATCATGTGGGCCCACCTTTGATGTCAACCGACCATCATGTGGGCCCACCTTCAATGTCCATTATCCATCATGTGGGTCCCACCTTCGATGTGGATTTCTATTAGGTG
This sequence comes from Magnolia sinica, assembly GCF_029962835.1. NCBI lineage: Eukaryota > Viridiplantae > Streptophyta > Magnoliopsida > Magnoliales > Magnoliaceae > Magnolia > Magnolia sinica. The sequence continues at coordinate 5,718,318 of NC_080582.1, read as the reverse complement.
GGGTCCACTTGATGTGAATCATCGATCCTAGGAGGCCAAACTTTGATTGGGCAATCCATCATGAGGGGCCCACTTTTGTTGTGAACCATGCATAATGTGGGCCCTCTTTATTTTGGGTCATTCATCATGTGGGGCCCCACCTTCAATATTGTCATTCACCATGTATGCACACTTGAGAGAGAGAGGTCGTAGAGAGGAGAAGAAGATAATATGGAAATTATTTAAAAAGTTCATGACCAAACTTGTTCCAAAATTAATTTAAAAATGTCTACTCCTTGGCAAAATAAATCTTAAAATAACAATTAAAGTTCTCTTATCTAAATAATTAGGAAATAAATCTCTTATTTCTAAATTTTGTAGGTGTAAAATTAAACAATTACTTAACAAACTTTTTTTTGAAAGACTTTTTGTCCTTAAAAAAGAAATAAGAAATAAGGTAATAAGCTATCATTAGTAAAGATGCCAAATGGCCTGAACTTACCATCCTAGTTGACTGATTTTGAGGACATGCAATGGATGGTTAGAACTCAAATAGTCAATATTCTATGTTCAACAAACAAATCTCTATTGATATGACTCTGGGGATATCCCCATCTACAGTGGGTCCCACTATTTGGGCTGATTAATTTAAGGCATATGGATGCCAGTGTACAATTTCAATATGCATGCATATGGACAAGAAACTTGTAATGAAGGCCAAGAAAACTACCATTCAATTCCAAAGAAATCCTCTGAAGATATCTTCTTATCATCATCCAATTAAGTCATAAGAAGTACACATTAATATTTTATTTGTCATAAAGCCCAGATTAGCTTAAGCTCACGAGCTGCATCTTTGTTTCCTTTGGCTCCCCACAAAGGACTTGGGAAACAAGCCAAGAAATGCAAAAAAGATCTTAAATGATTTTTATTTTATTTTTTTCTTCTTTACAGTAATTGTAGTGCAGAATAAAGGAAGGTGAGAAGAAAGAAAGAAAGCAAGGAGAGGTTAAAGTAAGAGGTGGGGGAATTGGAGTTCTCTCCATCCAAAATTCAAAAGCAGTTGAAGTTTTCGTTGATTCAGTGGGAAGTGAAACGAAAGCCTAGCAATGGCCGAGGCTGTTCTTTCCTTTTTCGTTCAAAAATTGGGTGAGCAACTAGTCCATGAAGTGGAGCTTCTCTCTGGAGTTTGCGATGACGTTGTGTGGATCAAGGATGAGCTCCAAAGCATGAGAGCCTTATTAAAGGACGCCGATCAAAGAGGGGAGAGGGATAAAGGTGTATTGGCTTGGATTACCCAAGTGAGGCACTTAGTCTTCAATGCCGAAGATGCAGTTGATGAGTTCATGATCCGAACCGAGTCACAACGCCGTCTTCGGAATGGACCGGTGGGATGCCTTGTCTTTCATGCCTGCTTCATCAAGCACTTGATAGTTCAACACCAGTTTGGTACTCAAATTCAAAATATTAGGAAGGAGGTGAAGGAGATTCAAGAAAGAAGCGCTCGGTACAGGTTTCAGGATGCATATCAGGAAGGGAGCAGTTCAAATGCTACAGATTCTGGCAATCGAGATCCTGGAGTTGCTGCTTCTTGGGTCGAAGAAGCAGACATAGTGGGGCTCGAGAATGACGCCATGAAACTGGAGCAATTGTTGCTGGAAAAAGAGGAGACACAACAGCGTACTGTCATTTTGATTGTGGGTATGGGCGGTTCCGGAAAGACGACTCTTGCAAAGAAAATCTACAAAACAGCAAAGACAAGTTTTGATTGCCATGCATGGATTTATGTGTCTCAATCATTCCAAAAGAAGGATATCTTGAAGCGCATGCTTGAAGGATTTTATGAGAGTAGGAAGGAGGCGGCTCCAAATCATGGGGAGACAATGGATGAGACAAACATAGCGAAGATGATCAACGACTACTTGCAAGGAAAAAGGTACGCTCTGTTCCTTGATGATATATGGGATGCTAGTGTTTGGGAAGCTGTCAAATATGCTTTGCCTCGTGAGGGTGGAGGCAAGATCATCTTCACCACTCGCATTGAAAATACAGCCCGTCCTGTCCATGAGAAGTGCTCTATACACAGAGTAGAGCCATTATCTCATGAATTGTCTTGGGAACTCTTCCAAAAAAAGGCATTTATGAAGCAAGACACTCAGGGAACTTGCCCGCCACACTTAGTTGAAGTGGGAAATGCCATGGTCAAAAGATGCAAAGGGTTACCACTCGCCATTGTGGTAATTGGTGGCCTCATGTCAAAGAAGAGCACTGATCTAGCTGAATGGAATGATGTTCTTGAAAATCTTGATTGGGAACTGAAAGATAATGAAGATCTTGCAAGATTAAATCGAGCCCTGTTAACGAGTTACAATTATTTACCTTTTCACCTCAAATACTGTTTCTTGTATTGTGGTCTGTTTCCTGAGGACCATGAGATTAAGAGAAAGAAGCTGATTCGCATGTGGGTGGCCGAGGGCTTTATTGAGGAACATCCACGGAAGACACCTGAAGAAGTTTCAAGTAATTACTTTGCTCAGCTCATTGATCGGAACCTGCTCCAACCTGTCATTCATCATGATACAGGGGAATTGATAGCGTGTCAAGTGCATGACCTCATGCGTGACATTGCTATTCACATGTTTAAGAAGGAAAATTTCGCAGCAATCCTAACAAATCCAAGAAATAATTTAGAAGAAGTGCAGCATCGGTTAGCCATCCAAAACACTGCAATTGATATTCCAGGAAGCATGCCTGAATTGAATACTCGGTCACTTATTGTATTTAACGACAAGGATCAATTTCCCTCTTCCTCTTTCTGTAGAATGTTTTCAAAATTCAAATTATTGAGGGTATTAGATCTGGAAGGCACTAAAATAAAGATTTTGCCGAATGAAGTTGGAGGTTTGATCCACTTACGGTATTTGAGCTTGAGGAGGACACAGATTGAGGAACTCCCTGTTTCATTCCAAAGACTGCACAACCTACAGACGCTGGACGTTAGAGATTCCCATTTGAAAGGTTTACCCACTGGAATAGAGATGCTTACGAAATTGAGGCATCTTAATTTGAAGAAATATTCTGACCATAGAGAAGTCTATAAGATGCCTACGCAAACAGCCAGTTTAAGCAACCTCCAAACACTATCAGGTGCATCAGTCGACGGTGGCTTTTCAAGAGAGTTGGGTTACTTAACGCAACTTAAGAAATTATTTATTGGAGAAGTAAAGGGGGAAGATTGTAGACAACTATGTGATTCCATTAGTCAGTTGAAATGGTTGCGATCTCTCAAAATAGATTCCCTGGGCTTAGATGAAGAAGTCAATTTACAAGAATTGTCACAGCCTCCTCAGTACCTTGAGAAACTTTATTTGGTAGGTGTGATGAAAGAGTTTCCCCAATGGATTGGTTCACACAACTGTCTCCGGAACATACTACTGATGAATAGCCAATTTAAGGAAGATCCACTCATTACCCTTGGACAGTTACCCAATCTGGTGTGGCTGAGTCTTGACAATGCTTATGTGGGGAAGCAGATTTGCTGCACGTCTGGAGGATTTCCTAAGCTCAGATGCATGGGAATCTTAGGTATGAAAGAATTGGAAGAGTGGAGTAGAATAGAGGAGGGTACAATGAAATCTCTACATTATCTCCTTATTGAGAGTTGTCCAAAGCTAAAGATGCTCCCAGATGGCTTTCAGCACCTCGCTGCCATCCAACATCTATGTTTTGGTGGCATGTCAGAAGAATTCATGAAGAGGGTAAGGGGCGGCGGAGATGACCATCTCAAGGTGCGTCACATCGCTGAAATTAGAACACTCCATGAAGTTGGGAAAATTCATGTCAGAATTGCTCTAGATGGGTTGTGCTTTGTGGGCAAAGAGGGACAGCGATGAACAGTTGTACGTCTCCCTCTCTCCCTCTCTTTCTCTCTCACTTGTAACTTGTAAGCAGGGCGCTTGAAATCAACAATCAACAGCTGTAAGTGGATACTTGATCCACCGAGGTGTGTGGATCCCCATACTGTGGGGACTACGGTGATGTATTATCCTTAAATCCCCACAGTCCATCCGTTTTGCAGGTCATTTTAAGGCATATTACCAAAAATGAAGTAGATCTTAGGTGGATCACATCACAGGAAATTGATTGAATTCCCAACATTAAATGCTTCTTGGGCCATCAGAATGTTTATTTACCATACAACTTATTGACAAGGTCACAAAAATCTAGATAAAGGTGACACAAAAAATATCAACTCATTCAAAACTTTTGTGACTCATACCAAGTTTTTAATGGTCAATCACCACTGTTTCCTGTAGTGTGGTCCACTTGGCACTTTGATCTACATAATTTTTAGGATATTTACTTAAAATGGGTTGTAAAAACGGATGGATGGCATGGATGAAGAGGAAAACACAAATATAAGCTTGATCCAAAAGTACTGTGGGGCATATATGTTTCACTTGAACTTTTGAATTCTTAATTTTTTTTGGCTTATACTTAAAAAACAATGAGTTGGCAAAATGGATGAACGGTGTGGATAACATATACATTACGGTGGGCCACACTGCTTCCAAGCGGTGTTGGGGTCACCCCCAATCCACAAAGATCACATTGCTCTGACATTTGGTTTTCTGTTCGGCTGAATGTGGACCACTGCTCTATTTCCTTCTTGATTGCCAAGTTCTACCAGGCAGATCGGAGGACTTAGAGATTGTCGGGACCCATTCATGATCTAGTGCATTAGGTTAAAAGACGTTTTCCATTTTATTTTATTTTTTTGGGGTCCCCGTTGAGAAATGGACCCAACTTCGATGGATTAAAAGACGCTTTTTAAAAATAAATAAAATTTAATTTTAATTTTAATTTTTAAACATAATAAAGTTCTTTTTGTCCCCAGCTGAGTTGTATATGGTTTTATGTTCAATGGATAAGGAGGTGGTTGATTTCATTGTACCCTTGGAGCGGCTTCATGGCTACCACCTTTCGCAAGGTTAGCAGGATGCAACGGCGTGGAGGAAGGAAAAGTCCAGTCAATTTTCTGTCCCATCTTTTTATGGGTTGCTATTTCAGTTATCATCAGAGAGAGCTTGCGTCATACTACTTTCATGTGACGTTATGCTGCTGCTCCTAAGGTATTGGCTTTCACTTGGCAAGTGAGTAGGAATAGGTGCTCAGAGACTGAGGGCTTGTTCCTAGCATGGCATGACAGTGAGATTTGGAAAGAAAATAATTAAAAAAAAAAAAAAGAAAAAAAAAAAAAAGTAGGGTGTTGTGATGGTTGGCTTTGTTCGCCAGTGTTTTTAGAATAATAAGTACAGCGGTTTTTGTATTATTTTCTGGTGCCAAGTGATGTATTTTGGGATGGACTTCTAGTTAATTTAGAAGCTCTCGACAAGTGCATCTTTCTTTCTTGATTTGGGCTGACATCATTGTTTATATATATGTGTGTCTGTGTGTGGTGTTTTTCTAATAAAACTCCAGTACTTGTCAAAAGAAAATGTTCCAATAAGTTTCTTATGCAGTTGTCTAAGGTATATAATCTTTTATGAATATCATGCTGAAAGGATCACATATTGCAAGGTTAAACAGGCTAGAATTGTATGGGATCTATGGATACTTTTTTTTTTTTTTTTTTAGACACATGGACCTCAAATCAGGCCATATTCAATGTTGTTATCATTACAAACTAGGACATCCACCAAATATGCACATCAGGTGGTGTATCCATGGGGCCTTATAGGTTAGATCTAATTTCATCTAAATGCATAACATGTGGACTACAACATGTGCAGATTTAGAATGGACAGTTTACCGTACACCTAGCTCCATGGGCCACAAGACATGATCATCATCAGGTCACTTGAAGTCAAGAACATAGAGATCAACACCTGGACAATGATCGTGTGGACCCTACATTTGCTGGGAAGGTGACACATGGGCGCAGCTTAGAACGGGATAATAATTTTCCTCCCTTATCTCAATTGTCTGGTTCCGGAATACAGATCAAATGGCTAGGAATAGGATTGTTTAATCAAGGAGAGTGCTGAGAAATACCCCATTCATGGTGGGGAATGTGGGGTGCGTCATATCAATGGTCTGGAACACCAACTGATGGGCCTAACTTGCAAACACTATAAAGGAATTATCCTTTTTTCTTTTCTTTTTCCACCTTATTCTTAATCTTCATTTTTCATTTATTACTTTCTACCACAATTGAATTTTATACGGTCTCATGTTCAAAGAGATTTGTGATACAGCCTGCCTAAGGCTCGAAATCTTTTATGATTCTCATTGCAGGCTAGACACCATTTCAAATGAGAGCAGAATATGTGGACCCCACCATGTGAATAACTGAATATTAGAATGAGCGGTGTGTTGGGCGCCTTGCTGCACGGGATGTGGTTGACCCCAACGCCGGCCAACACCAGCCAGTTAGCCGGTTTCAAAGCTCTATGTGTCCCACCATGATGTATGTGTTTTATCCATACCGTCCATCCATATTTCGAGCTCATTTTAGAGCTTGAGACTAAAAATGAAGCAGATCCAAATCTAAGATGGACCACACCATAGGAAACAGTGGGGATTGAGCACTTACTGTTGAAAACATTTTAGGGGCCACAGAAGTTTTGGATCAAGCTGATAATTTCTGTTTTCCCTTTATCCTGGTCTATGTGACATTATCAACAGGTTGGATGCCAAATAAACATTATGGTGGGTGCTAGGAGGTTTTTAATGGTGGGCCTTCAATCAACACCGTTTTCCTATGGTGTGGTCCACCTGAGATTTGGATCTGCCACTTTTTTTGGTTTCATGCCCTAAATTTAGCTGGAAAAATGGATGGACGGCGTGGATAAAACACATACATCATGGTGGGACAAACAGAGCTTTGACACCAGTTGGCTGTGTCGGGGTCACCAGCCAAATTGCGTTCAGCTGTACGAGAGATGGTTCTTTGGGTCTTCAGATCCTTCATGGAAGGATTTGAAGGGTTTTCTCATCCCCAAGTTTAGAAATCCATGTTTTAATTTCCACTAATCATTTAATCATAGAAAATGCTTTGATTAGTTCTATAAGGTTAGTATATAAGGACATGTTTCTTTTCCTTCATTGAGTGCGTAGGAAACCATTGGATGCTTACCAACAGATTGTTTTAAATTAATGCACACATGAACCCTAGTTGAATGGATTGGCCTGGTTATTAGGCCAAATCATCTACGAGCAGAGCATCCCATTGACCTGTGGGCCGCAGAGATGAATCGAGCCATTACCCAATTCATCTAATTGGATATGCGGATCGCTATCCATCAGACCATTGAGTTGGCCTGACCCTTAGTCTGGCAGCAGTTGGGCCCTTTTTGTTGATCTGATGGTCCTTTGCAAGAATTTGGAATGTGGTCAGCATTAGTACGAATGGTTAAAGAGAAAGGGGTTTTAGATAAAATATGACGCCTGGAGATTCCCAAATACAAAGAGAGAACGTGGGGCGGCTGAGGAGAAGGAAACGGAAAATGGGAATTGGTTAGCTTTGCTGGAGTGTCTGCCAGGGGCTTCTCCCCGTGCAGCACCCCAATTGATTGTGACCTCTTTATTTCAGACCCTCTTTTGTTTCTTGGTCAGCCTCTTCCCCTGTGCGATGTCTCGTCTCTGTGGTCTCGCTGTTCTGTGGCGGTCCAGGGTCCGGACCCTGGATTTTTCACTTTTCCTCTGTTTGTTTTCCCTGTTGCTAGTTTCTTTATATGATAGATGAGGCCCGACCTTTTTGTGGTGCCCATCTGAATCTGTGAATTGTACAGGCTCTTATTTTCAATTTTAGGGGCTTGACCCCACCTTTTAAAAAAAGAAAAGAATAAATAAATAAATAACAGACAGTTGCTTAACCAGGAATGTAGGGCATATTATGACGCACCATATCCTGAGATGAGCATTGTCGAGACAAGGACATCGAGATGGATGCGTGCGAAATCTGTAAGAATGAAGAACAAAAGCAGCATATGAGTGGGACTCGGTTAATTATGATGGAAAGCTAACCGAAATGGTTCAACCATGTGGTGTGGATACCAGAGATGGCCTGTAAGAAGGGAACTTTGATTATGATTGAAGGGGGCTTGAAAAGAGGATGATGGAAAGGCTTAAGGGTAGGAAGGCTGGTTAAGGCCTGTGATGAAGTTAATGAATGGAGATAATGATGATGGCGGACAGCCTATTTGAACCGTGATATCTTCAATCAAATTTCAGCACTGATGCAGCCTGCATTATAAGCCCAGCTTACAATTTATCTGAACTCTGTGCTATGGTTAGAGCTGGGCACAGGACAACTTGACTCGGCAAACTCGACTTGTCTGACTCATTCACACCCGACTCGATCTGTACCGAGTAGCCTTCGTTCATTCCGAATTCAAACCGAGTCGAGTTCGGGTTAAATTTGATCCAAAACTCAACTTGTGTGTGCGTGTAAACCCAGATTTAACGTTTCATGGAGAGGCTGCAATTCTGGCAATTGCACCTAAGTTTTGAGTTGTGATTTCAGCCCGAGGATACCCACTGCACCCAACCCGACTCGGTACTTGTGACCGGGTCGGACTCGGTCTGGATTAGTCTAGGCTAGGCCCGGACTTGGATTAGGTGAGGCATGCTGGACTTGGTACCAAGTCGGGTCGAGTTCGGGTCAGGTCTATTTCAAAACCAGATCGAGTCTCAACCCGACGTTGGTCCGACTCGAGTTGATGCCCAGCTCTACCTATGGTTGATCGACATCACTGCCAACAGGATGGATGGTCCTGATAACCCAAAATGAAGCCACGTGGGCCCCATTCAACAAGACATGCTGGATCAGTGTGAGTTACCACCCACAAATGGTGCAGTCAAATAGCTTAATCTCACCAGTGATTGTTTAACCTATGATGTTGTGCAAGCCTTAAACCTTCAAATAGAATAAATAACTCATGTTTTTTTTTTTGATTAAACATCTACGATGAGAAGATTACCTCAGGATAATCAAACAGCTTTTCTCTTTTTACATACCAAAAGCCCATGGATCGCCCAACATTCATTTTACAAGGCAACAGCAAGAGGACGGCCAGCCCGGCTAATTTTCAATTCCAGCTGGCCAGACTCAACCGAGCACCGATTGGTGATGCTGGGGAAACACAAACTTCAGTGAGGCCTTGAAGTGGGGCCCACCTTGATGTATGTGTTGTATATCCATGCCATTCATCTGTTTTGCAACATCATTTTAGGGCATGGGCCCAAAAATGCAGCAGTGGTGATCCGTCACCACTGTTACCTATGGTGTGGTCCACCTGTGATTTGGATCTGCTTCATTTTTGGGCCCATGCCCTAAAATGAGCTGGAAAAATAGGTGGACGGTGTGCGTATACAACAAATTCATGTATACCTAGCTAATTTGAAACATAAGCCAAAACATGTCTTTTTCTTTTGTGTTTCTTCCTTCTTCTTTGTGTTAATCCCTAAGTTGTTTTATAATAAAATCAAGTGAGGTCTGGATCCTTACTCTTGCTCGGGTGGTAGATTCTCAAGAGTTTGAACACCTGGTCAAGGGTTCAAGTATCCATAGGTGGTGAAATCCCACTACGGCATGAGTGTGTGGGGGTGTGTCTGCGTGTGTAAAAAAAATAAATAAAATAAATAAATAAAATCAAGTGAGGTCTTGGTATGTAGGCCAGCTTACCAACTAAAATATAGTATTATGCAATGCTCAGATCGTGGAGCAAGTACGACTCATGGTTCATTGGTCTAAACAGTTGAGAAAGACAATGCAACAACAGATCACAATAACCAAGAAAAGGGAAAATATCATACAGGCATGGATCTTCCAAACTGCAGTATGCATGAAAACCATGCAATAACATGATCTCAACTAGACAATCGAACAAATCGAAAACTCCTAATCGTTCAATTGGTGACCTGAAGACAGAAACAAAATGGACCAAGGCCCACTAATAGTTCACAGGTAACATGGAAATCATAATTTTATTTGATGGTTGTGGTCATCTAACAGTTATGACTGGATAGGAAATGGTGAGGGAGCATATTCTTTCCATCACTGCCCTGGGCTCGGTCTCTTCTTTTTGTGACTTTTTTTGTGTGGATTATATGACAGGTGAGGCCCTGTTCTTTTTGTGGCACCCACCCGAATGATTGTTCATTGAGTTTTTTAATTCAACAAAGTTACAGGTGGTGTACTCACACCATTCTGGAAAAAAAACAGAGAAAAAGAACAAGAAGAAGATATAACCGGCTATAGTAGTGGCCCATTCATGACGAGCATTACCAATGAATGGTTAAAAATCTAAATCAACACATCGGTGAAAACAGGTAGAGTAGAGATGGTCCAAGCATGAAGGACGAAAATAGCATCTATTATTGAAGTAGCAGCTATTAGCACAACTCAGACCCAGCATCCCCGATAGCTGCAAGACTATCGCAACTCAAGCTGCAAGAAAATGTCTTGGTTTAGTCCAACCCATCAACTTAATGATACCCCTTTGCTACAACTCGAGCTTTGAGACGATCTAGTGAGCCATCTGGTTTGAGTTTTGGCTTGAGCACCCATTTAGAGCCAATAACATGCATGTCAGAAGTGCGAGGAACAAGTTGCCAAGTCTGATTTTTATGAAGAGCCTCAAGTTCCTCATCCATTGCAGCCTTCCAGCCAGGGTGAGCTAAGGCAGATCGAATATTATGAGGTTCACGAGGGATATTGGCTGAGGATGTGGAGGAAGTCAAGGCATATTTTGGATTGGGTTTAACAATTCCTCTATGTGAGCGAGTAACCATGGAATGTGAGAGGGGTGCTTGTGCTTGTGGAGGTTGAATTATTTCAATTTGGGGCTGTGAGACTGTTTGTGAGGGCTCAGACTCAGGTTGTGAAGAATGTGTGAGATATTATGCATGTTTGGTAGATGACTTTTCTAAGTATACTTGGATCATTCCCTTACAATATAAATCTGATTTTACAAATGCTTATTTAGTCTTTGAATAATATGTTACCAGACAATTCAACAAACAAATCAAGATTTTTCACTCTGATGGAGGAAGAGAATTCATAAACTCCAAGCTATCATCTCATTTTCTTTCCACAGGTATCATAACAACTCAGTTTCCTGTTAATTGTGAATTCTTTAATATTGACTTTTGTGTTAAGGATCGACAAACCGGACAACCGGTGATCACAGGGAGGCGCAAGGGTGATCTCTATGTTCTTCCCACTTTGCCAGAGCTCTATTTTTCTCATCGATTCAAATCTGGCTCAATTGACGTTTGACATCAACGCTTAGGACATCCTTAGTTTTCTGCTTTACAGTTATTAAATAATAAAGGATTGATTGATGTTATAATCTCTCAATGTTGGTAACTTTATTACCCTCAAACTCAGTCCTACAAATTATCCCTTGTGGCGTGAACAAGCCTTAGCTCTTGCAGAAAGCCAAGAACTGGTCGGCCACCTTACTAATGAAGATCCTGCCCCCACCAAATACACCATACCAGATTCAAATAACATCACAGATATAGAAAGTTCTGCACCAAGATTAACTGAAGCATACATTGCCTGGCGAAAGGCGGATCGTCTTCTTCGTGGGTGGATAATTGGAACACTCTCTAAAGAAACTCTCGGCCTCGTTGTTGGCTTAGACACAGCCCATGCTGTCTGGGATGCACTCAAGAATGCATATGCGGAAGATTCACAAGAACGTGAATTCACACTCAGACAACAGGTAACATATCTTCGCAAAGAAGATGACAAACCCATTGGAGAACATATTCGCACCTTCAAGGGTTTAAAGCAAAGACCAAGACCTCATCTACTGACATCTTATTAGACGATCCAAGTTACTTTCGAGGACTTGTTGGTGCTTTACTGTAGCATCGAAAGCATAGGATTCTTTGGAGGTCCCAAAGCATATGAAATTATAAATTGCTGGACTCTGGTGGGCATTAAGAGCATTATAACTCTCTCTCTCTCTCTCTCTCTCTCTCTCTCTCTCTCTCTCCCCAATATCTCTCTCTTCATAGATAGAAGAAGAAGAAGAAGAAGAAGAAAACAAGTGAATTTTTGTAGGCATGGCTGATGCTGTTGTTTCCTTCTTTCTTGGAAAATTGGGGAAGCAACTCTCACAAGAAGCGCAGCTCCTCTCTGGAGTTGAAGACAACGTAGCATGGATCAAAGCCGAGCTTCAATCCATGAAATCCTTCCTGAAAGATGCTGACCATCGAAGAGAGAGGGATGCCGGTGCAGAGGCTTGGATTATGCAAGTCCGGCGGTTAGTCTTCAACACTGAAGATGCTGTGGACGAGCACATGATCGAAACAGAGGTGCATCTGTCTCAGGGACCGATACATGGGCTGTCTAGTTTTTCATGCTTGCTTTGTCAAGCACATGATAGCTCAGCATCTATTCAGTACTCGGATGCAAAGGATTAGAAAGGAAGTGAAAGATATCCATGAAAGGAGAGCTCGATATGAGTTCATACTCCACCTCATGACGGGACGAGTTCAAATGTTGCTGATGGCGGCATGGAGATGAAGGAATTGCTCCTCCTTGGGTCGAAGAATTGGATATCATAGGGCTTGAGGAAGATGTCAAACAATTAGAAGAATGGCTGCTAAAAGAAGAGGTGCCGCATCAGCGTAAAGTAATTTCGATAGTTGGGATGGGCGGTCTGGGCAAGACCACTCTCGCAAAGAAAGTTTACAAAGTTGCAGAGAGGTGTTTTCAGTGTTTTGCATGGGTTCATGTGTCTCAATCCTTCGAAATAAAGGATATCTTGAAGCGCATGTTGAAAGATTTCTATGAGAGCAGGAGGGAGATGGCTCCAAATAATTCAGAGTCATCGAATGAGATAGAGCTAGCAAGGATGATCCACACCTGGACACTGATCATGTGGACTCTACATTTGATGGTCATGTGACACATGGCAGCTTAGAATTGAAGTAGATTTTTTGAGAGATTTTTTCACTCTTGGTTTTGACAGATCTTTGAAGAGATGTACTTTCCTTCCATTGTATGGTAGAATTGGAGTTTCTTTTATATTCTCCTGCTGTATAGAAGCTCGCCACTTCTGCATACTGCCTCATGATGTTCCAGACCATTCATCTCGAAGGTCCCACCATAGTTGGGCAACATGGCAAAAACTTCACAAGGTGTGTTGGATATCCAGCTCTTTATGGCGCAGCATTACGATGTGCTGGTTCTACTAAAGGCAGCACCAGTGGCACTGGATACTGTGCCTTATCCTGGCGCTACACCACCATTTAAACCTAGAGAACAAGGGAAAGAATGAAATGCACAATTTAAGAGGAAGGTAATATAATCTAGCACATTTTTATATCAATGTAACAAGAAATGCATTTCCTCAAAACATTTTTGTTGTGTTTGGACCTAGCAAAGTGCTTCAGGCCAGACCTGAATTGTTCTAAGTATTGATTCGGGTGCCAAAATTTCAAAGTGTAACAAAAGTATTGTATTTCAAGATACTTAGGTAGAAAGATCGGTTCTGCTTTTCTATGCTCAAGTGAACATCTCCCTAGCTTTTCAATGTGGAAGCAGGTTACTTTTACGAAAGAAGATATAAATATTAAGAAGTGAGCACTACAATTAGGCGGCCCCTCGACAACATCCCAATGGTCTAGTTGATTTAATACTGACACGGGTCATACAGACCCGAGATGCATGCGTAGACTTACCTATTATAGTCTGTGTATATATTGAACCGTTTAGTAAGAACAAGAAGGGACGTAGTAGGGATCCAAACCATTGATGGTATATGTGGCACTATGGATCGCCCACACACCATACATCTCCTTGACGAAAACAAATCTTAGCCCTTTAATAAGTGGCCAACAAATGGACGGTTAAGTTAGATAATACAGCAATGTTTCCATTCTGACAAAAAAAAAACACCAAATAATATTTCATGGGTTTTCAAATGGCCACTTTTTTATGCCAGAAGATGTAAACAATGCATTGCACCTGGTGGAAGGATGCCATTGCATGCCCAGTAAACTCTGTGAGGCCCACTATGATATGTACGTAAATTACTCATGCCATTCATCCCTTTTCCAGCTTATTTTAGGGCATGAGTCAGAATTTAAGCATGAGTGCGGATCCTCTGCCTCTGGGAGGCAGGTGCCTCCCTGCCTCCAGCGTTTTTGGGGTCATAGGAGTTTTGGATCAAGCTGATAGTTGTGTTTTCCCTTCATCTATGTCCGTGTATCCTTATAAACAGGTTGGATAACAAATAAACATCACTGTACGTTGGCCCTATGAAGGTTTCAATGGTGGATGTCATGTTTCTTGTGGTATGGTCCACTTAGCTTTTGATATGCTTCAATTTTAGGCCCATGACATAAAATGATATGGCAAAATGGAATGGACGGTGGATAATAAAACATGCATCACAATGAGCCCTATTTACTTAGTAGGCTAGCTCAGTCCACATTTTACTAGTAAGTTATTGTTTTATTGGATAATTACGATCATTTAAGGGTTCAACTTTTGTGAAGGGTTTCACTTTGGATGGCTGGTGCATCCAAAATTCGGTAGATTGAGATAACCATAACAATAGGTGGCCTACACATGCGTACACACGTGTGCGCATATTTTTGCCTCCTATTTGATTATTTGTAGCCCACACCAACAGTTAGACACATGCATGAAATATGCTTTCCCCCAAATGACTTTTGCTTCCTTTGCCTTTGAATGTTTGGGCCTCTTTAGGAAGGCGGCTATCCTAAAACACTAAAAAGAGTGGAGATGCATGACCCACTATGCCTTTTTTCTCCACCCATCTCTCTCTCTCTCTCTCTCTCTCTCTCTCTCTCCAATGTGAGTTCCACCTGCCATACCTAAGAGAAAGATCAATGAGCCGGACAACTTGCAATAGCCTAGTCAAGAAAACGAAAGAGATATTTTATCATTGACAATTAATGATACATGAGGCTGAAAAACAAGGTTGCTTGTGGTCTACTATATGTGATGTAGAATTGGTCGTGAATATGTTCATGTTCAAGATGGACCGGAGAAGGCCCGATTGGAAAGTCTATTTTAATTTCGTTTTTACTATTTGTAGTAAGTTTTAGTTATATCATAACCCTTGATCCTTTGAGCTTTAGGAGTGCCTAACATGAAAAGGGCTTAAAAATTTAGGAGAATAACTTGGTTAGGCCAAGTTGGACACTATTTTTTTGCCGAAAATCATGAATTTCAAGGAATCTCTGTGAGGAGTCCAGGGAAGCTCCACGGATTCGGAGTAATCATCCCCTTGAGGAAAATGGTTATCAATCTCATCGTGTTCATCCCTGTCTTTATTTTTTTCTTTTTTTTTTTTAATTTTTTATTGCACACGCACACACACACCCCTACACAGTCCTGCCTTAGTGGGATATCACCACCTGTAGATACTCGAACCCTTGACCGGGTGTTGAAACTCCTAAGTGTCTACCACCTGAGCAAGAGTAAGGATCCCTGTGTTAATATCCAACTAGAGACTGTTTTTAAGCCGTCCAAATGCAACAAACAAGTAATCCATTACCATAAGTCACGACTATCTAACTAATCTATTTTTTGGGAGATGACCAATCCACGGTGGGTCCCACTAATTGGGCTGTTCAGATTTTTGATAAGTGTTATAATATTAGGTTGTGGTGCAAGTGTAGCTCACAGTGCAGTAATTTCCACTGCAGCAGAATTACACTAATAAATAAAATAAAATTTCTACGCCTTGAATCTTTCAAAACATTCAATCACCAATTATTAGGTTGTGGTGCAAGTGTAGCTCACAGTGCAGTAATTTCCACTGCAGCAGAATTACACTAATAAATAAAATAAAATTTCTACGCCTTGAATCTTTCAAAACATTCAATCACCAATGTTGGAAAAAATGCTCTGCCGACGCGGATTTCCTTGGAAAGGCTTTTCCTTGCATCTTCCAAACTGTAGTTTCGTGGAGAGTAGATCTAACTCTCGGGTGGACCAGATTGTAGGAATAATTAATGGTAGAACATTCAATCACGGAGACAACAACTCTGCCGACGCGGCTTTCGTTCCAGCAGGGTGGGCCACACCTAGCATCCAAGCGTAAAAACTTCCCGGGGAACTTTCGCAGGAAATCCGCGTCCCGACTCTGTTACCTTTTCCGCCCTCCCCTGCATTTCCCATTACCTCTCTCCTCTTCCAAATTACAAGGACTCTATTTCCTTTCTGCAATCCCCAATTGCTCTCTCTCCTCAGCATTTCCCGTCAGCTCTCTCTCCTCTTCCAGACTCTGTTACCTTTTCCGCCCTCCCCTGCATTTCCCATTACCTCTCTCCTCTTCCAAATTACAAGGACTCTATTTCCTTCTGCATCCCCCAATAGCTTTCTCTCCTCAGCATTTCCCGTCAGCTCTCTCTACTCTCTCTCTCTCTCTCTCTCTCTCTCTCTTCCAAATTTTTAGGGCTGGCTACCCAAAATAGAAGGAGATCATTTATAAAAAAAAAGTCAAACCTTGGAGAGATGGCTGATCCTGTTGTTTCCTTCTTTCTACAGAAACTAGACGAGCAAATCACACAAGAAGTGCAGCTCCTCTCTGGAGTTGAAGACAACGTAGCATGGATCAAAGCCGAGCTGGAGTCCATGAAAGCTTTCCTCAAAGACGCCGACAGACGAAGAGAGAGGGATGATGGCGTGGAGGCCTGGGTCAAGCAGGTTAGACGATTAGTCTTCAACGCCGAAGATGCCATTGATGAATTCATGATCCAGACGGAAACACACCGCCGTCTTGGTAACAGAGTCATGGGCTGTCTTCTTTTAACTGCTTCCTTTCGAAAGCTTCTGATAGCCCGACATCACTTCAGTATGAAGATGCAAACTATTAGAAGGGATGTGAAAGAGATCCATGATAGGAGGGATCGATACGATATTCGAAATCTACCACATGAAGGGACGAGTTCAAATGCTGCAGAAGGCAGGCCTAGCAGTCAAGTAATTGCTGCCCATTGGGTTGAAGAAGCAGACATCGTGGGACTCGAGAACGACGCCATGAAACTAGAGCAATTGTTGCTGAAAGATGAGGAGACACAACAGCCTACTGTCATTTCAATCGTGGGTATGGGCGGTCTGGGGAAGACGACTCTCGCAAAGAAAGTCTACAGAACTACAAAGACAAGTTTTGAATGTCATGCATGGATTAACGTTTCTCAATCATTCCAAATAAACGATATCTTGAAAGGAATGTTGAAGGGGTTTTACGAGAGCAGGACGGAGATAGCTCCAAATAGTGCAGAGTCATCAAATTTCATAGATCTACTAACGATGATCCACATATACTTGCGAGGAAAAAGGTACGCTCTTTTCCTCGACGATATTTGGGATATTAGTGTTTGGGAAGATGTGAAACTTGCTTTGCCTAATAAGGGTAGAGGTAAGGTCATCTTCACAACTCGCCATCAAAATGTAGCTTCTTCTGTACAAGAGAGTGGAGCCATTAGTCACAAACTAGAGCCATTATCTTGGGTTTTAGCTTGGGACCTGTTTTGTAGAAAGGCATTTAGGAATAAATGCATTCAAGGTACTTTCCCACAACACTTGATACCAACAGCAGAAGCCTTAGTAGGAAGATGTGAAGGTTTGCCGCTTGCGATTGTAACAATTGGTGGCCTTATGTCAAACAAAAGCACTCTTCCATCTGAATGGGATGATGTAGTTGAAAATCTTGATTGGGAATTGAGTCATAATCAAGCTCTTTCAAGACTATATCAAGTCCTGCTAACAAGTTACTACTATTTACCTCCTCATCTCAAATACTGTTTCTTATATTGTGCTCTGTTTCCTGAGGGTCACAAAATTAAGAGAAAGAAGCTTATTCGTATGTGGGTGGCTGAAGGCTTCGTAGAAGAACATCCACGCAAGACGCTTGAAGATGTCTCGACTGATTACTTTGTTCAGCTCTTGGACAGAAACCTGATACAGCCTCTCATTAGTCAGTCTACAGGAGAATTGATAGCATGTCAGGTGCATGACCTTATGCATGACATTGCTATCCACATGTTTAAGAAGGAAGAA
Source organism: Magnolia sinica (assembly GCF_029962835.1). NCBI lineage: Eukaryota > Viridiplantae > Streptophyta > Magnoliopsida > Magnoliales > Magnoliaceae > Magnolia > Magnolia sinica. The sequence goes on along the minus strand of NC_080582.1, from coordinate 5,700,278 downwards.
TTTGCAGCAATCCTAACAGACCGAAAAAATAATTTCAAAGAATCGCAGCGGCGGGTGGCAATCCAAAACACTGCAATTGATATTCCAGGAAGCATGTCTGAATTGAATCCTCGGTCACTCCTTGTATTTAATGACACAGAGTTTCCCTCTTCTTCTTTGTGTAGAATGTTTTCAGAATTTAAATTATTGAGAGTATTAGATCTAGAAGGCGCTAAAATAAATATTTTTCCGAATGAAGTGGGAAGCTTGATTCACTTACGGTATTTGAGCTTGAGGAAGACACAGATTACCGAACTCCCGGATTCATTGCGAAGACTTCACAACCTACAGACTCTGGATGTTAGAAATTCCAATTTGAAAGGTTTACCCACTGGAATAGAGATGCTTTTGAAATTGAGGCATCTTCTTTTAAGTGAATTTGCAGGCACTTCCGAATTCTATAAAATGCCTGCGCGAACAGCCAGTTTAAGCAACCTCCAAACGCTATCAGGTGCATCTGTCCATGGAGGCTTTTCAAGTGAGTTGGGTCGCTTAACCCAACTTAAGAAATTAGCAATTGGAGAAGTAAAAGAGGAAGATTGTAGACAACTATGTGATTCCATTAGTCGGTTGAAATGGTTGCGTTCCCTCAAAATAACAAGCCTTGGCCAAGATGAAGAACTCCACTTACAAGCATTGTCGCAGCCTCCACAATACCTTGAGAAACTATATTTGAGATGTTTGATGAAGGAGCTTCCCCAATGGGTTGCTTCACTCAACTGTCTCCTGGAGATCTCTCTTCTCAATAACCAATTTGTGAAAGATCCACTCATCACCCTTGGACAGTTACCCAATCTTGTGTCCCTGATTCTTAGTAATGCTTATGTGGGAAAGCAGATTTGTTGCACGTCTGGAGGATTTCCGAAGCTCAGAACCATGGGAATCACAGATATGGAAGAATTGGAAGAGTGGAGTAGAATAGAGGAAGGCACAATGCAATCCCTAGAGAATCTCAGTATTTACAGTTGTCCAAAGCTAAAGATGCTCCCAGATGGCCTTCAGCACCTCGCTACCATCCAAGAACTATTCTTAGGTAAGATGCCGGAAGAATTCATGAAGAGGGTAAAGGGTGGTGGAGATGACCATTTCAAGGTGCGTCACATCCCTGTAATTAGATCTTATCGTAAAGTTGGTGAGGACTCCATATTTGAATCGTTCTCTTGGTGAGGACTCCATATTTGAATCGTTCTAGATGGAGAAAAAAACGAATACTGCCGTCTGTGGGTTGTGCTTTGTGTGCAAGGAGGGACAGCGATGAACAGTCGTACGTTTCTCTCTCTCTCTCTCTCTCTCTCTCTCTCTCTCTCTCTCTAGTAGTTATAAGTGTGGCTTACTTTTTCAACAACCAGAACATCCGTCCAAATGGAAGTGAATTCATGGTGACCCCAACACCACCTGCTGTGGGGCCCACTGTGATGTATATGTTTTATATATATACATTGTCCATCTGTTTTACCAGCTCATTTTAGGACATAGCCCAAAAATGAAGCAGATCCAAAGCTCAAGAATACCACACCATAGGAAACAGTGATAATAACAGCAACCGGTGAAACCTTCCTAGGGCACAACGTAATGTTTATTTGCTATCCAACCTATTGATAAGATCACATAGACCTGGATAAAAGGGAAAACATAAATATTAATTTCATCCTAAAGTTTTATGGCCCCAAAAAGTTTTTAATGATGGTCGTTCTATCACCACTGTTTCAAATGGTGTGGTTCACTTAAACTTTTGATTTGCTTTGTTTTCAGGGTTGTACTAGAAAAATAAGGCAAAATGGATGGACATAATGGATATAAACAATATACATCATGGTGGGCCCCATGTTCGCAACACACCTAATTGGGCTGTTTTGGGTCACCACCCAATCCAATTCCTCATCTGATGGGCACCAATTGTGAGGGGGATCCCTCCAAAATCTCACTAAAAGATTACATCTCTCTAACCTTTGGTTTCTTGTTCAGTTGAATGTGGGCCACTGTTATATTTCCTTCTTAGTGGCCTAGTTCTAGTATACACATCCAAAGACTGGGATTGTTTAATCCACGAGATTGCTGGGAATTGCCCATTAATGATCTGGTGCATCAGATCAATAGGCCCAACTTTCACAGACTAAATAGATGTGTTTTCCAATATTCCTTCTTTTCCTTTCTTCTATTTTCATTCTCCGTTTATCATCGAGTGCTAACTTTCGCCCCAGCTAAGCTGTATATGGTTTTATGTCCAATGGATAAAGAGGTGGATGATTTCATCGGGCTTTGGGAGTGGCTTCAAAGCTAATTACCTTTTGCAAGGTGTAAAGGATGCAATAGTGTGAAGCGGCTTCTGAAATGTTTTCCAGGGCCAAGTCATGTATTTTGGGATGGACTTCTAGCTTAAAAATAAAATGACCATGAGTTTTCGAACCATATAAGATTCAGACTAATTAGAATTAGTAATTTAATTTGTGATTAATCACTAAAAGATCACATCTCTCTAATCTTCACTTCTTTTTAGCTTCTTGATCACCTAGTTAGTTCTAGTATATAGACTCCTATTGTTTAATCTAGGAGATTGATGGGAATCCCCCATTCATGATCTGGTGCATCAGATCAATGGTTTGGCCCATTGAGCAATGGGCCTAACTTCCATGGCCTAAAAAAGATGTATTTTCTATTCCTTTCTTTTCTTTTCTTTCTCCATTTATCATGGAGTAGTACTTTTCGCCCTAGCTGAGTTGCATATGGTTTTGTTTTTGATGGATAAGGAGGCTTAATTTTATCGGGCTTTTGGAGTGGATTCATAACTACCACGTTTCACAAGGCGAGGAGGTGTGGAGAAAGGAAAAATACAGTCAATTTTCTCTCCGGACTTTTTATGGGTTGCTATTTCAGCCATCATCAGGCAGAGCTCCAGTCATACCTCTTTCGTGTGGCATGAGGCCTCCGGAAGGCCTGGAAACAATAAATCATCTATTCATCCATTGCCTGGTTGCGAGACTGGTGTGAGAGAAGTTCTTTGGCTCCTTAACATGTCATGGGTAATTCCGAGGACTATTGATGGCAATTCCTGGCGTGGCATTGGAGCAGGATTGGAAAAAGGTTGGGTTTTGTGAAAGTTAGCTTTGGCATGGGCTTCTAATTTAGAAGCTCTTTATAAGTGTATCATTCTTTCTTGATCTGAGCCAGTGCCGCTGTTGTATTTCTTTGTGTTGTTTTTATAATAAAATTTCATTACCTCTTGAAAGAAAATTGTTCAAATAGGTTTCTTATGCAGCTGCTTAAGGCCTAGAATATTTTATGAATCTCATTGCTTTTCCATGATTGCAAGGTTAAACAGGCTAGAATTATATGGGATCATACACCCTATGGGGTTCATCGACACTTTGGATCCGTGGGCCTCAAATCAGACCATTTTCAATGCGGTTATCATTACCAACTAGGGCGTCCACCAAATCAGGCGGTGTATCCATGGGGCCTTAGATGTGATTTCATCTGAATACATAACATGTGGACCACAACATGTGCAGATTAGAAGGGACAGTCTGCCGGACGCCTAGCTCAATGGGCCACAAGACATGATCATCATCATCAGGTCACTTGATTTCAGGAAAATAGATGTCAACACCTGGACAATGATTGAACCCTACCCTGCATTTTCTGAGCATGTAACACATAGCAGCTTAGGGCAGGACAGGATTTATCATCCCTTGTCTCTTCTTTAGAAAAGTTTTCTATTGTTTGAACTTGTTAATTGACAAATTCACCTAGTTTTATTCTCTTGAAAGTCTTTCATTCATAGATTATGTGTTCATTGAGATATTTTTTCACCCTTGAGTTTGAGAGATTTTCTTTCCGTTGTATATTAGAATTGGAGTTTTTTTCTTTTCTTTGGTCCTTCTGTATAGAAGATTGCCAATTCTGCCCACTGCTTCATGATGATCCAAACCATTCATCTCAAGGGTCCCACCATAGATGAGCAATGTTGCAAAATTTTCACATCATGCCCGTTGTGGTGAAGCATGTTGCAATGTGCTGGTTCTATTGAAGGCAGCACCAATGGCCTTGCATACTTTAGCTTCTCCTGGTGCTATTCCACCACTCAAACCTAGAGAACAAGGGTTGGAAGGAAATGCACAATTTAAGAGGAAGATAACTTGCAATGTAGAGAACAAGGGATGGAAGGAAATGCACAATTTAAGAGGAAGATAACTTGCAATGTAGAGAACAAGGGATGGAAGGAAATGCACAATTTAAGAGGAAGAAAACTTGCAATGCACAAATAACAGTGTTGTATCAAGAAGACAAGGATTGCTTCTATCACATGTTTATATCAATGGAAAAAGTAGCACATTTCTTCCAAACAGTTTTATGGCATTCGGAAGTAGCAAAAAGAATCAGGTAGAGAGGGTGCTCTTCCCCCCTAATTTGAGCTTCAGTCCAGACCTGAACTATTCTGATTATTGATTTGGGGCCAAAGGCTCAAAGTTTCATGTAGTGCAATGTTGTAACGAGATCCCTACCACCCCCAAATGGGTGGGATTATTGGGTTATCTCCCATCCCCCATTGATTTGGATCACCAAAAGGTGGGAGCTACAAGTACACCTGGTTGGGTCGACAAAAAGCTCAATCAAGCATTCCATATGCGGAGATATATCTTATATGTACGTATATCTCAATATGCATTGATCACTACTATTATTCGCACTTTCACAATGGTTTACGTTGTGTGAGAAGTGGACTAAGCCTTTAATTGATGAATATTGGCCACACATCATCATAAAATAATCACATTCATACATATAATATGCCGAAAAACTCATCCCTGTTTGCGAGATATGACTGAATTAAGGTTCTGACAGTCTGGTCTACTTCCACCTCCCATCGGGCCTTCTCAGGTCCATCTTTGCCATGAAAGTGTCTGCGACCCGCTCTACATCAGCAATAAATGGGATTTCTTTCTTTGAACATATTCTTAAATTGCAGGGGAACAAAGCCTCGTATGAGTGTTCCACAAAGCAGAGAAATCAGAAAAACAACTTCTCTGCTTCTGATGATGACTGAAAACTCCCAATTACCAGGTAGCCTAACTGGAGGTTTTTTTTTCTGCCTGAGGCTTCATGCATCAGTCAGGTTCATAGCTGGGAGCCGGCAATGCTGACTGCTACTAGGAGTTTATAATCAAAGAATTATAGGTTGGTAGTTGTTGATAGAGAGCTGTCATTTCTTTTTTTTTCCTTCTTTTTTTTTTTTTTTTTTTTTTTTCTTTTTCGTTTTTTAAAAGGATGGTTCTATTTCATATGGGCCAATGTACAAACCATTACACATTCGGGCTGACCCCTACCTGGAAATTGGAGGGGCCAGCCTATCATATCTAACTTCTTACAGATGAGAGAATAGAAAAAACTAGCTAACATGCACCGCACCTAGAACCGTCCTATCCAGGACCAGCTCTCCGCGAGAGAGAAGGGGCAGCTCAGAGACCGCCGAAAAGGTTTTGTTCAGCTGATTGGCACTGCCCAAATGGGACAGACCGTCCGCTACTTTGTTGGCCTCTCTCGGGATGTGCTTGATCGAGATGCTACCTGTGGCCCAAAGAGAGCTGCCATTTCAATCGTTAGGGAAAAAAGAAAAATTGTTCACTTCCAATTCAATCTAAGTGATCAGCTCAACGGCATATCCATCATTCTAAGTTGCATCTGCTCTTACTGTAGTAGTGATCCTCTATATTCAGAGCAATCAGCAGTAGTAGTTTCATAATCAAGCCATCCTTTCTTCAGGTGGGCCTAACATGCAAAGAAGAGATTAATGGTAACAAATTCTGCTTTAAGGGTCCACATTCAATCCTATGTGGTCCACCATAAGGACGAATTGGCATTTTTTTTTCTTTTAGTGGCACCCGGACGAACAGTTTGGATCTTGTACACCAGGAACGCATAAGCATGGGTTGAGACAATAAAATAAAAATGGACCAAGGCCCGCAAATAATTCACACTTAACATGAAAATAATCATTTATTTGATGGTTGTTGATCATCCAACAGTTATACATGATTGATTAGCAGTGGCCCATTCATGATAGAGTATTACCAATGAATGATTTAAAATTTAAATGGACACATCAGTGGCAACGTATAGAGTGGAGATGATCCAAAGATGAAGGACAAAAACAGCAACATGTATAGAAGGGATGGTCCAAACATGAAGGATGAAAAACAGCATCTCTTTACGGCAGCTGCATATCCTCAAAAACTTGAGATTCTTTGGTGTACAAGTTGAATTAATTAGACTCAGGTGGGAACCAAGAGTATTATCGATCACTCTATCCCTCCCAATTCTTTCAGACATGGCTGAGGCTGTTGTTTTCTTTTTTCTACGAAAATTGGGCGAGCAACTCGCACGAAGTGCAGCTCCTCTCTGGAGTTGAAGGGGAAGGCACAGTATGCAGCGCCATTAGATTTGAGGCCCACCCATATGGCCCGTGATCGCATACAATTCTAGCCTGTTTAACCTTGCAATCGTGATCTTTCCAGAAATGAGATTCATAAACAATTCTAGGCTGTAGACAGCTGCCTAACAAACTTACTGAAACATTTTATTTTGATAGGTAATGAATTTTTAATAGAAAAACACCACAAAAAAAAAAAAAAAAACCACCAGTGACGACAGCCGTCCAAATCAAGAAAGAAAGATACATTCCTCAATAGCTTCTAAACCAGAAGCCTATACTAAAATACATGACTTCGCCTTGGTAAACACCTCAGAAGCCGCTCCACTTTGCTTCTGAAAACACCAGTTATTTCTTAACCCACATATGGCTCATGAGCCAGCCAGCAAAGCTAACCTTCACAACACTATTTTTTTTCCAATCTCACCATCATGCCACGCTAGGAACAAGAAGCCCTCTGTCCCCAACATCACCCATGACATGTCAAGGAGGCTAAAGAACCACTCCCACAGCAACCTCGCAACAATGGATGAATACATGATTTATTGTCTCCACGTCTTGCATGTATACAAGGCAAAAGTAGAAATGACCACTGATTACTTTTATAGATCATCAACTGCGAGAACCTGTTTCTACCCGCCAACCAACCTAAATCCGCTACATGAAAGTAGTGATTCCTGAGATGGCTGACATGGCAACACATAAAAAGAGTGCTGAAGAGAAAAGTGATTGGCTTTTCCTTTCTCCACACCACTGCTTCCTTCTCACCTTCCAAAGGGTGGTCGCGATGAAGCTTCTCCAAAAGCCTCATAAAATCATCCGCCTCCTCATGCATCAAACATAAAGACATATGCAACTCAGCTGGGGTAAATTAAATTACTGCTCCATAATAAAGAAAGAAAAAAAAAAAAAAAAAAAAAGAAGAACAGAATAGAAGACACTTCTTTTTAGTCTGTGAAAGTTGGGCCCATTGATCTGATGCACCAGATCATGAATCAGGGATTCCCAGCAATCTCCTAGATTAAACAATGCAAATCCTTTCATCTGTTTACAAAAACTAGGCGATCAAGAAGGAAATAAAGCAGTGGTCCACATTCAACTGAGGAAAAAACCAAAAGGTTCGAGAGATCTTTTAGTGAGATTTTCAAGCGATCCCATCACCATTGGTGATCCTCAGATGAGGAAGCGGATTGGGTGGTGACCCCAACACTGCCCAATTAGGTGGTGTTGGGCGCTGTGGGGCCCACTGTGAAGTATGTGTTTTATATCCACGCTATCTATTCATTTTTCCAATTCATTTTAGCTTATAAGCCCAAAAATGAAATAAATCAAAAGCAGGTTGGATGTGAAATAAACATTACGGGGGAACCTTGGAAGGTTTCAACGGTAGGGTTCATCACTTTCGACACCTTGGAAGGTGTCAAAAGCAGGTTGGACCACACCACACCACAAAGCGATGACTGAACAAACACCATTAAAATCTTCTTGGGCCGCAAAACTTTTAGATCAAGCTGATATTTTTGTTACCCCTTCATACAGGTCTATGTGATGTTATCAACAGGTGGATGTGAAATAAACATTACGGGGGAGCCTTGGAAGGTTTCAACGGTGGGGGTCATCATCCCCAATGTTTCCTGTAGTGTGATCCACTTGAGCTTGGGATCTACTTCATTTTTGGGCTTATGCCTAAAATGAGCTGGAAAAATGGATGGACGGCGTGGATATAAAACATTTGCATCAAGGTGGGCCCCACAGTGGGTGGTGTTGGGGTCAATGCCGAATTCGCTTCCAGTGGACGAATGTTCTGGTTATTGACCTGCAGGCACCACTTACAAATACTAGAGAGAGAACGCATGCCCGCTTGCAAGGAAGTGTATTAGGTGAGACCAGTGCGGCCCTTATCGTGCAGCCCACCTAGATATATGTATTATGTATCTACACCGTCCATCCGTTTTTAAAGATCATTTCATGGAATTATGCTAAAAATGAAGCAGACCCAATTACCAGGTGGACCATACCATAGGAAACAACAGTAATTGAACTCCCTACCCTTAAAAACTCCTTAGGGAGCAAATTAATGATTCCCTAGTGTTTATTAGCCATCCAAACTGTTGATAAGGTCACATAAGCCTGGATGAAGGAAAAAAATCAGCTTGATCCAAAACTTTCGTGGCCAATTAATGGTCAATCACCACTGTTTACTCTAGTATGGTCCACCTAATAATTGGATCTTTTTCATTTTTTCGATAATGCCCTAAAATTATCTGAAAAAACGGATGGATTGTGTGGATTCAAAATAAATACATGAAGGTAGGCCCTACGGTAAGGGCCTCACCGTCTTGGGTGAGGCCGGGGTCTCACATAACACGTTCCCAGCTTACAAATACTAGAGAGAGAGAGAGAGAGAGAGAGAGAGAGACGTACAACTGTTCATATCTGTCCCTCCACGCTCCCAAAGCACAGCCCACATAGACGACACTATTCGTTCTTTTCTCTATCTACAGCAATTCTGTCTGACTTGTATTCCTCACCAACTCGACGAAGTGTTCTAATTTCAGGTATGTGATGCACCTTGAAATGATCTTCTCCGCCCCTCTTTACCCTCTCCATGAATTCTTCTGGCATCTCACCTAAATATAGTTGTTGGATGACAGCGACGTGCTGAAGCCCATCTGGCAGCATCTGTAGCTTTGGACAACTGTAAATAAAGAGACACTGTAGAGATTGCATTGTGCCCTCCTCTATTCTACTCCACTCTTCCAATTCCTTCATATCATTGATTTCCATGGTTCTGAGCTTGGGAAATCCTCCAGACCTGAAACAAATCTGCTTCCCCACATAGGCATTAATGAGAGACAAGTACACCAGATTGGGTAACTGTCCAAGGATGATGAATGGGTCTTTCACAAATTGACTATGCCAGAGTTTCATCACCTGAAGACAGTTGAGAGAACCAACCCATTGGGGAAGCTCCTTCATCCCACATACCAAATGTAGTTTCTCAAGACATTGTGGAGGCTGTGACAATTCTTCTAAACGAACTTCTTCATTTCGGCCAAGGCTCATTATTTTGAGGGAACGTAACCATTTCAACTGAGTAATGGAATTACATAGTTCTCTACAATCTTCCCCTTTTACTTCCCCAATTGCTAATTTCTTAAGTTGGGTTAAGGAACCCAACTCTCTTGAAAAGCCACTGTCCACTGATGCACCTGATAGTGTTTGGAGGTTGCTTAAACTGGCTGTTTGCTTAAGCACCTTATAGAATTCCCTTCTGCCATAAAATTTCCTTAAAAGAAGATGCCTCAATTTCAAAAGCATCTCTATTCCAGTGGGTAAACCTTTCATTTGGGAATCTCTAACATCGAGCGTTTGTAGGTTGTGCAGTCTTCGCAATGAATCTGGGAGTTCCTTAATCTGTGTCCTCCTCAAGCTCAAATACCGTAAGTGAATCAAGCTTCCCACTTCATTCGGAAAAATCTTTATTTTTGTGCCTTCTAGATCTAATACTCTCAATAATTTAAATTCAGAAAACATTGTACACAAAGAGGAAGAGGGAAACTTGTTGTCATTAAATACAAGAAGTGACCGAGGATTCAATTCAGACATGGTTCCTGGAATGCTAATTGCAGTGTTTTGGATTGCCAACCGACGCGGCATTTCTTCGAAAGTATTTCTTTCATTTTTTAGGATTGCTGCAAATTCTTCCTTCTTAAACATATGGATAGCAATGTCACGCATCAGATAATGCACTTGACATGCTATCAATTCTCCTGTATATTCAAGAATGACAGGTTGGATTAAGTTTCTGTCCATGAGCTGAACAAAGTAATCACCGGAGACTTCTTCAAGTGTCTTTCGCTGTTGTTCCTTGACGAAGCCCTCAGCAACCCACAGACGAATCAGCTTGTTTCTCTTGATTTTATGGTTCTCAGGAAACAGACCACAATACAAGAAACAGTATTTGAGGTGAGGAGGTAAGTCATTGTAACTTGTTAGCAGCACTGTATTTAGTCTTGAGAGATCTTGATTGTTGCCCAATTCCCAATCAAGATTTTCAAGAACCGCATTCCATTCGGATGGATTCATGCTTTTCTTTGACAAGAGGCCACCAATTGCCACAATCGCAAGCGGTAAACCTTTGCATCTTCCGACTATGGCTTCTGCTGCTTCTTTCAAGTGTTGCGGGCAAGTTCCTCGAGGACATTTACTCCTAAATGTCTTTCTACAAAAGAGCTCCCAAGCTGAATCATGAGATAATGGCTCCATTTTGTATAAATAGCAACTCTCATCGACAGGAGAAGCTATGTTTTGAATGCGAGTTGTGAAGATGATCTTACCTCCACCCTCGCGAGGCAAAGCATGTTTTATATCTTCCCAAACACGACTATCCCATATATCATCAAGGAATAGAGCGTACCTTTTTCCTTGCAAGTAGTCGTTGATCATCTCTGCTAATTTTTCCTCATCCATTGTCTCTGTATGATTTGGAACCACCTCCCGCCTGCTCTCATAAAATCCTTCAAGCATGCGCTTCAAGATATCCTTCTTTTGGAACGATTGAGACACATAAATCCATGCATGACATTCAAAACTTGTCTTTGCAGTTCTATAGAATCTCTTTGCAAGAGTAGTCTTCCCCAGACCACCCATACCAACAATTGAAATGACAGTACGCTGTTGTATCTCCTCTTCTCTCAGCAACAATTGCCCAAGTTTCATGACGTCGTTCTCAAGCCCCACGATGTCTGCTTCTTCGACCCAAGAAGCGGCAACTCCTGGATCGCTTGGTCCGCTATCTGCAGAATTTGAACTCATCCCTTCCTGAGAGGGAGTATGAAACTCGTATCGAGTCCTCCTTTCACGGATATCTTTCACCTCCTTTCTAATCCTTTGCATCCGAGAACTGAACTGATATTTAGTTATCACATGCCTGAAAAAGCAAGCATGGGAAACTAGACAGCCCATGCGGCCGTCCCTGAGACGGCGATGCATCTCCGTTTGGATCATGTGCTCGTCCACAGCATCTTCAGCATCGAAGACTAACCGCCGAACTTGCATAATCCAAGCCTCCACACCTGCATCCCTCTCTCTTCGTCTGTCAGCATCTTTCAGAAAGGATTTCATGGATTGAAGCTCGGCTTTGATCCACGCTACATCCCCTTCAACTCCAGAGAGGAGCTGAACTTCTTGTGCGAGTTGATCGCCCAATTTTCGTAGAAAAAAGAAAACAACAGCCTCAGCCATGTCTGAAAGAATTGGGAGTGATAGAGTGATAATACTCTTTAAGTTCCCACCAGAGTCTAATTTATTGAACTTGTACACCAAAGAATCCTAAGTTTTTGAGGATGCAGCTGCCGTAAACAGATGCTGTTTTTCGTCCTTCATGTTTGGACTATCCCTACTATACATGTTGCCATTTTTGTCCTTCATCTTTGGACCATCTCCACTCTATACGTTGCCACCGATGTGTCGATTTACATTTTAAATCATTCATTGGTAATACTCTATCATGAATGGGCCACTGCTAATCAATTATACCTTCTTCTTTTTTCTTTTTTTTTTCAAAAGAAGGGCCATGCCCCTATATCTTTGATAGAAGGAACAAACGATGTACACGCTTGATTTCGGTTGGTCTCCACACCAAAAATATTTAGGCCTCACCTATCATTTCAGCTAAATAGAAAAAAAAAAATGGAAAACAGAGCAGAAAAATTTCCCTATCATCCTTACAAAATCTCCAAAACTGATCAAGGCTCCCTACTAGCCGGACTTGGACTACCCCATTTCCACGAAGAATTTCACCTTTCAGCTAATCAATTATACCTGTTGGATGATCAACAACCATCAAATAAATGATGATTTTCATGTTACATGTGAACTATTTGGGGGCCTTGGCCCATTTTTATTTTATTTTTTTTCTCAACACATGCTTATGCGTTCCTGGTGTACAAGATCCAAACTGTTTGTCCGGTGTGCCACTAAAATGGAAAAAAAAAAATGGCAATTCGTCCTTTTGGTGGACCACATAGGATCTGTTACGCAGGGAAGGATATGATGAGGTCGTACCGTCTTCCTAAGGGATAACTACTCCGAATTCACGGAGCTTCTCTAGGCTCCTCACGGAGATTCCTTGAATCCATGAGGGATGAAAATAGAAATAATTTCTAATAATTTAAAATAAATTGATTGATGATAATAATAAAAAATGAAATTACAATCCTTTAAATAGTGAACTCAAATCTAAGATTGGATTTCATACTCAAACTCCCTAAAAATGTGACTTACTATAAATAGTGAACTTACTATTTATAGACGGTCCTGATTCCAACTAGACTTCTTGGTTTTTGGCCAAAAATAGTAAGTATTCAATTTGTCCTAACCATGTTATTCTCCTAATTTTTCTAAGCCTTTTTTATTTTGAGCACAACTCCAAAAACTCGAAGGATCAAAAGTTATGATCAAATTAAAACTTACTATTTATAGTAAAAACAGAAATAAAACGGACTTTCGACCATCAATCTGATGGAATCTCGCAAATCCTAAGTGGGCAATTTCTAAAGTAGCTTCTCCTACCCCAAAATCATATATGGTATGTCGAAAAACTAATTCTAGTTTGCGAGGTACAACTGTTTTAAGGTTCTAACCGTCCTAATCATTTCTGCCTCCGATCAGGCCTTCTCTGGTCCATCTTGGCCATGAAAGTGTCTGCCACCCGCTTTACATTAGATCATGGGCCATATATATGGGGTCCATGGACACTTCGGACGCATGGGCCTCAAATCTAATGGCGCTACATACTGTGCCTTCTCTTGGCACTATGCCACCACTCAAACCTGGAGAACAAGAAGGAATTGCGTAATTCAAGAGGTAGATAATTTGTGATGCACTGACTAATTACAGTGTTCTATCAAGAAGACGAGGACTGGTTCTATCACATGTTTATATCAACCAAAGACGTAGCACATTTCTTCCAAAAAAATTTACTCCATTTGGATGCAGCAAAAACAATCAGATAGGGAGGATGCTTTTTCCCCCATTTTAACATCCAAGAACTTCGGGCCAAGCCTGAATTGTCCTGAGTATTGATTTGGGTGCCAATGGCTCAAAGTTGTTATGTAGTGCAATGTTGTAACGAGATCTCTACCAACCCAAACACTTTTGTGGAAGGGAAACCCATCCATTCCTCCTGAAGGTCCAACAAGCAATTTGGGGCACATCCAAATGTTGCTGTCAGATGTCTTCAATTTGGAGCATTCATATAGTTGGTTGTTGTTTAAACTATCTTATATTGTGTTGTGTATGAATCATAATGGGTTCACTCATTAGTGAAGATCTGTAGTGAGTCTGATGGATGAATTGGAGACAGCGCAACAAAGGACGCAGGAAAAGTCTAATGGTAATCAGATTCCTTGCTCACAAATCTTTGGTAGATGTGAGAAATATTTGTAGTAATTTTTTTATCATTTTTTATGCAGTTCTAGTTCTCTACACAATTCAAATTAAAGAAATAGTGGCAACTCTGATATGTTTAAATTTTAGAGAAGTTTAACTATGATCTACTCCAACAAATCATAGGTTTGGTGACTACACAAGTGAGTTCACGAGATCCGACTCTGCAAATGGCTTTAGATCAAGATCTAGATGACATCTTTTGTTTTATTTATTTATTATTTATTATTTTTTGAAAACGCAAGACCCTAATCTTATTATAAGAAAGATCCCTTTCTACACCCAAACAATCGTTTACACCCTTCTCAAAGACAAAAGCGTAAAAAGATCACAAGACTCTAAACCCAAAGTCATAAACCCTAATTTCTTAGGACACCATCATCCCAACTATCCATCTCAACAGAGCTGACGGCAATCAGCGATCACGACCGGCTTCAAGGTCCTCCCAAACGAGGACCCCACCTTCTCAATCACCTTCATGATATCCATACCCTCAATGACCTGACTGAACACGACGTGCTTCCCATCAAGCCACTCCGTCTTGGCCGTACAGATGGAGAACTGGGAGCCGTTTGTTCCAGGTCCGGCAATGGCCATGGACAAGATCCCGGCATTGGTGTGCTTCTTGACGAAATTCTCATCCGCGAACTTGGAGCCGTAGATCGACTCGCTGCTGGTGCCGTTTCTGGCAGTGAAATCGCCGCCCTGGCACATGAAATTTGGAATGACTTGGTGAAAGCTTGAGCCCTTGTAGTGGAGGGGCTTGCCAGAGCGCCCTGTGCCCTTCTCGCCGGTGCAGAGGACCCAAAAGTTCTTAGTCATCTGTGGGGTTGTGTCTGCGTAGAGCTCCATCACGATCTAGCCAGCGGGGTTCCCACCGACGGTCATGTCGAAGAAGACCTTGGGGTTTGGCATGGCTCAGTGTCGGATCGGGTGCTTTCGACTCAGTGACTTGGTGGAGGATGGGAAATAGGTTGTGACTCGAAGAATTTATTTTATTTTAATTTTTAAAGTTTATTGATTTGATTTTATCTTTCCTCTAATTTCTTGTCCTTGATTTTTTTGGAGACTAAATCCAAATACTATTGCAAGTAATGCATTGAAACTTAAAGGTTTGCTGGCTGATTTCGAAGCTTAGGATTCATCTACATTAATTATTTCAAGCAGTTTAATTCAAACTATCCAAAGCTTATTTCTTTATCTAACTTTGGTTTACACTTTAGTTTGAAGGTAATCATTATCTTAACTAAGAAAAGTGAGAATTAGCTTATATTTTCATAGATTTACCTCATATGATTTGTGAGATTTGGGATAAATATTTTTTGCTAGCAAATATTTAAATTCTGTATCGTACGTATCTACAGGTTGGCAACAAATATACTGCTAATTCTATTTTTAATAATTGGAAATTAGCAAAGGATTGTGAACAAAGACTAGGAGATTCAACAACCCACACGTGCCATATAAGAGTTTTTATAATGCAAAGATGAATGGATTTTATTTTTTATGCAGTTTATGAAATACAATTTAAAATGGTCTACGAAAGTGGATATGAGAACGCCTTGTTGATTGGAACTAATCAAAAGGTAGGTGTTAATGTAGATGGACTGCATTCTTATGATCTCATACTAGTTTGATATCTATGACTGAGACTCACTAACACAACTTCTGTACCATATACAGACCAATGTTTCAAAAATTGAATCAGGGGCCAACCCATCTCGTAAGTAGGAAGAAAATCAAGTGCAATAGAAATGCTTGTTTCAATTGATGGTAGGAAGATGTGAACCTAATGCATGAGATGTGCCTAGATGCCTACCAATGTTGGATAAGATGACCATCAGGTGCAACGAATTTAGAAAATAATGAATATATTACAGGGTTTTCTTTTGTAGTTGCAGAAATTTAGGAATAGTTCTAAACCATTGCTATAAACAGTCATCAAAATGGTTTTAAATCGTTCCTATTTTTTACTGAGGCCCTATTAAGGAATGGTTTAGGACCATTCCTAAATCTTTCAAGACGATTTCCAACCCTTCCAAATCAATGTTTTTAATGTGGTGGCTGCGACACTTCAATTTTAGCTATTTACATATATTTAGTTCAGATTGCTATTCAGGCCAACTGAGCATCCAAACAAATCCAAAATCATATTTTAGTACAGTAACTTATTCAGGCTAATCTTTTGAATTTTGTGAATGGGGATCTTATTAAACAATCTTG
This sequence comes from Magnolia sinica, assembly GCF_029962835.1. Lineage (NCBI taxonomy): Eukaryota > Viridiplantae > Streptophyta > Magnoliopsida > Magnoliales > Magnoliaceae > Magnolia > Magnolia sinica. The sequence continues at coordinate 5,684,137 of NC_080582.1, read as the reverse complement.
TGAATTTATTTTTTTTGGATGAGTATAAGGTGTAACAAATTCAAGAAACAATCAATATAATGTTGGTTTTTTTTTGTTTTTTTTTGTTTTTTTTTTTTGCAGAAATTTTATCGAGGAATTGGGCCGTCGCTAATTTCTGAACTAGTCGAAAATCAACAACGGATTTGAGGTCCATCCCTTAAACTAAGAGCAGTGATGGACCTTATCCGTCACCAAATTTTACAATGACGGAAAGTTTACTTAGTTTAGCAACGGTTTTTTAAATTTTGCGACAGATAGTATCCGTCGCTTATTTTCGCGGACCCAAACCGTTGCAGATTAGCGACGAATTTAATCTGTCATTTAATTTTTGCGGTGCGGAAAACAGCGACGGACCAAGTCCGTCGTTAATTGTGTTTTGCCACGAATCTTGTCAGTCGCAAATTCACGATTTTGGCATAGTAACCTAACTAGTAAACGTTGTGGATTCACAAAGGTTTATTGATAAACGAGATAGAAAATCCGAACCAAATGCCAAATAATGAGGCCGATTGGTGGATGAAACACAAGATCGATTGTCGTATTTGACAGAAGATGAACGTACTATGTTAAATGGATGATTTGTTTATACAAATAACTGATATAAAAATTAATTTTTATTCTATATAGTTATTGACGTGTGGATTAAATTTTAAATTGCTTATAATTATGATTTTGTTAAACAATATTTGATGCTCTAGCTGAATAAAGTCTCAAAAGAATGGCCGTAGTCGCATTCCAAATTTTAAATTTCATGATTGTGAATGTAATGGAATTTGAGATGAAAATTCATATGATTGTGTGAATGTATGAATGATGAGTTAGTGAAAACTTATAATATAGTAAATCATACCTATAAACAAATGTACGGTGAGTAGAATTATGTATACTTGTGTATGAGACGTGAGCTGTAACTCGGGTCTAAAAGGTATCCGAATTGCGAGGCATGATACAAAAGGCCTGAATGTAGGCATTTCTCTCCCACGTGGGTTCGGACAGTTCAACTTATTTTTTTCAACTGACCATTAACGGTCCATTAATCGGCTAGTTAGAAAATTATTGTGCGTTGCCAGCCATCTATATTTGGGCCCACAATTTATAAGGTTTGATTTGAATTACTTGTATGCCGCCTATACAATTCTGCCATGAGTATCAAAATTCTGTGTATTTTAACTATCAGAATTTTTTGCATGCACGTGCAGCCCACCTGATTTGGAGCAGGACATTCTCAAAGTCCACCTGATGAGTGGTTGGAATGTTGCACACGTGTGAGAGTCTATGCGCTTGAAGCCCCACATCAAGGCAGCAGACCTCCGTGTACGGTCTGGCACAGAGGTCAAGCCATCCTGTCTTCAGATGGGCCTAACACGTGCACAAGAAATTGATGCCTGTGAAATTTTGCTAAAAGGTTTACATCCAAGCATGTGTGGCCCACCAGATGAGCGAACTTGCCCTATTTTTTTTCTCGGAAATCTACATTGTGTGACCAGTGCTTTTAGGGCTGTCAACAGGCTGGGCCAGGGATTGGACACGTACGGCTCAGATTTCAAGCGGGTTGAGCCATGGCCCACCAGCCATTCTTATTATTAATAAATAAATAAAATTCATTCTGATTGGGCTGGGCCCGTGCATGGACATCCCTTGTTTCATGCGCCACCACATGGAAGCCATTGATATGATGATCACATGCAACCGTTTTCACCGTAATTGTGGCACGAATCCCATTGTGATGTGTTGAAAACATCGACTCTAACCATTGTGCAAAACCCCTTCTGGTTATTCATGGGCCCAAAATTCAGGCCAATCTATGAGTTAGCTAGGCCACACCGGTAGGAAAAGTTGGGAGAGGAACGTTCGTTGCTAAGCCCTTTCCCCAACTTCCGAACGATCTAGTTTCTTACATGTATCATCATCTAGGGTAGGTGTTTCACATTAATGGATTGGATGATATACACACAACAAGATGGCCCCTTTACTAATCCCCCTCTCACATGTTCACTATAGTGTGGCTCACCTAAATCATGGATTATTTTAATTTTTTGGCTGATTAGTAAACATGGCATGACATGCATAATGGTTGGAATGGATGAAATCAAAACATCACAATGGGGCCCACAAATATCATTTTCACTACAAATGTGGTGAAAATGTTTGTGTACGATAATCTCCGCACACAAATTGATGGTTGTTCTACGTACCCAGTTAGATACCTGACCTGATCTGATTTTAATCATGTTTATGACAATGCACTTTATTCGGACCTAATATATCACATTTATATTAGCCTCGATATCATGGGATACCTTAGTATTCACACATTTGGGAATGGGCCACATCAAAGGATACAGTTGCGAGAGACATCATCCCTTGATTTTCTATATGGCCACCATGGTGAAGATGTAAAATCCAAACCAACCATTAGATGTCATACCAAAAGATAGGCTTGTGCTTAAAAATTAAGCCCATTCGTGATTCAAGTGGGCTACGCCAACGGAAACTATTTGGTAGGTGGATGTCATCTTGTACAATGTTTCTAATTGTGTGGTCCACCTAAATCACAGATGGGTCTAAATTCTGGCAACATGGCAACAAGCGGGCCTAGGGTTCGCTCAAAAACTAGGTAAATCCATTATTCAAGCGGGCCACTACGAAAAATAGTTGGAAGGGGGACGCCCACCATGATGTGTATGGAAAATCCACTCTGACCATTAAATATGCCATCTCACGTTAGACTTATGGCCAAAAATCAAGCTGACCTGAGGTTTTGATGTGCCACATCAAAGGAAACAGTTGGGAGAGACATCATCCCTTGATTATTTTTTTTTATACGGTGACCATGGTGAAGATGTAAAATCCAATCCAACTATTAGATGTCATACCAAAGGTTAGGCCTGGGGCCTAAAAAGTAAGCCCATCCGAGATTCAAGTGGGCCACACCAACATAAACAATTTGGTAGGTGGATGTCATCACATGCAATGTTTCTAATCATGTGGTCCACCCAAATCATATATGGGTCTAATTGTTTATCCCTATGCCTAACATGAGGTCATACACCTGATGGTTAGAGTTGATTTCATTAACATATTACAGGAAGGCCCACTTGAGCTGTCAATACTTATGTTCACATAGATGGCTCTCATTATGAAAACTCTCGTGTAACTTAAAAACTCATCCAACGGAATCGGGATCCTCTACTGCTAGCCAGAGTTATGATTATGAAGATTTGACCCATTTACCAAAATCATGCATTGTCAAGTGACTAAAGTCGAAAAAACTTTGGTTGCACTTTAAACTAGTCAAATGAGATGTAATTGAAGTGATTTCAGTTGCAATGAAAAGCTTATCAGACGATGTTTTTAATGATCCTAAGATCATCAAAAATAAATAATTAAATAAATTGCAAACAACCAATTTCATATACTAGACGAACATATTTTTAGCACGTCAAATGAGGTCCAATCGAAATGATTTTAATCTTGTTAAAAAGCCCATCTGATTATCATTCCAAAAAGATGAAGATTATAAAAAACAGACAAATAATAAAAAGGATACAAACATTTGAACATTTAGCAGAAAAAATAAAAAAGTAATAATTATGCTTATATATATATAAGATAATAATTACTTTTTAACTTATATATAAATATATATTTTTATATATATATATAATATAACCTAAAAAGATTTCATCCAAAATAAGTTTTTGGGAACACGTCCATTATATAAATGGCTTGGATCACTGAAAATAAATTCAGATCCAACGGCTACAATCCTAGGGGTATCCCAATGTAAAAATGGGGATGTATTCCCGTTCGGAAACCGATGACGTTTGCGTTCTGCTAAATTTTTTTTGGCCAGACCATTAGCCGGACTGTTGGCTTCTCCTAGAACATGGGCTATCCGAAAATTACCCCGAGAGAAGAGCATCTTGACCCTAGTCAGCCAATAGGACCATTTCCAAGAGGGAAAGGAATCCATCATGAGACAGGACACCACCCAACTGGAGTCTGATTCAATGATGACTCCAGAGAGGCCATGAGACAAACAAAATTTTAAACTGTTGAGAATAGCACGCAATTCAACCATATTGTTGGATGCTTCACCGTAGCTGCAGACGAAAGTGAAGATCGGATTGCCTAGATGATCTCTATAGATGCCGCCTCCACCTGCAGGGCCTAGATTTGAGAGCGTGGAACCGTCCACATTTAACTTGAAACATCCCTCTCTGGGCTTGACCCACTTGACAATAGAGAATGAGTGGGCGGGACGGGGAGAGCCGGCAAGGGGGATAGTTGAGGAAGTAGCAGATGAAGAAGGATGACGCTGGATGTTTCTCGCAATCTGGGGGAAGAGGGTCTCCAACCACCATATAACCTTAGAGAAAACACCAGTAGTAGAGAGCTCCTTATTGTCAAACTTGGCTGCATTCCTAGCTTTCCAAACCTCCCACAGAATGAAGGCTAGGGCTAAACAGAGGCCCACTTGGTTGCTACGATAAGGAAGGGGTCTATGCCACCACCAATGGAGCCGGTTTTGGATGGAGTTTTGACGGAATAGCGCAATCCCGAAGAAATCAGCTGAACGCTGCCAGACACAATTAGCTAGAGAGCCAAGTACGAAAAGGTGAGAGGGATTCGACTTGAGGGCTAGCTGCAGGCGCGTTCCTGTAGCAGTTGCAAATTGAAGCTAAGTGGATCCCTTTTAACTGAATATGATCATCAACAGGTAAAGCACCATGCAGTAGTCTCCACAGAAAGAAAGGGATAAGAGACAGAAATCCAACACTACCAAAAAAATGATCAAAGGCTACGGACTATACTAGTTTTTAGCTACGGATATAGACCGTAGCTACTTTACTACAGCTTAAAAGCGTAGCTAAAAGATCCCCAAACCGTAGTTAAAAGGCAACACTTCTAAACATTCAATTAGCCTGGGATAGCCCCATAAGTGACTCTACGAGGCCTATTAAAATGTGTGTGCTCCATCTAATATGTCTATCCATTTTGAAATAGAATGTTAGGGCAAGAGTCCAAAAAATGAAGTAGATCGAATGCTCAAGTGGACCACACGGTATGAAAGAGTGGAGATTAATTCCTACCATTGATTGATGGTGTGGTTCAATTGAACCTTCAATTTTCCTAGATGTTGGGGTCATTCCCTATAAAAAAATTACAAAATTAATGGACTAGATATATCAAATGCATCATGATGGACCCCACATAGCCCTCGACAAAACCATCCGTCCAGCACCATCAGATGTGGTGCAAACGCGGAGGAGCTACGAAGGATGTACAATGGCTATAGTCCATAGGGCTTTTAGCTATGGTTTACAACCGTAGCAGGACCATAGTAGGTAAAAATACGGAATACGAGCTACCTTTTTCTTTTCCCCCTCTCACGAAACGTTTCATTTCCCTTCGCTCCTTGGAAAAAAACCCCATTCCCTCTCTCTCTCTCTCGTTTACTTCTCATTTATAGTGATCAAATCAGATCTGATATTCTGTCTTCCATCTCTTTCTTTCCTTTTGTATGATCTGATCATCTCTATATTTTTCTTTTTTAGCTTTGGATTGTAGGTGAAAATGGGGCTCACGTTTACGAAGTTGTTTAGTCGTCTGTTCGCAAAGAAGGAGATGAGGATTTTGATGGTCGGCCTTGATGCCGCCGGTAAAACAACCATCCTTTACAAGCTTAAGCTTGGAGAGATCGTCACCACCATCCCCACTATTGGTATCAGATCTCACCCCTGTCTCTCTCAATCTTGGATCCTGGATGGTTTTTGTTCTTTTTTTAACCCAGATTGTGTAATTCTGCATGTTTTTGGTGATTGGTTGATGTCTGATCTGGTTTTCATGCTTTTGACTCAATTAGATCCTTTCTCTATCTGTAGAATCGGAACTGGGTTGTTGAAGCATGTATGTTTCTGGATCTGTTCATCTGTTTGTACAGTTAGTTTCTTAGCTTGATTCTATTGGAACTTGTATGCATGACATAGATCCGTACATTGTATTGTTGAAATCTGAAGATGTGCTAGTGGAGAATGAGAGATCCATACCAGTTGGCTTTAGTCGGGGCTTTGTGTTCATGGATCCATAGGTGAGAGGTTGGGCTCAAACTTATGTTGGTTAGCCATTGTCTGCATGGTTTTAAGACTTGCACCAACTCATTTGGTCTTGAGATGAGTTGCACTGGAGTTGGGGTGACTCAGCTGAGTCACTACCATGTTTCTCAAAATAGAAGGAAAAATAAAGAAATACATAGAAAAAAAATGGCACTTGGGGTAGTTTTATGATAAAATCTAGTTAATGTGTGACCTTGAAATGCACTAAATATCTATTGGCTGTGTGAAATGTGGATAGGTATCTAATTGATTGCTTTGGTAGTAGATCCACACCATTCAGGAAAACATGTTTCTTGATGGTAGTTGTAACCTACATATGTGAAATAGTTCATCTTAACCATGGTAGCTGGAAACACCCTAGGGCCATCTAAAATGCATTTTAGAAAAGTTAGATTTCAATGAGAATTTTGTAATTCATTGCTTTGAAGCATTGCTGGAAATTTTTGTTGTTGTCAATGTGGTGGCCTGTGTGCTTGCAAATTAACTTCAATTTTGTTGTTGTCAATGTGGTGGCCTATGTGCCTGCAAATTAACTTCAATTTTCTTGTCAAAGCTTGCAAATTAAGTTTTAGATTGATGTTCTTGCTACTGTTGTGATAGTTTCCATTAAATTCTGATATCATTACAATTTCAAAATCTGAAAATGCAGTTACAAAATGCTTAGTTGACATTCAAGTAGTTGACAATATCTTCAAAAGAATGATTCAATGCTCGAACCCAAGGGTATTTAAAGTATCCTCAGGCCGTTTGAGTCTCTACAAGAGGGGCACATGGTTTGGTGATCTAGACATGGATGGGCCATGAGCCCAAAAATGTCACCCCATTTTAACCATTCTAACTATCTGGTCCTTGTCCTGCAAATTGCGTCACTTGTTGTCTCGACAGTTTTCTTCGTTTTTGCTAATGTTGCAACTACAATGTCTTGAATTGCAGTCACGAGATTAGGCAGTTGGCATTTTAATCTTTGTTGGATATATAAATCTTCAAGTGCTTTGAGTCTGTTTCATGAATCATTTCTTCTCAATCAATGTTTCTCCAGGGAAGCATTTATTCTAGTTCGAACTGCGATGGTCCCACAACTTCAGTCCTTGTGCACAGTATACAACAAAATGAGTATATGAATCCGAATGAAATATCTCCACGATTGCAGTTTCCTTCTGAAGAAAGGAAGTGGGCGTTTGGGCTTTAGGTCATTTCATTTGTACTCCATTCCAATGACAATCATTTCTTTACAATCTTAAACTCTGTATGTGGCTAACATGTGTAGGACACCTGGGCCATGTAACAGGAGGGATTGCTATCTTGATGAACTAGCCCAGTAATCTAGCCATAAAAAATCACCAGGTAGGCCACACATGTAAGGAAACAATGGACGGTCCAAAAGAATTTGGCGAGTTCTTATAAACCAGCCATCATTTTCATACATTTGCTGCCCCATTGACTTGCCTGATTTTTAGCCAAGTCATCTCATAGGTAGCAAAACTCTGTATTTTTGAAAAAAAAAAAACCTCATATAATTGATTATGCGTTAAAAACTCCCTATATTTTGAAATATAGGAGGAAAGAAAAAAAGATTTTTGGGGCGAAAATGAATTAAACATGTTAAAAAGAAAGTCTAATTTTTTAATTGAAGTTTTCTCTTTTAACCTTATTTATATATAATACACACGTGTGGATATATGGCCATTTTTTCTTTTTCTTTTTTTAAGTTCAAAACTGTATTAAACCAGAACTTCTCATTTTCCATTTTACTATCTGTCTGTCATCTATACAGCTCAGATGTCCTACACATGCTAGTTTGCCACATGCCCATATATAGAGGTGTGCCTGTGGTTATCCTGGAAATGCACCCAATACTACTCTATGCATGAATGGCTTCTCTACTAATGGGCCTTCTATTGTCGAAACTGATGGAATTGGCAGCGGATCAGATAATGTTGTTAAGTTTGAAATGCAGGTAATTTGGTGCCACTTCATGGCTCAGTTTCATCATTTGGCTTGATGGTTGTACTGAAAATGACCAAAGTGTACCTGAGCTTCTTTGGAATGACTTTGTTCGTAAACAACTTGGATGGTTCTTTTTCAGTGACTGATGATTTATTGCCAATCTTGCAAAATATAGAAAATTATCACTTGCACATGTTTGGATGTGTGGAATCCCTGGGTTTTCCAAAGAAAATAATATCCAATGATAATTTCCTGTTTATTGTAGAAAATTGGATAAGGATCCTAGAAAATGGGGCCGTGTTTGGGTATCAAGTGGAATTCTCGAATTCATTAGACAACAGTTACCTCATTTCTTGTGCCCAGGAATTCTGATCATGGATAAGAGCGATTATTACTATGTCAAGGTCATGTATCCAAATAGCCCAATTGTCTTGTCAGTGGAAAACAATTTCTATTTCCCCATGGATTCTGTGTATCCAAACATGCCTGAACACATGTACAAGATTTGAACCATTCCTTTAGTGGGCCTTACCATGGATGGGCATAGACTGAAAATCACACCACAGACAACCCAACCCTTCCACTGGAGGATTTTTCCCAACTGATGGTCAGTGGTACTTTATTTATTTCTTCTAATCATCCATTTTCTTTCCTCAAAGTCCTCCAATTAAATGGCATAGAATTGCAGGAGTTGTGTTATTTTTTCATCATGGCCCATCCAAGGTAGGGGGCACAGCCAGATGTGTGGCTTCGATTTATCTTTCATTTGTACAAGAATAAAGTTGCAGATAGCTTAAGAAAATAAGTGCTTTACACTCTTTAAGTCTTTCCCTTATTAAAGTAGCTTGTAATTTCATAGTGAAAAGTAAGCAATACGAGTCTTGTCATCTTTGTTGAATGACAATTTTTCAGGAATTCCTTTTTGTGGAGTAAATTTCATATTCTGGCTGCATATGACACTTGATACACAAGCACGTAGAAATGGTATGCATGGCATTCATTAACTCAAATTAAATAGACTAAATTGTGGACTTTTGCAAATATCAGGTTAATTGGACAAGACTAACCTCTGATTGTTGACACTTGTTTGTTGAAAAAAGATCATTGGATATTTTTCATTATTAACTATCCAATAAATATCTACAAATCTTTAGTTTGCGGTCCATCTAAACTGTTATACATAATTTGGATGGTTTAATTTGAATTACTTGAATGAAATATGTGTGGTGTCGAAGTATAATTTCTGAGTGCCTGCTTATCATCTATGTCACTCTGCTAGAATATCAAAGTATTTCTATTCCTTTTTGAGTGGTGTTCTTAACGTAATCTATCTTGTTGTACAGCTTTACAAAACTGAGGAGAAGAAGTATCTACTCGATCTACAGAGGGTGATCTTATACAACTTTTTCAGTAGTCTACTATGAACACTACCAAGGTGATCTTATACACTCTTTTAATGTCTAAAAGGTGTGTCTGACATGGTTACTTCTGACATGGTGAGGCCCTTTAGATGAACGACATGGATCTCACGCTCATGTATCACATTTTTAGTTATGAAATTATTGTAATAGGTTTTGTTACTCTGCTTCAATGTTCAATAGATACATGAGAATGCACGAGTATGTGCCTTAGCATACATGGATATCTATTTCATGGGTATTTGGGTCATAAGCTATTTGTGAGTTATAGAAGGGAAGCTATCATGGATGATTGGGCTAGTTTGATGCAATTGGGTTGGGGGGTAGTGGACCCTCACCATCCCCTTTTTTTAGGTGCTAATAACATTATTCTTACTGTTAAAGAAAGACAGTTGCACATGTTGAGGTGTGCATCTCTTGTTCATCATCATCATCATTTTTATTGTTTTTGTTCAATGCTTCCATCTTGAAATTCTGCCCTGTCCCTCCCTGCCTCGCCCTCTCTCTCATTTGAAAAAGTTATATATGAGAAGATATACAATTATGGACCAATTCAGTTGTTCAAGTCAGTTAAAGCTGATTGTTTTCCTACATATGCTGAACCAAAATTCCATTTGGTAACCTCTCTTTTTTATTGTAGGAAATAGTACCACTAAGAAAAATCTGTCATCGACCTGAAACTGATTATCGGTTGCAACAACTGCATGCATCCAAGGATTCAACATCTATGGGGCAACAGAACATGATGAAAGATCCTTATTTGGTAAGCTCTTCTAGTGATTTCAATTTGGTCGACCGAAAGATGATTAAGATAAATAAAAAGCAATTTCTACTGAAACAGAAATTTTTGTTTGCTTAATGATGTGAATTTGGTTTTCATATTTTGGTAATTATGTGATTTGTTTATTTTTTTCATTAATTTTTCATTTCGTTGTGATGATTTTTTCGCTTCTAATCATGTGATGGTTGAAAGGCAACATGAACAGAGCCGTGTTTTCTTTAGCCCGGTGAACTTACATGTTCTTAATAAAATGGTATTCTTGTGTTTTTACTAAACTGACCCATTCACTGAGGAGTTTCAGTCCCAGCCAAAAACCTGTCCTGTTCAGTGATGAGTTCTGATCCCAACCAATCCGACAGTCTGGTGCATTCCAGGTAAGTAAACACTGGCCATTGCTGAGGCTCATCAAATTGGAAGCTCCTCATTGATCAAGTGAGTTTAATGTGATTTTGTTCCCTCTTATGATTGCTAGATGAATTTGATTATTTTTCACTTTAGCCATACAATTGATGTAAATGAATCAGCTAGTTAGAAGATCAGATCAGTAAGATAATTGATCATCTGAATCAACTTGCCATGAAACTACCTTCCAAAAATGATAATGATAACATTAATAAAACTAAACTAAACTAAACAAGGTCTGAAACTTGATTCAGGCCTGCTGCTACCATAAACTAAACAAGGTCATTAAGGAGCAAATGTTTAGGTGAAGTTGAAGTAGTGGCTACCTTTCTCTTAGATAGTAGTGGCTACACTTCTAGCCTTTGCCTTAATTTCTTTATTGTAATTAGGTTTTGGCTCTTGGCTAAAATATCTCCACTTGGCCTTAAAAAGGATCACATCATCTGCTTGTTGTAAAGCATAATCATTTGCCTATAGCCTCACCTTTTCCCGTAAGTCTTTCTCTATACTGCATTGCACACACCAGTAACAATAATTATAATAATAGTTAATCTCTTCAATGTATAAAGCAAAGAGCTGTGATATTTTTGCCCATGCAATTTATTTTAGGAGAGATTCGACCAGATATTAAATGATATTTCTAATATAAATTAGTGGTATTTCTAAAAATTTAAAAATATACATCCTTATAAATGAATGAAGTAGATTTAAGCCGTGTCAATGAATGCCTTGGATTTTATCCACTTCTTATTTTTCTATCTTTTTCACTTTCTCACCCCCTGACTTTTCCCAGTCATTACAATAATAACAATGATAATGGCCAAAGGGCAAGAAAACATTTCTTTAGATTAAGCGTAACCACTGGAATAAAGCTAGACCCAGACCATGGCATCGACTTAGATCTCATTGGCTGACAATCTGTAACATGTCTTTCGGGCTTTCCATTTATCAAAAGTCCAACTCAGTTTTCCAGTTACCACACCCATGAAAAAGAACAAGAAAAAAAAAATCCTAAAACTCTTAAGGGAATCCAATCAGTAAAAGATCTTTGAATCTGTAGGAGTTTTGGTCATTGTCGCAGCAGATTCTGACAAGGTTGAGGCCAACTCATTCCTTGGAAAAAAAAAAAATCAAACCACATTTGGGTACACAACAACACTGGTTATTGGTGGAATGTTGGCCTTATCTAAAAATGAGCACACACTTGCCACTTGGAGCTAGTTTGATGGACTTTCTCCATTATGGGGAGTGGGGTTTCTGCACTTTTCAAACAAGGCACTGATCTAATTTAAAGAGGGTGCATCTACTATGAATCAAGATGATGTAGTTGCCATTTGTGCCCCTCTCCTAATGGTGTGCCTTACTGTCTTGACAATAATAGAGCTTTTCTGAAGCCGAAGAGAATGGAATCAAGATCTGTTACTTTTGTGCAACATCAATATGTATCGATGTAAAATTCTTGTCGGGAATCGTTGCCATGATAGAATTGTTATTGTCATTGTTGCATAAAGTAACAACAGATGCTTGAGTTATCACCGTTCCTTCAGGTAGAATGTATACAAACCTCTTAACTTAAAGTGCTTTTAATTAAGTAACGTTTAAATTTTGTTCCACTCAACCAAGTGATAAATTTGGTAGAACAACGACTTTTCAACTAGATGCAATCCCACTTGCAGTTGGAGCATTTCTCTGGTCTGTGACATATCCTTTGACTGTAAGTTTGTAAAATTGGATTTAGTAGTAGCAAGGTATTTTGTGTAATGTGCTTAGAAAATTTTTGCAGTGCTACAGCCCATAGTGTACAAACGATGATAATTGGTCATTTACCTTCTGGGATTGGAATAGGCACTCATCTGCCATTGTGCCACTTTACATATCTGAGGTAGTGGGCTTTGGAAGTTAAAATGGTTCATATGTAATCTTTAATGTTCAAATTTTTTCAAATTAAAAGGAAATCCTTTACTATATTTCTTCCTCTCATACGTCTGTTTCCATCTCTGAAACACCAGATAGGCACGTGGTGTTTCAGACCAGATTTAGAGGGAGTTCATTTCACTACTGCTTATGGTTTTGGATACAGTTGCCAAATTTAAGAGAGCTGATGAACATGGCAAAGAAATATGAGAAAGATGACATTACTGTAATTCTCTCTCTCCAGCAGTATCATCTTTTTCATAATTCTTTGCCATTATGAGATGATAATGATTATGACATTATTGTGCAGGTCTACTGGGAGCAATTTGTGAAGTTTCTTGATGTATATTGTTGAGTATTGTTCACTTGATTCTAGAGAAGTTGTTGACCAGTAATTGCCTTTCAAAATTTCTTTCTTTTTATTTTGGTGGGATATTTGTAAATATTCAAACTCTGACTTTAAATTTTTGAGACATGGTATTTTACTTGTATGATCAACTGATGACTGTTGTCCATTTTTTTTTTTTTTGTGGGATATCCGTAAATGTTCATACCATGACTCTCGATTTATGAGGCATGGTATTTCACCTGTATAATGAAATAAAGATGAGGTAATGAGTTGCATGAATGGGAAAGGACCATCGTGGTAGGCTTGATTAAGTAAATGTAGGCTTGATTAAGTAACTTTAGAAACATGGAGTTTTGAAGCACCCTAACTTTTACTAATGGACACCTTGACCATATGAATGACTCTACCCAAGTCATTGGCTGAGTTTAGCTGAAATGGTTGATTTATACTGTTTTTGCAAATTCAGTTGGTATTGCTATACCTATATTATTTGGTATTTTGAATAGCTTAATGTTTATTTTGTCTTTGGCTGTTGCAGAGTTTGCTTGTTAAAAAATGAGAAGATTAGTTTATGCTCCCGAGTATTGTCTTTCTTTTTTATGTCATCTTGTCGTCTTTTTTCTTTATAATTTAGTTATTCAGTTTTAGGTCATAAATTTTTCATATGACTATATTGTTTGTATGATGAAATTGATTTTTAGCCATGTGCAGTAAGCTTTCGGATTAAAGCAAAGCTGAGAATAGGGTGTTAGTTGATGGCGAATTGATAACCAGTAGAGGCACATCCATGGAGTTCTCGCTTGCGATTGTTGAGAAGCTATTTGACTGCGAGAAGGCATTGGATCTTGCTGTCAATGAGAACTTTAAATAAACATATAACTATTATGTTGGCATTGTACTTTTGTAAATGGATTAAAATGAATCATTGTATTTTTGATTGAATGAATGAAGAATTGTTTTTGATTAAATGAATGAATGATTTAGCCATGAAGTATTTATCTATATTAGTTTCTATGAGTTGATCTATCAGGGCATGTACTACAATGGTAAGATATGCCATTATTATATTTTATTTAATTATTTATTTTTAAAAAAAAGGCAGTAGCTATGGCTATTAACCGTAGCTATTGTTAATTTCAGCCTATTACTACGGTTCTTGCTCTACTTTTAGCTATAGATATAATTCGTAGTTGTATAAACTTTAGAGTTACGGAAAGTATTGCTACGGATTTAATCCGTGCCTCTTATTTCTATGGCTATAGCTATGAATCGTAGCCATGTATCTAGAAACCGTAGCTGTTGCTGATTTCAGCCTATTGCTACTAATCCTACAACTTGGTTCCCCAAGCTCGTGATTGGGCTGACCTTATCTAGATTCGGATTCAATTTGTCCGGGTCTACGATCGGATCCCACTAGTCGGAACATGGTGGTTGGAGTCCGCTGGATGTGCCTGTTTTGGGCCTAGTTCTCTACCTATGCAGGTTCGATAGATTGCTCAAAATGGCCATTAAAAAAAAAAACTACGAGTTTGTTTATATCTATTTAATTCGCATTCCACTCCACACATTTTAATTACATAAACTATATCCACATTTCCTTCTACATTGTTCTCCATCTTCCATTTTTCTTATTTTATTTGCCTACCTAGAATCTTAAATCTTACGAAGCAAGGTTACTTGACATTTTACTCATTGTATTTTTACTTTATTTGTTTACCCAAGGTTACTTGGCTCTGTGATGTAAGGTTAGATAGTTTTTTCTTATTTATGCCAAGCCCTTATGGGTTATACGAAGCACGGCCAAATATAAAATGCCGAAATTCCATTAAATCCTAAAACTGCTAAAATCATGTGAAGTAGAGACCGCACATTGTGCTTCCTAATTCAAACCTAACTAGTAAAATTTATCCAAAAAAAAAAAACTACTAAATATAGTAAAGATGTTTGAATCAAATCAACATGCCAATTAACTTTTAGATAATCAAACAAGGATTAATTAACTTGACTCTCAAAACTTTAAAGTGAAAGAAAAATAGAAAAAATTAAAATTTAGAAAAAATTAAAATTTAGTAAAAATAATAAACCTTCAAATTTAAATAAATACAATATGCTAACTAATTTTTTTTAATTTGTATATTATAATATCTGTAATAGATTTCCAACATTAATATCTTATATACATTATTATAAATTTTTAATAATTGTAATCTACACACTACCCTTTGATCATCCAAGATGGTTAGAATCCAATTGAGTGAAGAGCCATGGCAATTGAGTGATCAGCCATGGCTCACCGGTGATGGCCCATTACGGACTGCATGGTCAAATGATATGTGACTCACGTATGGTGGTTTTAATTTCAACCGTCCAACTGAAGGTCGCCAAAGTATGAGTTGAAAAGATTCCATCCAAAAGAAGTTTGGAAGAACACGTCCATTATATTAATGACTTGGATCACCTCATCCGCTGGGATTCAACAGCCATGCGCAAGAAAGTCTCTCGAAGGAGGACTCGCGCGGCACGTTTTTTCGGCAAGAGAGTGGTACTGTCCGACCGCACACCAATTCTTCGCGTGGCATCAGTTTTGACAGAGAGATAGGGACGCGGTTTGGCTGGTGACACTGCCATCAGCTGTGGCCAGTGGTCGGTGTTATGTGAACCCCATGATGTATATGTTTTATCCACGCCCTCTATCCATTTTGAAAGATAATTTTATGTTTTTATCTGAAAAATTAGGTTTGTAAAGTTTAGAAAGAAACTTAATTTGCTTATTTTCTTTTTGATAAAGTGAGAGCGCATCTTTTTAAAATCAAAAGTGATTGCAAGCAATTAATAGAAGTGGACAAGGAAATAATATATATATATATATATATATATATATATATATATATATATATATATATATATATATATATATAGGAAAAGGTCTATGGGCTCGACCTCACGAGTCCGTCCCATGAGGTCGTGTGTAGGCCCCACCGTGATTCGTTTCGAACATCTACCCCATCGGTCGGATGCACCATTCCATCTTGGGCCTAGGTCTCAAAAATCAAGTCAATCCACGACTTTTGTGGGCCACACCACATACGAGGTGGGGAGGGGCCGTGCACCATTAAAATATTCATAATCATTTTTGGGCCCACCGAGATGTTTTTAGCAACTCCACCCATCCATTATGTGTGTACCACTTGGATGAGGGTTCGACCAAGTTTTAACAAAGATTCAAAACTCGATGGGCCCCACAAAGTGCTTTTATATGTTTTAACGGTGTCTTTACATGATTTTAGATGGTATGGCTCACGAGTTCCGTATACGGTTGATTTTGGGATATCCCATAATTTAGAGGACCCATCAAATTCACGGTGTTGATGGTCGACACACATCACGTTGGGGCCCACACGGCTCGACCTCACGGAGCTTATCGTGAGGTCGAGCGCATAGTACCTTTTCCCTATATTATACATGGAAACGCTCACCTGCGAACCTGTTCGTACGTACTACGTACGAACTTTTTGAGAACCCATCATAAGTGATGTGGATCCAAAATCTAAACCGTTCATGTGAAGCAACACCTCTTGAAACCCCCTAGGTCCAAGTTTTACTTTGATATAAAACTTTTATGGGCCATGAAAAATGAAAACAGTTTCCTCCTTGATTTGCATTTCTCTTTGCTATGGCCCACCGGAATATTAGATCGGGGTGAAAATTTGTCACATGAGGTTTTATAGGATTCCACATCACATGGACCGTTCAGATTAGACACCCATGGCACGTGTGCAAAAGTGCGCACGTGCGTAGGTGCGCAGGGGAGCATGAAGGGAAATAATATATATCAGCTTAATCTAAAACTTTGCAGCCCCCAAGAAGTTTTTAATGGTGGGCGTTCAATTAACACTGTGCGGTCCACTTGAGATTTGGATCAACCTCATTTTTGGGCTCATACCATAAAATGATTGGAAGAATGGGTGGACGGCATGGATGAAATAGATACATCATAGTGGGGCCCACGGAGCACCGACCACTAGCCATTGGCTAGTGGCAGGGTCAGTTATTTGAGAGAGAGTTCATCAAGGCGTGACGTGGCGTGGCGGGTGGCATCAGTTATGTGAGAGAGACAGGTGGCATACCGAGGCATCCAAGTCCGTACAGGTTGGGAGGTTGAGTAGCTGTCCATGATGGGTCCCATCCTTGATGAAGAATCTGCTTGGGGGGAGATCTTAATCGTTCAATTGATGGCCCACGGATCAAAGGTTGAGAATGCAGTACAGCAGTGGTCCATTGAAGAAAGGCCCCACAGTGAATGGCTATGATGTTCCAATCTGGGATATTTTCAGGGAATCCCCATTCATGCATGGCCCCAATCTGGATGAGGGGATGCAATACACGCTGAGACCAGCCACATCAATGGCCTGGATCACCGAACCATTGTCCCACTAATCCAAAACAGACGGAACGATTGTATGCACGTCACACGTGTGCCAGATCCAACCTGCTCATCCGGCAGGTATGATAGTGGATATTGTATCATCATTCATTCTGATATGATGATCGGGTGGGCCACAGATGTACGTTGAATCTGAACCGTCTTTCTTGAAGGCCCATTTATTTTTTACGGTTAAGGCCCGCCCGATTATTAGATCAGCCTCGTTATTGAGACAAGTTACCCATTCGTGCCTGATGAGCAGCTTCGATCTCCCACACGTGTTTCAACTTGCCATGTGCAAGAGCGGGTGCCAGCAGAAAGAAACCAAAGAAAGAGGACCATGCTTACTACTGTATGACGACCCACACGTGTGCATGGTCTGGACATGCAGCACGCATGCACCAGGATCTAAACCATCCAAATGTATTCCGCACTGTATGTGGACCCAACTTAGAACTTCTACTCGACGGGTGATCTTAACTTGCTGATCTTGCCCATCAAACGAACCGCTAATGAAAACCAATCAACGATCCAGGTTACACAAATAAATGTCCATTCATCACTGAGTAGGATTGTCCAAAAATATGTATATTTTATGTATGATATATCTACATAAGGTCCCACAACTTGGACGGTCTAAACATAGGTAAAAATGTGACATTTGTATAACGGTTTTGTGCAATCTATGGATTATTCACACTCCTTAAAAATATCAAACAACGTCTCATAAGAAGATCCCGATGAATTTTCGTACTAAATTGCGACTAACTCACGGAAATATTAATCGCACCA
Organism: Magnolia sinica; assembly: GCF_029962835.1. Lineage (NCBI taxonomy): Eukaryota > Viridiplantae > Streptophyta > Magnoliopsida > Magnoliales > Magnoliaceae > Magnolia > Magnolia sinica. Next base: position 5,665,971 of record NC_080582.1, on the reverse strand, counting down.
TGGGGTTCAGATGCACGGATTCTTAAATAATCAGAGTCGTCCATTTTATGTTTCATATTATTTCTATGAAACTAGATGGACCATATATAAAATATTATTGAGTAAATTATTCTTACCCCATTAAGTGGAAAACTCAACGTGTCAAATTAACTGAATAATCAATGATCAGGACCGTTCTTTCTGAATGAAAATATATTTAAATACATTTAATTGATTTTAAAATATGATGGACGGTTCCGATTATCTTCACGTGGCCCCATAACGCAATGTATGAAAAGATGCTTAGTCGCGATGTAGACAACAACGAACTAGAAGCGTGAGTGAGAGAGCACCGAACAGTCCGTTTGCTGGAGGCATTTTCACTGCTATAAATAGAGCTCGAGAAACGCGAAAAGGCAAAACCGCTTCTTCTCTCTCACAACCGCCACAAAAAAAGCAAGAGAGAGAGGAGACAGATCAAAGGCGTGAGATAGAAGAGAGAGAGAGAGAGAGAGGCGTGTGTCGTTGAGGCGGTTTCGCTTATGTAGGTTCGCGTGGCGTGTGAGCAAAGCTCTTTTCTCTTCTCTTTCTCTGTCGAATCTCATCATTCAACCACAACAACAACAACAAAAAAAAAAAGCACCACAACGAAAAGGTAATACAAAACGCTGAAAAAGCATCACACACGGCTCTAGGAATTCCCTCTCTCGCTCTCTAACTGCTTTTTGTCTCTGCTTTACTTTCAGATCAGATCGCTTTCGATTCCTCCCACATTTAGACGATTTTGCTGTTTCGATCGTCGCTCTTCCGCTTTCTCGTTGATTACTGACGCTTTTTTAAATTCCATTGATGATTTCTCTTTAGCTTTTGAAATCCGCCTTTTTTTAATGTCTTTCGTCGATTTTCAATAATCTACCTAAGTCTCCAAGATTTTCAGTTTCTCGTCGTTTTGATCTAAGTTCTCTTGAGTTCTGAACCTTTTCCTCGAATCTCACCGTTGATTTCGGCTTCTGCGCTTCCGATCGTTTTGTTTATCGTGCTTTCCGTAGTAAAATCGACATCTCTGCTTATCTCCCGTCACGCTTTGATTTTGACGATTTTTTCAAGAACCGCAGCCGATCTCGAACGAGTTTTGTTGAATTTCAAGCAGCTTCCGATCTCGACCCTCGTTATTATCTCGTCTTTCATCTCAACCATCCGATCTCAGATATAAAATAAAAAATTTAAAAAAAATCCTCTGCTTTTCCGATTCTGCTTCGATTCGAGATTCTCTTTACGATTATAAGATCTTTTAATCATCATTAAGGAGTTTTAATCTTCTTCGGTTATTTTCTTTCTAGAAATTCTCGTAAATGGAGCGCGAGAATAGGAAACGAGGAAGAGAAGAAGAAGAAGAAGAAGGAAGGAGAGATTTCAAGGAAAACACAAAGAAGCTGGAATTTCTCGGCGGCCTTGAAGACAGCGAGATTTTCAAGTTCTCGGATTCGTTTGGGCCGCTTGGAGTCTTCGAATTCCCCTGGGCGAAGGAGGAAATTCTCGTCTCGGAATCGGACGAGTGGAAGTCGCACGACGTTTTCCACTCCTCCCTGATCGACGGTTGCTCGGTCGAGTTCCCAATCGAAGGGCCGGGTCAGATTCCCGCGCCGGTGGTGCTTCCCGCGGAGGAGCCAGAGGTCGGATCGTGGCCGTCAGAAGAGGAAGAGATCGATGGTGCAGATTGCATCTGGAGCTGTGTGCTGAGTCAGCCGCTTTCGATTGAAGCGAGCAAGCTCTCCAACGTATAAGAAGAGGTAACATGTTAAAAAAACAAAATTCCTTTTTTTTTTTTTTTTTTAAAAATATTCGTTCGATTTTGATTGTTAAAAAGCGTAACGAAATGACATTATTACCCATCTCATTCTCAGAATGTCAGTCCTGTCCCTTCGTTATCCACGAATTGGGATAACGATGGTTTTGTCATCTGTGGAAACAGATCTCCTTTTGGTTGGTAAATGCCTGTTGGCGGGAATGTTCGTTTGCTAGACGGATAGTTGACCATTCTCTAACAAAATAGTACGGTGACCTTCTAACACGAAACATCGCGTGGTGGTAAGAAATCCAGCCCATTCAATTTTCTGAACCAATTGTTGACCATTCATTTTGTTTAATAGTCGTCGTTGTACGGCTTAGATTTCTTGCGAATGCGATTTTAGAAGAAAATACACTACATAGCAAGCCTACTCGAGTGCCACGTGTGAAAAGGATAAGTTGCCACATTTTGAAAATGAAAACACATGCGTCTCTCTCCCGTTGGTACCTATAGTGGTCTCTTTCTCTGGCTCGAGCGAAACAGACTTATTATTTGGCTTTGTTTCCCAGGTAAGAATGACTGGACATTCAGGTGGCCACCTTCGAAGAAATACTTTAAACCCTCTAAATTCATCTTGGATGGGCCACCTGAGCCTTTAAATACTGTGATTTTTGAGTAATTCCTTCGTCCTAATGAAATCCATCATTCATATGATTGAATTATGCATAAACAAAATGGTGGGCCCAAAATAGAACTAATGGTGGGATTCACGTGCTAAAGTTTTTCCTAGGGTGTGACCTCAAGGGCTTCTTGATGGTCATAATTTAGGGCTTGTTTGGAATATGGGATTAATTAAATGGTATGGATTGTATTAAATATGATTAATACCATTAACCATGATAGCATGTGGGAAAATTCCTTTGTATTTTGGTCATCTAATCCTCATATTTAGAATAAAAATCTTGATACGAGAAAAACAATGGATTAAGCAAAACCCTATTTAGTGGACCACATGATTATAATCAATGAACTAAATTCATAAACGGATGTTAGTCACTTGTACACTTGTATAACTAAGATGTCATGTGATGGAAGGACGGCATGGATAAAACACATGCATCAATGTGGAGCTCACATATATAGCCAAAAATTCATTTAAAAAAAATACAAATCCATTCTACCTAATCCCAACCATTTCCGTCCTCCATGAACCACCAGTGGAATTTGAACAAGACCAAATTCAATTCCATCCCATCTAATTCTATCTAAGCCCATTTGTTGAATTGGCCCTTAACATTTGAAAGTGAGCATTAGGGGTCTTTTGGCACAGTGGATTGGAGGGGGTTGGAGGGGATTGGCAATCCCCTGACTATTTGGTAGCATAAAGTACCTATGGGTTGCAAATTCAGAGGGTTTCCAATCCCCTTTTTGAGGGAGTTTGCAATCCAACGTGAGAGCTTAGATTACACCTAAAATCATTTCAATAGTTGTAGGTGTAACATGTATGTCACTGTACACCGTCATTCTATTAGGCACATGGCCCACTAATGATGATCAGCACCGTCCAAACATTGTCCAGCACCATCCAAACATTGTCCATATTAATCAACGATTAAAAATCGTTGGTTAGTCACTCAGACATGATCTTGTGCTTGCGGTCCATCCGAGACTTAGAATTTCATCATTTTCAGGCAAAGCATATATTTCAGCAGGCTTATCACAACCATAGTGTCAAAAATTATATATCTCATTAATTAAGGATATTAAAGTTGATTTAGTAATTAAATTCAAACCCATGTAAATATACCATGCATAGATATTTTTGAATTAAAGTTGATTTACACTCCAAGGTGCCAAACATACCAGGAGGATTGCCAATCCCAGGGGTTGCCAATCCTGGGGTTCCGAATCTAGGGGGTTCTGAATCCACGCTTCCAAACAGGCCTCCTTTATGCAAGGTGCGTGATAAAAGGGATGCGCATTGCCTGCGCCGGGCAACAAGGAGGAGGTATATGGGGCCGGTTGCGGTGCTACATCAAACACATGAAACTAGGAACAATGAGACGTTTTAGAGTATGTATCAGGCAAAACATGAGACGTTTAAATCTGAAGTAGACCGCATCACTTGATGATAATGATGAGGTAGATTTAAATTTCAAGTAGACCGCACCACATGAAACTAGGCCGATGAAGATACCTACTGCTGAAAGCTTCCCATGGTCTGCCGTTATGCTTATTTGAGATGACCGGGATGGAAAACACAAAAATCAGCTTGATGTAAAGCTTGCGTGGCTTTCAAGAAATTTTAATGGTGGGTATTCAATTATCACTGTTTCCTATAATATGGTCCATTTGAGCATTGAATCTGACTCTTGTGTGGGCTCATAAACTGAAATGAGGCGATGAAACAGACGACCCGAGTTGATATAATACATGCATTGTTGTGGATCACACACAACTTCGGTTTGCAGGAATCTCCAAAACCATAGCTGCACGCAATCCGCTCCCGATGGCGAGGTGAATCTCGTGAAAGTTTCACCCACGTGACTCTCGGTGGGCGAGGTTAAAACCTTTAAAAATCAGAGAACAGTTTCGGCATGGAATTCGATTTTTATGGATATGACCCCGGGTTTGTTGCGAATGGCATATTGTTATGATGGAAGCGGATTGTGTACTGAGTAACTCAGTACAGTAAGCGTACTGAGTAAACTCTGTGGGCCCTAGTGTCATTCATACATTATATCCACTCCGTTCATCTCTTTTAACACATAATTTTAGGGCTTTACTGAAAAAATGGAGTATATACAAACCTCAAATGGACCACACCACCGGAAACAGTGTGAATTGAACATCTACCGTTGAAAATTTCATGGGGACAACAGAAGTTTTAGATCAAGCTGATATTTGTGTTTTCCCTTCATCCATGTCTTTCCTATCTTATGAACAGGTTGGATGACAAATAAACATCACTGGGGGCCTTAGAAAGTTTTCAACGGTTGAAATCAATATTTCCACTTTTTCCAGTGGTACGGTCCACTTGAACTTTATATATGTATCAATTTTGGGTTGAACCCATAAAATGATCTGGAAAAACGAATGGACGGCGTGGATAAACCACACGCATTCGCGGTGGGCCCAACTGAGTTTACTCAGTACGATAAGAGCGTACTGAGTAACTCAGTACGCAATCCGATTCCTGTTGTGATACCCTTTTTCTCTACTTCGAGGGCGCTTTTGTCAGTTTTTATAATTGATGCCAATCATGTGCTTGCCATGATTGGTAAGTAAGCTGTTAATGACAAGACGAGTTTCGTTTTGTCTCTGTAGCCACTCGGGATGGAGGGGTGTCACCACTCATGGCCCACATGCTGAGATGGTCCAATGATTCGAGCCGTCCATGTTCTGGCTGCTGCCATAGATAAGCTATCCACCATCATAACCCGTTGATTTTTTTGGGTTGATTCCGAGCCATTGTTCGAAATTCATCCGCAGATAGTGATGATCACAATCATCCATCCAGCGTAAGTTTTACGGTGGTTCGTGGGGAATAGAGTCCACCGCATCGATGGTTCCAATCATAGTAACGCTCAGCATGTGGGCCACACAGGGCAACAACTGAACCGCCACGGAGGAAAAATGGTATCTGATTCGATAACCGTGGTTTCATAGAAACTCTCCTACATGATAGGACAGAGGATGATTGATGAATCATGACCGTCCATCTAGTGGACCTTAGCTTTGATTTAGATGGCATGTGTATCTAAACATCAGGCGAATTAAATAATCTTGGGCCTTTGCTTCTCCCCGGCCGTTCATTTGAAGTCTACGATTGGATGGATAGGATCTTGTGTAGTGAACTTTATCCATGGTCCAATTTGGGGTCTGTCTGGCTGGTCCGACTCCCAGTCCATCGTCCCATCTCCCACGTGTATAGTCGGAGGGGGACGCGGTTCGGCTGGTGACCCGAACACCAGCAAGCTAGCTGGTGTCAAAACTCTATGGACCCCTCCATGATGTATGTGTTTAATCCATGTTGTCCATCCGTTTTGTCATCTTCTTTTAAGGAATTAGGCCAAAAATGAGGCAGATCCAAAGGTCAAGTGGGCCACACCACAGGAAACAGTGAGGAGAGTGATGTTGATCATTGAGATCTTCTTACCATTTACTAGGGCTGTACACGAACCGAGTTAGCTCGGTTAGCTCGCTCAACTTGACTCGAAAAAGCTCAATTTGACTTGGTTTGAAATTGAGTTCGAGCTGATTTTTTAGACTCAGAAAAAATTTCGAACCAAGTTTGAGCTTGCCCGAGCTCGACTCGGATCGAACTCCAACTTGAATCAAACTCAGTTTGGTTAATTGATTACTTTGATATCCTTTTTTTCTTAATTTTGATGTTGCCTACAAAGTGTTTGATGAAATACTTGTAAAATTGTTGCGGTTGTTTTATATAAAGTGAGAATTTAAACATGCAGTATATACGTTTGTGAAAATATTGTATAGGCGAACTCATCTCGAATTATTCCAAGCTACTGGCTGAACAAAGCCAAGCCGGCCAATCAGGCTAGAAGACCAAGCCGAGCCAAGTTCGAGCTAGGGTCAGCTAGTGGCCAAGTCAAGTCGAGTTGTGCCAAGATCGACTCAGTTCGACTCGTGTACACCTCTACCATTTAGTGTACACCTCTACCATTTATGGTAATGTTTATTTGCCTCCAAAAATTTTCTAACAGTAACCGATGAATTCCCACTATTTCTTGCTCTGCGTCTCAATTGAGTTTTAAATATATTTCATTTTCTAAACGATCTGAAAAAATAATGGATGACATAGATAAAATACGTACATCATGGTGGGCCAACACCAGCTAACTGGCTGGTGTTAAGGTCATCATCCAAACCGCGTCCGTGGGAGATAGGTATGGTATAATCATAGCACTTGATCATTTGCCTTGGAAAAGCTAGAGGGGGTGGGGTCCTGGAGCGTGGAGCTCTACGTAAAGAGCAGTGATTATCTCAACGCGTTTTCATTGTAATAAGCTTTTTACAGCACATAATTTCGTCTTAAGAAATGCCTTATTTCTAGAATATAATCCGTCTAAGCAGGGCTCTGTTGTGGCTACCGCCATGTATGATTTTTATCCACACCGTCCATCCATTTTTCCAGATCGTTATAGGATATGAACCCAAAGATAAGGTAGATCCCAGGCTCAAGTGGGTCACATGGTAGAAATTGAATTCCCACTATTAAAAACTGACAAGGAATCGTAGCAGTTTTGGACTAAACTGATATTTTTGTTTTCCCTTCATCCGGTTCTATATAACCTTATGGAAAGGTTGTACGGAAAATAAGCATCACGGTGGCCCCTAAGAAGGTTTCAACAGTAGGTGTCATTACTACCGCTGCTTCATGTGGTGTGGTCCACATGACCTTTGGATCTCCGTAATGTTTGAACTCATAAGGTTCAATGATCTAGAAAAATGGATGAACGGCGTGGATTAGACCCTCATATCACTTTGGGCCCCACAGAGCCACGCCTGATCAATAATGTTCCCCGCAATCCGCTTCCTTTCTACTTTAAGTGCTTTTTCAATGGACTCGCACATTGTCGTAATTGACGGATAAGCCCTTAAGGGCCTGTTTGGCCGGGCAGACTGGTTGGTATTAAAGTGGATTACATGGATTTCAAAATAATGATAGATGCGTCAGTGAATTGGTGCAAGATCTATGAGATTACTATATCGGTCTGTTTGGCACTACCGGCCAATCCCGGAATTAAACCTTCCAATCCCTTTTAATTCCTCGAACCAAACACGTCCCAGGCAATTTTAAAAGGGATCGGGGTGGATTCGATGAGATTTAAGGGTAATGATGGTGGTGTCAGTGGATTGTCTTAGGATGCATGGGATTGCTATATCCCAGTAACAGGATCCCGTGTCTGTTTGGCATGCCTGGCCAATCCTGGGATCTATCTTCCAATCTGCCGGGCCAAACAGGCCCTAACCGTCTGAGAATTCCGAATCGCCCCCCTGAATGACGTTACGGGGCATACTCGTCTTTTCCTCTAGTTTATTTAAGAGGGTATGCTCTGATAGTACATCCGACCATATAAGCACATCAAACGTCTTGGATGTCTTGGATCACTCGAAAAGGTTCCTACCTGCACAATCATAAAACCCCATGGTTCAGTAATCCAGACCATTGGCTTGATGCGGCGCATCGTGGATTGACGATCTTAGTCACGAACCTTTGCTCTTGGGCACTCACCATGTTGAGTATAAAATACAATCTCTCCATCAAGCATGCCATGGTCCTGCGGCCAAAATCGACGAGATCCACAACTCAGGTGGGCCATTCCATATGGCACAAGGGGGAGGGGATGCCAATCATAGGTTTGCAGGTAAACCACCATTGTTTGTGTCTTTTATCAAACCCCTCGGTCAGGTGTAACTCACCAGGATGAATAAAAGATTCAAAAATCAACAAAATGGGAAAATCAGGCACTCGTCACTGTGTGATATTAGAGCTTTCAGGAGAAATGTTGGATTGTTTCCATCCCTTGGGAAGTTTTTACAAGGCTGGTGTTTTGTAAGCACAGTGACAATAAGGGTGGTCACCTGATCGAAGGAGTGGATTTTACACATACAAAGCCCTGTAGAGCTTGGGTGGACGTGAATTGAGGATTGCTCTTTCTGGTTATTCATGTGCCCAAAATTTAAGTCAATACATAACATTAGATGAGTTACCTCAAAGGATGAATATTTGATGCCAATTTTAAATTAGCTAGTATACTAATATATTGGTATTATTGATTATTGTATAGTAAATAAGTGTTGATAGATTGGTAATCTAATGGATGAGAAACAGGCATTCATGAACTATCCAACTTGTAGGATCCATGTTAGATGGTGAACAATAATAAACCTTTTTAAATCCATAAATATGATGGACAATAAGGTAGGGCATGTGCTTGATTAATGAATGATATTATCTTGACACATGGCAGGTCACATAAAAACTTTGATTACTTGAAAGAATATTATTGGGACTTGTGAAAGCACATAAAGAAAAATCAAACAAGGTAATCACAATTTAACAAACAAAGCCAAACAAAGAATAATTTGAATTTTATGTGGAAAAATCATTTCGAAAAAAAATCATAGCACAAAGCGACAGATAATACACTATGAAAGCAATATTATAAGAGATATATGATCTAAGCGATTCGAATAACCCCTCAAATCTCCTTTGAATCCCTAGATATGCCCTTGAATCCTTTCAAACAACTTAAAAAGCCCCTAAACCCTTAAGAACAACTTAGAAAGCTCTAATCTTCTCCTTAATTCTAACTAGTCACAGTATATATACTACCCAACAGGAATAGAAAACAAATTGTGCACTTACACAATTCTACATGTGTCTTCGATGAGTCCTTCATTGACATCACCAACTATCGAGGATCAGCCGATGACATCGAAGATCTTTCAATACTATCGAGTAACAACCTCCAAAATTGTTCGATAATCAATTATGATTTTTTTAGATTTTCTTCATGGACTCGAGTAGTCCATTAACATCATCCATAGATCCAATTACATATAAATTTAAGACGTTATACAATGAATATAATAGCTCGTAAATAAACACTCTCCAATTATACACGACACATACATGTAATATATCTTTAACTAATAGGTTTAACCCCAGCTCAACATGGCCCTGGCCTAGCACTCTAATGTAAGGGCCAGGACCAGGGCCTCTTTAACCGGCTTGGCCTGGCCAGGTCCCATTGCCACCCCTGGATGGACCATGACCATGCCCTCAAAATCCTGCATGATAGAAAATAAAATCTGAACCTGAAAGCACACGACAACCTAAGGGGCATGGGACATAGCAGCTGTCCATTAAGTGGGACCCAGTGTCTCAATCGATGATCATCTGACAGAAAACTGAGGCCTGTCAACTTAAAAGCATGCTACATGTAGAAAAGCAGCAGACAGACCGTCCGCTTTGTTCCCACCTGACGTTTGACGGTCCTAAGCTCTGATCCAATGGTCCAAACGGTGTGACCCACTTGATAGATGCATCGAATACCCTACACGTGTCAGGTTGGAACATGTCGACTGTAAGCGTGTGGGAGTACGTGTGTTTGGCCGAAAACCTTCCACATGCTGGAAAAGGGACCAAATACGGTCGATTTACAGTCTTCCAACCTGAGATAATATTCCTGATGCATGGACCATCCACAGCAGGCCACCATATGAACGGCCTGGATCACTCAACCATGTCTCGATCGAAATTGTAGCCTCGGGACACGGTCGTTCGAAGATGGCGCGTTCTCTTCTTTAGGACAAGGTTGTAATTTTAATTTTAGATAACTACGAAAAGGTATTGAAATATATAGAGCTGGAAGCTGGGATTCCAATGCAACCACCCTTTTAAGAAAGCTGGCCTGTATCCCAAAAAGAGGCTGTCCCATTTTTATAAGAAAAGGGTACGGAAAATTCTGTCTTTAGTTGAGCCGGATTCTCTAGTGAATTTGTTAAATTCACATGGTGTGGCCCACCATTGATTTTTTATTTTTTAAATTATTTCTCTTTATCTTGGTGGGCTAGGCCTGATTAACGAGTTTGATATACACCAAATAGTGTCCCACACACATTAAAGTAGGGTCATTATCCCATTCTCACTATTCCATGAAGTGTGACCCATCTGAGTTTTGTATGTGTAATTGATTTCTCACCAAAAGGCCTAACATGAGTATAGATCCTGATGAACGGAGCATATTTTACACTTAAAATATGGTGGGCCCACACACTTGGTTTTAGGTGGTGTGTGAAACGGGTGCTGCAGAGGACTCGGTCTCCCTCGGCATCTCTCTCTTTATATATCTTATCCGAATTTCTCTCCCCTCTCTCTGATAATGTGCCAAAATCCTTTTAACATTAGTTTTGTGCATGGCCTAAAACACCAATGCTTGTGGGCCTTACCATGTCTCTTTATAAAATTAGTGAGATGCACAATTCGGGTGGGCCACACCATGAGGAACAATGAAGATGGGAAGCCAACCGTAGGTTTCTGTCTTAAGCCACCATCTTGTATATGTAAAATGTACTCCGTCCATCATGTTCTACCTCAATTCTAGTACCAGAGGAAAAGAAAAAAACAAAAAAATAAAAATAAAAATAAATTAATTAATTAAAATTCAGTGAGATCCACAACTCAGGTGGGATACACGATAGGGAACAATGGGGATATAGTGCTAATCATAGGTTTGTGTGGTAGGTCATCATGGTGTGTATCTTTCATCAAACCCATTCATCAAGTGTATCCGATGATGTGAAAATATTACAAAACTCAACCTTATCCAAATATCAGATGTACCACATCTAATGAACTTGGAGGTTTTATGAACAATTTTACATTATTTCCATTGGTGTAGCTGATGATAGAAGTTTTTAGTAATATGATATATTGCATGTGCAGTTCAAATGATGGTTCTCACCTGATTAACAGAGTGGATTGACATATAAATATGGTGGGCCCATCATAGCTTGGTGTTTTAGGCAGCTCCCTAAACCAAGTATTGCAGACTATGTAGCGGGACCATGAAAGACTTCTGAACTAAATATAAGAGTATTTAATGAATATAAAAATGTAGCTACCACCAAAGGTAGCCGACGGTTACATTTTAGCTGAAAGGCCTCTTCAAATGCCTACTTTTTCTCTCCGGTAATATTTTCAGACTCTATCAGTGTGTGATGGATGATACACAGGCACTTAAATTTCCTTGTAAGAAATTGGATGCATGGTATATCATTCAAAATAAACTATCCAGACTATGGATATATACCAAGCGGATGATATATTTTCATACTCTAGCAGTGTGTGATGGATGATACACAGGCACTTAAAATTCCTTGTAAGAAATTGGATGCTTGCATGCCATGTCATTCAAAATAAACTATCCAGACTATGGATACCAGCTTATGATATATTTTCATACTCTAGCAGTGTGTGATGGATGATGACGTTGCATCCCGATGGAGCAAGTTGGATGGAATGGATTGTAGGCTATGATAATGAGATCCTACAGTTGCTGCGACCACTCGAATAAATGAGCTTTACAACTAGTTCTGAGAACTAGCCTTCACATCTAGCTGCACCAGATAAGAATAAAAATCAAAATATTATTTAAATCTCAACTAGATGCAAGCTCGCAGATACCTGTCTTTTAAATATATAAACTTTCCATGCTTTCCGACTAAAAATAGGAAATTGCATGAGTTGCTCCTTGTCGTCCACTGCCGCATATTCTTCAATCGAACGTCCAGAACTCGCTGCAAATGACCTGTAAATGGATTACCTGCCTCGGAAGGCACAGCACTTTCATGCCTCCATGTTGCTTACCATGCACTTGGCATGTGTATGATGATTTGAACCATATATTTTCTGGACTCATCCTAACCAATATTTTCTTTGACTATAATAAATGGGCCTTTCTTTTCTTTTTCTTTCTTTTTATTTATTTATTTATTTATTATTTTTTTATAGCTGAATAGGAGCTGTTGGTGGTTTTTTTTTCAAAAATTTTTGCTCATTTTAAGCCACCTAGTGAAGGGCTAGAACCATCTAAACCCTGATTTTTGGAACATGACCCAACACTATTGGAAGCATGAAATGAATGGTTCTGATCTGATTCATTTTATGGTGCCCATCTAAATTTTTTACAGTCAGTTTTTCTTATCAACAAATTTACAGGTGATGTGATCCCATCTTTTCAAAAATAATAATAACATAAAAAATAAATAGAATAAAATGTATACTGCAAATACAAATTAATGACATGGAGGCACGGAAGAATCTACTCTCTTATTTCTCTTCTTTCTGTCTGATTTTCCTTGGATGAGAAGCAATGTTTAATCAAATCCACGGAGGATCCACGATCTACACTAGCATCAATATAGGGAATAGAACTACATCTAGAATGCTGACATTGATCGGCCATTTCGCAGGCTATTAGGGGTTTGAACGTCGGTCATCCACGTCTATCATACTTGCGTTAGCTACGCACTCTAATGGGGAGAATTGCACATATAATGTGTATAGATTTGGAGACCGAGCACCTCTTTATAAATGGGTTATATGAAAATCCAACCCATCGCACGACTCCTTCAAGCCCACTGCTCCTCAATCCCATTACCAGGAGAGAAGCCTACTCCTAATGCAACTCTTTAGAAAGTTGCCTATTGTACTTCATACCCATAACCCACTGTGTCACCCATCAACTGTGTGGGTCTCATCCTGATGGTCATGCGATCGATCCATATCGATCATTGCATTGCCCAATGGAACTAGGCCATTCATGTCCCATAATTCCAACACAATGAAAAGAAACTTCTCTTCTTCTTCTTCTTCTTCTTCTTCATCTTCTTCTTCAGGCAGGCATGCTTCCAGCGGAATTCCAAAATGCATTAAGGATCTAATCCAAACACTAACATTTAAGTCTGTCATGAAGCACTCTTTATATCCATAAAGTTGCATAAATTAAGAAGAGGTTGACCGTTTATCTGTTGAGCCTTGTAAATTGGACATGCTACAGGAATTCCAGCAACTGGATAATCCGAGGCAGGGTATTTTCCATGCCTCCTTATCATCCTGCATATGTGGTGCACAAGGATTGCATCGAAACCATCCATTTCGTGCTTCCAATAGTGATCAGGCCATGGTCGAAAATCACACTGTTTAGGAGTCGTAGCCCTTTACTCCTTGGCATACAAATAAACATTAAATGACAAAAAGCAGCAAAGGCTCCTTTTAAGTGAGAAGATGCCCACTTTACTATATGGTAATGTAGTGTAATTAAAGGAAGTTTTGATTAATGGTCAAGCAATCGACAGCTGGTCCACAGGACTTTTGGGCTCAAATCATCATTCACATGTGAGATGCATGAGATACACAATCTAGAGGCACAAAAATTCCGTGCCTCCACATGTAGGCCCAATGCATAAATAATGAGCCACACCCATGTATCTCAGGCACCGATCATTAGAGTTGGGCACAAACTAGGCCAGCTAAGAAGCCCTGCTCATATCAAAAAAGCTCAGTTTGGCCCAGTTCAAAGTGGAGTTTGAGCCTACGATGATTCACCCTAACGCGGCCTATTTAATAAACATGTCGAACCTAAACTCTTGTAGCACCAGTTTGGCCTGGCCCAAAGCTCGGCTTAGCCTGGTTTGGAATATCCCAGCCCAGTCTAGCCCGTAGAATACTAGTTATAATAAAAAAAAATCATAAACTCTTCCCACCGCACCCAGTTCCCAAATCTCTCTCATCTTTCTCACCACGTGAAAAAGAGAAAAATAAGACGAATTTTGAAATGGTTGTGGACCGTCTGCAAAATCCCTTGGTTTAAAGACGGCTATGAACTGTCTCTAAAATTTAAGACGGTTCTTAACCATCGTTAATAGGAAGCAAAATTATCTTTTATATTTTGAACGTCCACAAATCATTTAAGACAGTCAAAATCCGTCGATAACTACAGAGAAAAGATAGCAATCGACCATCTGGAATAAAAGACGATTCTTAGTCGTCTTTTAGGCAATCGTCTGAAACACTCGAAGACTATCTGCATTAGAGATGGTCCTTAGCTATCTTATAGGTAGTCATCTGAGACAGTTTGAAACCAACTACATTAGAGACGGTCCTAAACCGTCTGCATTAGTACAAGTTGGTCATAAATCTCTAAGTAGGTCTAGCCACTACTGGTATAAGTTGGTCATCAGATTCTTTTCTATTCGAAGTTTCTTTAGACAATGAATAGATGAAATAGAAAAGATGGAAGGCCCATGCTGCAGTTTGACTACTCTTACAATAGTTCTGCATTAGATTACACCATACTAATAATGTCATGCTAAGTGAGTTTAGCCATTATTGCATTGGGTTCTTTCTCCTTTCCCGTAAATTTCTTTAGATCAATTATATTCATCCTGTATAAAAGAAACAAAAAGGAAATTGGAAATCATGTGGACAAGCTTTGAAACAAATGGCATAGTTGTATGTACCTCAGTTTGCGGTTTGTGAGAACCCATCCATTTTTGCCAAAAGTTGGAATACCCAAAACACAACTAATATTTTCTTATTGGGATCTCCTTGCACTGAACATTTGCCATGGCGTGGCATCACTTTATACTTCTATTCATATTTGCACCAAAAAAGCAGAACACATCCTTGTACATGTACATTAAGTTTATTTGCATTTAACTGCTGTTTTCCTTGTAATGTCATTATACTAGAATTTTGTAGATCATGAAGGCCATGTCATTAAATGAGTACTGTTGTTTCTATTTATTTTTTTCAAACCCTCTTTTAATTTATTGATTAGTTTTAATAAGATTGTACATATTCTGTTGCAAAGGAAAAGAAAAGGGCTTGATTAATTTTTGAGTTCTTCTAAGCTTCATTATCATCCATGTATGGCAATGCAAATCTTTGTTAAACTGTAGCTCTAATCCGAACTTTGTGTACAATCTAATCAAGTGTATTAACATCTAATATTTCAGTTAACATCTAATACTATCCTATTTTTTTGCAGGATAACATTGCCGTATTATGGACCCTTGTGCTGCAATTCTTGTTCTGATCATCATTGGACTCTTATGCATGGGAATCAATAAGGTATCCCTTTAATACATGCCCCTTTTTACAAAGCTTTAATTTTTGTTGTTGTTTCTAGTAATTTAAATTGGAACACTTTTCTGTATTATTTCCTTGTCCACTTCTATTATTTGCTTGCAATCAGTTTTATTTTAAAAAGGTGTGCTCACTTTTTCGAAAAAAAAAAAAGGAGAGAAGCAAATGAAGTTTCTATTTAAGCTTAAGAATTCTTCTTAATTTTGAATTATAACCATGTTTCATTGGTTGAATGTTTTTTTATTATATGAAAGAAGCATAGAGAAAATTGTTGTTAATTTTTTTTTAATGTAAGAAATTTTTTCAATGGCTTTAGGCTGTCTATATTTTTCTAAAATATTGAAATTATAGATGGTCAATAACTGTCTCTAAATGTTTTGGTAAGGCATTAAATACACACTAACGACAGTCACGGACTGTCAGATTTGTAGATAGTCTATCACCGTCTAAAATCAAAGACGGTCCATAACCGTCCTTTTTTAAAGACGGTCCATAACCGTTCGTTAACTAATACAATGCAGCAAAATATGACAGCCCATGCGATGGTTCAAAACCATTGTTAATTGAGATTTGACATAGTTTTCAGCTATCCTTTTTTTCACTATTTTGGCAGTCTCCCACCGCACCCAGTCCCCAAATCTCTCTTTATCTAAACCCCTTAATGATGTTGCACCGACCCGTTTGTCATTCCATTTTGTCAACGCCGTCCGCTACCCACCACTCAAACTCCTATCCAGCAGCCCTTGTCCAACCACCCCTAATTCAACGTAAAAAAACCCTAAAGGTAACAGTGATAATTATTTTAAAGTTACACTCCTCTTTTGGAAGATGTTAAATATTATATAGTAAGATACTTTTATATTTTTTGTATTATTTCTAACTTTTTTAAATTTCTTTCTATTTAAATAAACAACCAAAAAAGAGTTGTCATTTGTTTAAACTCGAACAGGCTTAGTTAGAAATTTTTTACCAAATTGATCCCAGCCTGAAGCAGATTTTTTTAAAGCAAACCAAACTCGGGCCGCATGGGTTGGCCCAAAACCCAAACTGAGTTGATGCACAAATTGGGGTGGAACAAAAATGAGCCAAACCAAACTCGACTCGACTCGGATCGTTGCCCACCTCTACCGATTGGCATGTGGGTGGAACTTTCATAAGACCCATCCCATCCATTAAGTATGTTGCCAACTGGTGGTATTGGAATTCAAAATTATGACCATCCAAAACTTAGGTAGGACATACCCTTAGAAAGCTGGGATAAGACGTCCACCATTAGTTTTTAGTAGGGCCGACCATGTATTTTGTGTCATCTAATTCATTAATCTCATGTGCCTCAAGAATTACCCAATGATCAAATCATTCAGAAACTTGGGCAGGCCATGTCATCAGATGTCTTCAATTTGTTTGTAACTAGGTCTATCAATGGCATCGACAGACCACTTAATCCTATCAAGCAGATATCGATCCCATCAATAGTCCTCTCAATCCCATCGATAAACTCTCATTTTTGGCTTTTGCTCGCTGGACAGTTTTTTGTCCAAATCGATCCAATCAAAGATGCCTTTGATCCCATCAATGGTTCGTCGATGGCACTCAATCTAATTGAAGCTCTCATCGACAGACTTGCACAGTTTTGTGGAATTACAGTTTTTATTTCCTAATTCAGTTTTAACTCTATTTAAGGGTTTATAATCAAGAATTAGGGCATTGAAAATGTATTTAGGGCTTTTGTGAGCAAAGGGAGATCAAAGCTAGAGTTTTGTATATTTTTTGGGGTTAATTCTCGGATCGATAAGTTCTTCGATATCTTATAACATTGTTTATCATAGTGAATTCATTGTCACTTTGTGCCATGTTTTTTTTTCTGTAAGAGTTTTTCTATATAAAATCATGTCTCTCTGTGTGTTTGATTTATTTGCTCTCTTATTGTTTGATTCTAACTCGGGGTTGCTTCCGCGCGTCCCCCAACAAGTGGTGTCAAAGCTAACATTAGAGTTTTGATTTTTTTTTTAATATAAAAACATGTCATCTAAGGGACCTTATTGCGTAAGATGTAAACAGCGCAATGAACCAAGATCCAATCTCCAGTCTCACCCACAAACGTTAAACAAGAAGAAATATAAACTAGAAGAAGAATCAAAGCATTCCAAACAAACCACAAGATAAGATATATATGGAAAAACCCCAACAAGGGTAAAAAAAACTATGGATGCAAACTTTCACTATGAAGAAAACAAAGATTACAAGGCAATATACTAACCTCTTCCCTTGGAAGTACAAAGAAAACCCTTTGCCCATACCTTGGAATAACTCTCATAATACCTAGAAAAGCCCTAGGGACCCTTATTTATAGTTTAGGCAACTTCCCTTTTACACCCTTACGAAAACCGACTCAAAAATCCAGTCTGCATTAAATCCGAAAACGAATCTGCGTAACCTCGACTGGTCGAGCATGGGCCTCGACCGGTTGAGTACTGAGGAACTAAAAAATCGATGCTTGCTGGACTTTGAGTCGAGTTAGTAAACAACCGATCGAGTGGGTCACTCGACTGGTCGAGCGGCCGTCCAAATGTGGCTCCACATCTCAACAATCTTCCACTTGGAAACACATCGCCATAAACCTTCGTCTTCTTCATCCGAAATGCACCACCTCCCCGTCTTCAAGCCTTAAGACCAATGAAAGCTGAACAGATCTTCAGCTTCTCCCGTGTGACCGCCTTAGTCAGCATATCTGCAGGATTCTCACTTGTATGGATCTTCTCTAGAGCAATCGATCCATCTTCCAGTAATGAACGTATGAAGTGATATTTGATGTCAATATGCTTGGTCCTTAAATGAAAGGTTGAATTCTTCGCCAAGTGTATTGCACTCTAACTGTCACTATATAGCTTGCAATCTACTTACTTCTTACCGAACTCTTCTATGAAACCTTGCATACACACCATCTCGTTGCATGCTTCTGTAGCTACAACATATTCTGCTTCCATCGTATTGATAAATACTATCTTTTGTAACTAAGAGACTCAACTGACTGCAACACTACCCAGAGTAAAGACATAACCTGTAGTGCTTCTTCTGTTGTCGATATCTCTTGCCAAATCTAAATCTACGTAGCCTTGTAGCTTGATTTTCGATCCACCGTAGCACAACCCCATATCCACAGTACCTGCCAGGTATCTGAGGATCCACTTCACAGCTTCCCAATGTTCCTTCCCGGGGTTGTTCATGAACCTGCTAACAACTCTCACTGCTTGAGCAATGTCTGGCCTCGTGCTCACCATAACATACATGAGACTCCCAATAGCTGACGCATTTGGGACTTTAGTTATGCAGTCTCATTCCTCCTGTGTCTTTGCACCTTACTCCTTAGAAAGCTTGAAGTGGTTGGCTAATGGAGTGCTAACCGGCTTAGCACCTCCTATATTAAATCGATCAAGCACCTTAGTTATGTACTCTGCCAGTGACAAAACCAGTTTCTTGTTTTCTCTGTCACGCTTTATCCTCATGCCTAGGATTTGATTTGTAAATCCTAAATCCTTTATGGCAAATTCTTTAAACAGTTGTCTTTTAAGATCTGAGATGTCTTTCATGCTTGAACCGGCCACAAGCATATTATCAACATACAAAATAAAGATGATGTACGACATATCAAACTTCTCCAAATAGCAACAGTGATCTGCATGACATCTCCTAAAATCGTTTCCCGATATGAAACTGTCGAACTTCTTGTACCACTGCCTCGGGGCCTACTTCAGGTCATATAAACTCTTCTTCAGTCTACATGCCTTGTTCTCCTTTCCTGGTATCATGTATCCTTTTGGTTGATGCATATATATCTCTTCTTTAAGGTCCTCATGAAGAAAGGTTGTCTTAATATCTACCTGCTCTAGATGTAAGTCCTCTGTAGCCATTATACTTAAGAATGCGAATCGTAAACATTTTCACTGCCGGTGAAAATATTTCAGTGAAATCGATACCTGTCTTTTATTGAAACCTTTTTACGACCAATCTAGCCTTGTACCATTTCGAACCATCGTGCTTCTCTTTCATTCTGTAAACTCACTTGTTATGAAGAGCTTTCTTACCCTTGGGTAGTGTGAATAGCTCCCATGTATGATTAGACTCAAGAGAGTCCATCTCATCATCCATGTCCTACTCCCACTTTACCCGTATATCTAATTGTAATGCCTCTTCAAAACACTCTGGTTCACCATTATCTGTCAGCAGTAGATAATGTAAGGATGGTGAGTATCAGACCGTGGGTCTCCTCTCCCGAGTAAACCTCCTCACAACCGATGTCTGTAGCTCTGCCTCATAATGCTCCTATGCATGATCATCCTGTGGCATTGTAACACCCGTGTCCAGTAACTCTTCCAACTCTACGAATTCTTTCTCATCGGCCTTATTTTCCTACCATTGTCCTTATGCATCACTTTTTCATTGAAGAATACGTCCTTTCTTCTGATGATTTTTCTGTTTTCTGTATCCCAAAACCTGTAGCCAAAATCATGCTGCCCGTAGCCTATAAACGTGCACCTCCTAGACTTCGCATCCAGCTTATTTCTGTATTCTGCATCAATGTGAACATATGAAGTGCAGCCGAAGACTCTGAGATGTGCAAGGTTCACTTTTTTCCCAGTCCACGTTTCTTCTGGTAGCCCACCATCTAATGGTGCAGAGAGACTTCTGTTGATGAGATATACAGCAGTATTTACAACATCTGCCCAAAAGGTCTTGGGCAACCCTGCATGTAACCTCATGCTCCTAGCTCGCTCAAGAATAGTCCTGTTAATGCACTCAGCCACACTGTTCTGTTGTGGTATCCCTAGAATCGTTTTCTTATGTTTAATTCCATTTGTTGTACAATACTCCTCAAATTTCTTATTACAGTATTCTCCCCCATCTGATCTGAGACATTTGACTGTTTTACATGTCTCATTTTCTACCATTACTTTTCACTTCTTAAATACATCAAATACATCAGATTTATGCTTTAAGAAATAAACCCGCAGTTTTCTACTAGCATCATCAATAAAAGAAACAAAATAACGTGAGCCACCAAGAGATAATACATGTGTCAGTCCCCGCACATCAGTGTGTACAAGATCCAACAGATGCGTCTTTAGAGCGCGTCCTGTCTTCTTGAAGCTTACCCTCTTCTCCTTGTCATACACATAGTCCTCCCAGAATTCCAAGTCAATAGACTTTCATCCCCTTCTCACTCATATGTCCCAACCTCTGATGCCATAACTGCTCATTCACTCTAGTTAATGTGACTGCGAGTGAACTATACGATCCTGAAGTCACGTATAAAGTACCTTCCTTTTTGCCTCGAGATATCACTAAGACACCTTTTGTGATCTTCCAGGAATCACTAGTGAAGGTCATCACATATCCAGTATCGGCCAACTGCCCCACTGAGATCAAGTTCCGTTTCAAACTCAGCATATGTCTAAGATCCTTCAATTTTAAAGTCGTTCCGTCTTTCTGATTTATATAAACGTTTCCCTTTCCAACAATACTGCACGGCTCATCATCACCCAGGTAGACTCTCCCAAAGTCACCTGATATATAATTACATAGAACTTCCTTACATGAAGTGGCGTGAAACGAAACACCCGAGTCTATAACCTAAGACTCATTCCTCGCATCAAGAGATAAGATCAACGCCTATGTGTCACTCTCCTCAAATAGATTCACTAAATTCTTCCCACCTTAAGAGTTTCCTTCTTGTTTCTTGAACGCCCTGCAATCACGTTTCATGTGTTCCTTCTTCTCGCAATACCAACACACATCTTTATCTTTCGGTCCCTTGGATTTCTTCCTCGACTTAAAACGTCTGTGTTTATTGCCTCTTTTGTTCAGCGATCTTCATCTTCCTTCAATGTTTAGAACATTCCCTAAATCCCTTAAAACTCCTAATGCCTTTCTTCTAGATTCTTCGCTGAGAATTAGACCGGTCACATTATCAAATTTCAGCTTTATCGACCCTGAAGAATTACTCACAGCAATCACCAGACCATCCCAACTGTCTGGCAAACTGGACAAGATCAATAACGCCCTGACCTCATCCTCAAAAATAATGCCAACGGATTCCAACTGGCTCGTGACTGTATTGAACTCGTTTAGATGTTCAGTCATGCTCCTATCATTTGACATCTTTATGTTGAATAGCTGTTTCATAAGATGAACCTTATTGGACGCTAAGGGTTTTTCATACATGGTGGTTAGGGCTTCCATTAATTCTTTTATGGTTTTCATCTTAGATGTATTGAAGGCAAAGCTCTTAAATAAAGAAAGTCGGATTGTTCCTAAAGCCTTCTGATCCAATAAAAACCATTCATCATCTGTCATCTTCTCTGGTTTCTTCTTTTTTCCTCCAAGAGGAATATAGATGTCTTTCTGATACAAATAATCCTCCATCTGCATCTTCCAGAAGGCAAAGTTTGAACCATTAAACTTCTTAATTCTAGTCTTCCCTTCTTCCGTCATCGCTCCCAATAGGACTAAAACCAATAGCTCTAATACCAGTTGTTGCGCAGTACGCCAACAACGTAGTGAACCGAGATTCAATCTTCGATCTCACCCACAAATGATAAACAAGAAGAAATATGAACTAGAAGAAGAATCAAACCATTCCAAACAAACCACAAGACAAGATATACATGGAAAAACCCCAACAAGGGTAAAAAACCACAGATGCAAACTTCCACTATGAAGAAAATAAAGATTATAAGGCAATATACTAACCTCTTCCCTTAGAAGTATAGAGAAAACCCTTTGCTCACACCTTCAAATAACTCTCATAATACCTAGAAAAGCCCTAGGGACCCCTATTTATAGTTTAGACAACTTTCCTTTCGCACCCTTGCAAAAACCGACTCAAAAATTCGCAGTCCGCATCAAATCCGAAAACGAATTTGCATAACCTTGACTGGTCGAGCAAGGTGCTCGACTGGTCGAGCAAACCCTTGACTAGTCGAGCATGGGCCTTGACCAGTTGAGTACCGCGGAACCCAAAAAACCGATGCACATTAAACTTTAAGTCGAGTCAGTCCACGACTGGTCGAGTAGGCCACTCGACCAGTCGAGCAGGGCACTCGACTGGTCGAGCGGCCGTCCAGATGTGGCTCCACATCTCAACAGACCTAACATTAAATATAAAACGGAGAAGTTCAATGGGAGAAATAACTTTGAGCTATGTAAGTTTAAGATGAGAGGTCTCCTAGTTCAGCAAGAATTGCAACAAGCTCTCCTTAACAAGGCGAAGCGTCCTCAAATTATGACTGATGAAGAGTTGGATGAACTAGATAAGAGGCCTACAACTTTGATACAATTGTATCTAGCGGACAACGTTTTATATAATGTCATGGATAAAAAGACCACCCTAGGGGTATAGTGAAACTTGATAGTTTATATATGAAGAAATCCCTAGGTAACCGTCTGTATCTTAAGAAGTAATTCTATAATCTTAAGATGACAGAGGGGTCTGACATTAATAAACACGTGAGAACTTTCAACGAATTATTATACAAACTGATGAATGCGGAGGTTAAGATCGAAGAGAAAGATCAAGCCTTAATTTTTTTAAATTCCCTTCCACCATCTTTCGAGAATCTACTAGACATGAAAATCCACGGTAAGGATACCATCGATGTTGACTACCATCTCAGCTCTTTATGAGAAGCAGTTGAGGAAGGAATGACAGTGGCGAAGGTACCTATACGAATACGTTGGTTGCTAGGGAAGGAATACTGAAAAGGAGAATGAAATTCTCGATCACAATCCAAATCGAAAAGGAATGGCAAGATGAAGTGCTGAAATTGTCAGATGACAAGGCATATGAAGAAAGACTGCAGGAACCCTAACACTCAAAAGGGAGAAAATCAGATAATGCGCCAAAAGAAGCCAATATAGTGCAATCATGAGAGGAGGTGTATGGTGGTGATGTCTTGACCGCATCCAAATCTGATTATGTTAGTAATGACTGGATTCTAAATTCAGGGGCCTCATACCACATGACTTCTCAAAGGGATTAGTTCACCACATACAGCTAGTACAACAGTGGATAGTTTTTATAGGCAATAACATTACCTATAAAGTTGTTGGAATTTGTTCAATGCGCATTAGAATGTTCAATGGCATGTAGTGTATTCTGACAAATGTTTGACGTGTTTCAAACCTTAGGAAAAATTTGATATCTCTAAGGGCTCATGGGGCACTTAGTTGTAAGTTCACTAGTTATAATAGGTTCCTTAAAGTTTTGAAAATGACACTTATTGTTATGATAACGCAAAGGAGCAGTAATATATATAAGTTGATTAGAAATACTAAAATGGGTGGAGTTATAACATATATAGAAAATTTCACGTTGGCACGATTGTGGCATGTGTACTTGGGCCAGAAGAGCGACCGCAATATGAAGGTACTTTCTTATCATTACTTGATTTATGTTTTTAAAAATATTGAACTTAGTATATGTAAGCATCATATGGTAAACTGACAAGGCTAACTTTTAGGACTAGAAAGCATGTCTATAAATGTATGATTGAGTGTGTGCATTCAAATGTATGGGACCCGTTTCTGCTGGGGGTCATCATATTTTATCTCATTCATCAATGACTACTCCAAGAAAGTGTGGATTTATTTCCTCAAAAATAAATTTGATGTTTTTGACACATTTAAAGTGTGAAATGTGATGGTTAAAAGGCAGACATGGCAGAAACTGAAGGTATTAAGAACTGATAATGGATGTGAATTCACTTTAATTCAATTAGTTTTGCAAAGATGATGACATTGTAAGGCACACTCTTGAGCAAAATGGGGTGGTAGAATGAATGAATCAGACTCTCTTAAATAGAACTCAAATCATGTTGAGTAATGCTGGATTGGGCAAGGACTTATGGATAGAGGCCATTAAGACAGCTTGTTTCTTGCTAAATCAGTCCCTATTACGCCGATAGAGTATAAGATTCCTAAAGAAGTGTGAAGTGTCCATGAGGTAAACTATTCATCATTACATGTATTTGGTTGTGACGCTTACTCTCATGAACGGTTAGTTGAGAGAGATAAGCTAAACCAAAGGGATAATAAGTGTATTTTGTGGGCTACAGTGATAATGTGAAAGGGTACAGGTTGTATAACTGGGTCACACAAAATATCATAATTAGCCAAGACATCAGGTTTGATTAAGACCCATTGCTTTATAAAGACAAAATACAAGGAACCAGAAAAATCAACAATGATAGATGTTGAAATAAATAAATAAATAAATAAAATTGAAACACAGGCTGAGCCCGAGCTATAGACAAGGGTATAGAGGAGGTAGATCAGCCACCTCTCAGAAGAAATTCACTGAGAAAAATCACAAATTGCCAGTCAGATATAGGGATGACTCGAAGTTACATTTGCCATCATTACGGATAAGAGTGATTCATCTACCTTTCAGGAAGCATTAGATAGTTCTGTTGTTGAGAAGTGGATAATGGTCATGCATAACGAGATGAATTCCCTACATGAGAATGAAAAATAGGAGTTGGTGGAGCTTCCAATGGGGCGTAAAGCGATTAATTGTAAGTAGATTTACAAGAAGAAGCAAGATAGATACAAGGCAGCCGCGGAAGGATATACGCAGAAGGAGGGTGTTAACTTCACCAAGATTTTCACCCCTATGGTCAAGCAAGTGTCTATTAGATTTTTAATGGTGTTGTTTGCCCGATACAACCTGAAATTGGAATAGATGGACCTAAAGACAACTTTCTAACATGTAGAGTTAAAGAAACAAATTTACATGAAGCACCCAACCCACAACCCGACCTAAATTCCAACCTGAGCTGCCAAACCCGAATTTACTCAACCATCAAGTGACCTGAACCGACCCAACCGGACCCAAATATTGCATGTGATTGTTCCTAACCCAACCTAACTCGCACCAAATTTGCTCAACCATGAGAATTGAAGGCATTATTTTATTTATCTTGTATATTCAAAAAGGCCTTGTGGATTCAATGTGTTTATCATTTCAGGAAAGGATAATATTCCTTGTCACATCCTTCCGTGAGTCAAGAAAGCACACGAAGGGCATTATGGTCAATTTGCCCTATCCATCTTCCACAAATTAAGAAGCTTTTTTCTAATAAACCGTTTTTTAAAATTAATAATAATAATAAATAAATAAATCAATCAAATTTAAGCATATTTATTCAATGGGAAGGTGTCTAAGAGCCTATCAACCTGGGCCGATAGTGGACCATTTAGGGTGTCAAGGGCATTTTTGTCATATAACATGTGCAGTGGGGCACACCTAATGAACACCCCAGATCTTTTAGAAAAGTGAGTGGCCAGGCTCGGGCTAGCCCCATGCATAATCATCATGGGCCAATCTGGGCCCTATTTGTTTTAGCCCATCAGAGACTACAGCCAGGCTCAGCCCTAGGATGCGAGCTGGGGTGCGTTTGGTTGCACCAAATATCATGATATTTGGTGCAACGGTGCAACCAAACACACCCTAATCACAAGGAATGATGAAAGCTAATGTTATTTCATAGCATTTATAGTGAGGAAGCACTTGATTATTTCAAGTCCAACTAAAAACATCTAATTACAATATGAAAACGCTTCTTAGCTGCATTTGTTTCTTTGACTTTTTTGGAAAGCATGTGGTCTAGTCATGAGGTGGGCCACACCTGTCTGTGGAGTGTTAAGCACAAGTCATCATTTTTTTCCTTAGCCATCCATTTACCTGTACACATCTGACCCCACCCAATGAGTGTTTTAGCTTGAATTATGGGTTTTGGCAAGTGGGGCCCACTTTAGAAAAAAGGAAAACGCTTTCGTACGTTGCTAGGGACGAGCTACCTTAGGTGGGTCAATTTCTCTAAAGTGGGGGAAAGGAATTAACATGCATGAAATCCAAACCGTCCATCAGGTACATCACCCCTTGTTTGGCCTTGATTTCAAAAGAATACACCAAACCTCTAAATTCACATGGTTTGGCCTACCAGAGTATTGTGGACGTTCCATCCCAACTGTTTCCTATGTTTCGGCCTACCTGAGTTTTGAGTTATCATAATTTCTGGTAGTTGATTGGATTATCTTGATTTGTGGGCTATGGCATTTGTTCTGGCGCCCACCAAGGAAAAATGGACGGCCCACATCCAGTCAATGAAGATCCCGAAATGGGGTCCTTGGTACGTATGCACTGTTGGCATTTGCAGAGTTTTTGTGTAATCCGTATCCAAATGCACGCCTGCAAGCAGTGCATTCCTGGTCAAGCAATCAGAATGCTTTTTGCTGAACCTAAAGGCCCATGGGTTGGACGGACGAGATTTACACCGTAGGCTCGATCAACTTGGGTCTTTTTGTATTGTTCTGGGCCTGGATACAAGTCCTTACATTGGTCTCACTTAAGGTAGATAACTAATCAAATGGCCAGAAATGTGGGCCTACCTTTATCAGGATTGTGACAGGATGGCCATGAGTTGGGTCCAAATCAAGGTCAGCTGGACTCAATCCATTTATTAAATGGACCCATAATTCTAGATGGAGCTCGCCCATGAGCTCAGATGAGATGGCCCACCCCATCCCACTAGCAGTTTCCAGAGTTCACACAGGAGTAGCAAGAGGATGTGCTTATCTTCTAATCAGCACATAATTACAAGTTTTTCACTTTTGATTGACATCCAACCCTATATTGATGTATTTATTTTGTATCCACACCGTCCTTCTGTATTTCCATATCATTTTAGGGTATCATACAAAAAATAAAGCAGATCTAACAATCAGGTGGACCACACCATAGGAAAAAAGTGGTGATTGACTATTGGTGGGCTGCAAAGTTTTGGATCAAGCTGATATTTGTTTTTTCCCTTCATCCAAGCTTATGTGACATTTTCAACAGATTGGACGGCAAATAAACACTAGGGAAACATTAAGATGCACCCTAAGAAGTTTTTAATGGTAAGATGTTAAATTTTTGAGATAATGCCCTAAAATGATCCGGAAAAACAGATGAAGGGTGTGGATACAGAATACATATATCAAGGTGGGCTCCATAGTAAAGGGTTGCACCATCATAGGTGGGACCGAGGTCTCACCTAATCCGCTCCCCATGAGGTGACGTGTACTTTATTTAGACTAGATCAATGGCTGTCCATATCTTTCTTTCCTGCGGCCTAAGTTTTGAATCATATGTTCTTCAATGGTGGGCCAACCATTTTCAGGGGTTCGGATGTTGGATGCACTCAACAAATTGAGATTTTTTTTCAGATTAACTTCTAATGGGCATGTAAGACTTCTTCATATCTCCATATTATATAATATGCCAATGGCAATGTTTAAGAAACAATAAATTTATTTAAATAATAATAATTGTTTGGTAGAAAATCGTTGAGATTTTACCATACAATATATGACGGCATAAATTGCACCTGCTTCCTTTCATATTTTTTTTAATTGGTATATCCAGCACAAATGCCTCTTCATCCCTAATTACACACACAAAGTATCTAAATGAAATGTCCATGTGACCAAAACTTTATGGGACCACTATTTAGATGGTTGTGAGACATCTACCCCATGCATCTAAGGTGTTAGCTCACACTAGTATGTAGAGGTGGGTGCGGGACAACTCGATCTGGCTAACTCTACTTGTCCGACTCGTTCAGATCCGACTCAACCCGAACCAAATGGGTGAGTCGGTCTGAACAAGTAGGCTTCGCCCAATCTGAATCCAACTGAGTCAAGTTCGAGTTACCTAGTAACTTGACTCGACTCGATCCAGTTAGACTCAACTCGATTCAAAACCCGATTCGACTTGGTTTTGGGTATATATAATTTTTTTTAAAAAAAAAAAAAATTAATTTTTATCATCTCTAACCCTACCTGCCGCACCCTACCCCGACTCAATCCCAAACTCTTTCTCCTTCCCTCATCATCCTCATCTTCCAAGCCCGGCAACCACCCACTGCCATCACCCTCCTCCTCCTCTTCGTCCTTTCTCTCCTCTCCACTCTCTCGGACTCTCCCTCCCTCATCTCTCAATCCAACTCAGTGCCAACTCGACCTGACTCGGTACTTCTGACCAGATCGGACTCGGTCTGGATCAGTCCAGGCCAGACTGAACTTGGATCGAGTCAGGCATACTAGACTCGGTATCGAGTCAGATCAAGTTCGGGTCAGGCCTATTTCAAAATTGAATCGAGTCGAGTCAGCCCTAACTCTGTCCGACTCGACTTGATGCCCAACTCTACTACTATGACAGCCTGCAAATTAAGTAAAACATAAACTTATTCATGTCACAACAATAGAAATGATGTGGAATGGTCATCCACTGTTCTCTTCTATTTGAGGGGATGTTATGCCTCAAATAAGTTACTTATGCCTTAAATAGTTTATTTTAGTTCATACTTATTAAGTAAATAAGTATGTTAGTAAACAACATATTTATCGACTTTTTTCTTTCATCTCTCCTCTGCCTCTCTTAAGTAACTTATAATAAAAAATTTTAAAAAAAAGTAGAAAAGCTATTAAAAAAAATTTTTAACTAATGTGATTAAGTAATTTTAAGTAAAAAAGCTACTTATAACTAATCATAAACCAAAGTTGCTTATCTACTACTGTAACTTAATTGGGCGAGGCCCGACTCCACTTGAGACAGAACGAGTTAATCCAACTCAGCTTGGACATTAAAGATTTGATACAATGAGTCATCAGGAGCGAGTCAGGTTAATTCACTCTCGGGAGAGTTACAACTCGACCCGAGACCAGGCAAGTTTATTTGAGGTAAGAGACTTTTAACCATGGTTAGACCAGATCAGGTGCCTGTTGAGCCATGTTCAGTGAGATTTGAGTATTTTATTTAGAGCTGCTCATTATCTAAAGCCGAATACTTTCACTTTTGATTAATAGGGGAGGAAAAAGCAACCTTTCTTTTCTCCTTTTTCTTTCTTAAAACTAGTGGGCCCGTCTTGGATGGTCCGAATAATCCATCCACATCCACCTCAAAATGGGGGATCGGTTGATTTTGCCTTTCAAGGGACTATTAAAAAAGAGGTTGGATCCACTATAAAGCTTTTTCCATTAAACTTAACCGACACACAACGTGTGTGGTCTACCATGATATGTGGATGAAATCTAATCCGTCCATCATGTGCACCTATCATTTTCTCCTTTTATCCTAATATCAGAATGACCCAAAACATAGGTGGGCCACACCATTAAAATCATGCATTCTAAATCTCGTGGTGTGGTTCACTGAGTTAGGGAAGGATGCAGATTGCGTCCTACCTAGAGTTCTACACGAACCGAGTTAGCTTGGTTAACTCGCTCTACTTGACTCAAAAAAGCTCGATTCAACTTGGTTCGAAATTGAGTTCGAGCCGAGTTGAGCTGATTTTGGAGCTCGAAAAAATTTTGAGCTGAGTTCGAGCTTGTCCGAGCTCAAATCAACTCGGATTGAACCTCAACTTGAATCAAACCAGTTCGGTGACTTGGTTATTTTGATATTGATGTTGCTCACCAAGTGTTTGATGAAATGACTCAATGAAGTGTCGGCTAGTGGCGAGGAAGGTATGGATATGAAATAAATACCCTTGTATCTTGATTTTGATGTTGCCTACTAAGTGTTTGATGAAATACCTGTAAATTGCTTAGCTATTTTACATACTATAAGAAATTGAATGTGCACTCCATGTGTTTGAGAAAATGCCGCATAGGCTTCATCTCAGCTTAAACTGGCTTGAGCTACTGACCGAATCGAGCTGAACTTGCCAGTCAAGTTCGTGGATCGAGCCAAGTAGCTAATTGATTCGACTCGTGTAGAGCTCAGTCCTACCCTAACTTGTCTCCAGCTGGGAATGGGCTGGAACTTTGAGTGGCCACCGTGATGTATGGGTCTTATCCACTCCGTCCATCCATTTTTTTTTTCATATCATTTTAGGGTATAGGCTCAAAAATGAGGCAGATCAAGCGGCTAGGATTGTTCCATCATCCTCGTGTAACCGAAGCACTAGATGGATACAGATTATCTGACCATGAAGCCAAATTGATGTAGAGCGGGTTGCAGACGCTTTCATGTCCAAGATGGATGAGGGAAGGCCCAATCAGAGGCAGAAGTCATCGAAACTATAAGAACCTTAAAATAGACATATCTCGCAAACCGAAATGACTTACTCAACATACCATATATGATTTTCAGGTAGGACAAGCTACTTTAGCCAACTAACCTTGCCTAGCCGGGTTGCCCATGGTGAATTTTTTAGTTTGATTATAACTCTTCATCTGTTAGGCTTTAGGAGTTGTGTCCTGCATGAAAAGTGCTTAGAATAATTAGTAGAATAATACCGTTAAGCCATAAAAGAAACTTACTATAAATACTAAATTTATTATTTGTAGTAAGTTAGGAATTTCTAAAAGTTTTAGTTATAGTTTCCTTCTGATTTCTCAGTTATGAGTTGGTATTCCCATTTAAAAGGCTGTGAACTCATTTATTTCATTCATCAATCAATCAAATTTCAATGTAGATTCGGAGTAGTTATCCTTGAGGAAGATGGTGCTCGACCTCACCACGTTCATCCTTCAGAGTAGTTATCCTGGAGGGAGATGGTGCTCCACCTCACCACGTTCATCCTCCCTGCGTCACAAATGGGCCACATGATGGATGGGCCAGGGGTGATGGACCTCAAGTCAACAAGTGGGACCCAGTACAGATGGGTCATTGTCTCAAAATCAGATTGATTGAACAATCTTGACATGAACCATAGACTAGTTTTGACTTCAGCCGTCCACTAAATGGCCACAAATCCACCACTTAGGAAGTATGGTCAGTGTAATTTTAGGTTTACCGTCCATCTGAAATTGGAGCCACGATTTGGACGGTTTAGTTTGAATTAATCTCATGCCACGTGTACAATTTCTTATTGCATGCATATCAACCATCAAACCCTTCCAGTGCACAAAAGTTTCTATCAAGCGAACGGTAATTATTTAACGGGGACTATTCTCATGGGTATGGTTTCTCTACAATCATCCATACAAACTGTGACCCACCAGATGGATGGTCAGATCTTTTAAATATTGAGCCACGTGGACCCCTCAGGCCCAGTTTTAAATTCGACCTTGTTAATCTCTCAAAAAATTGCAGTGGCACCTTCCTTATTGTACACGTGTCATGTAATCTGAGACGCCCAAGGCCCACTGGAAGGATGGATTTAGCCGAACTGCACTGAAAATATGATCCTAGCCACCCGACTGGTAAGGATCAAATGGACGGTTAAAAACAGTAGTAAATGGGCGTCGACTAAATGTCATGATTTTTTTTTATCAATCTGTTTAGATAAGGATATGACCAATCTAGAGTATTTCTCACTACTTGTGCGGTTCAGATTCATGGCACATGCCACGTGTACAGTAAGCGAGCCACAGAAATTCTGTTGCTATGGTATAATCCCACGCACCCTACCATTTCCCTTTGAAGGTGGGTCACGTGAAATCAATGGGCATTAATTGGCCACGTGATGTTACTGTTGGCAGACCCCGTCATTTAAGATGACTGATATTCGAATCCGCGCATGAAGAAACACCAAAAACGCCCAATATCAGCCAACGCCATGCAGCATGTGTGAGAGATCCGGGACGTTCAAATGGTGGGGCCCATCATGAAATTCTCCTTAATCTAGAAATCTGGATGATCCATTCATTAGAAGAGCTAATCGCGTATGAAAAAGTGAATATTTAAAGAAAGCTACCAACGTTTTCTAATCAATCGTACATGTGAGGCACACCTAATCCGTGGACCGGTCTGTTTTTCAGGTTGGATTACATTAATTGGGACACTGTCGTAGTCTGGTTTGTTTGGCAGGGTTGTATATATAATAAGATAACATTTGATTAACGTCCAAGATCTTCCACACGTGCTAGAACAGGTGTGGACACCTAACCTGTGGACGGTCTGATTCTCAGGTTGGATTACATTAATTGAGATACCGTCCCAGCCTGATTTTCTCCGTAGGATTGCATTATAATGAGGTACCATCTGATGAACGTCCAGATTCTCCCACACGTGCATGGGCCTCCCAACAGTAGTACATGTCGTTTTATGGATTTTACATTACCTATTTTAGAATGTTTTCAATAAACTACCTCCTCATCCCAGCAATTGTCAAACGAGTGCTCCAGTGCTAAGAAAAGGAGTCTGCGGCTCGTGTGGGCCCCCTGTTGCGTATAGAATTCGCCTGGCTAGCAGGCGCATCACAAGGCCTAGGCAACACTCACTCTCCAAGTGTCTTTGTATGGCCCATATAAATCACAGACACTTAGATTATTGGGCCTCAAGCCTAAAATTTGGTTGTTTCTATTCCAACTGTTTTCCACTTGAATCACAAGTTAGCCATATATATACTGAGGGAATACATGTATAATGGTCAGAGTAGATTTCACATTCACATTATGGTGGGGCCATAAAAAATCAAGGGACATGTACCGCTTGTTGGGGGACTGAGGAAGAACACATAGATGAATTGAGTAATCAAATCACACTAAGCAAGCACAATGCAAACACAGAGATTTTAACGTGGAAAAACTCTTACGGGAAAAAATCACGGCACAAAGCGACATATAATCACTATGAAAGCATAAATTATAAAAGTTTAGACAATAGCCGATTCGAACAAATCTCGATCCGAACAA
Source organism: Magnolia sinica (assembly GCF_029962835.1). Lineage (NCBI taxonomy): Eukaryota > Viridiplantae > Streptophyta > Magnoliopsida > Magnoliales > Magnoliaceae > Magnolia > Magnolia sinica. Next base: position 5,632,834 of record NC_080582.1, on the reverse strand, counting down.
CCTCGAATCAAACCCAAGTTATACCCTTGAAACCCTAGGAAAGAACTAGATGAGCTCTATTATATACCACAATCCCAATTATACTCTTATATATAGCCTTAGGAGGAATCACAATCAAAATCGAAAACAAATCCCGCAAATTTGCAACTCTGCATAACTCTGCGATACACTCGATGATACATTTGATAGGACTTCGATGTCATCAACAGATCATCGATGGCATCGAACCCACTTCGATAGCATAGAAAAAACATCAAAACAGTTTAGAGACAAAACATGAAAATTTTGAAATCTTCGATTGCACTTCGGTGGGTTTCGATGGCATCGAGCTTTACTTTTGATAGCATCGAATGGACACCCAAATAGTTCAGCAACCAACTTGTGAAAATTCAGAAATTCTCTATAGGATTGAGCAACTGTTCGATGGCATTGAACAGTGCTCGATGGCATTGAATGGTCTGTCGATGGCATTGACAGGCCCTGTTTCTGAATTGATTTAAGACATAAAAAAATAATAATCTTTACCATATCTTCAATCATCAATCATATAACTTCTTATCTTCTTTTCTTATTTCTGTCTTGCATCATAGCTCCATCATTATTTCTCGTACACATTTCATCCTTCTTTAACACCTTCTCCAAGCTTAGAGAAGTTGCACGGAACTTTAACTTCTCTACAGGAACCACCTTGGTCAACATGTCCGCTGGATTCACGCTGGTGTGAATCTTCTTTAGAGTTACACCTCATTCCTTAATCACCAGTCAGATAAAATGGTGACAAACATCAATATGTTTAGTACGTGAGTGATAAACAGAATTTTTAACCAATTTGATAGCGCTCTCACTGTCACAGTTAACTGGCACGACCTTATACTAAAGCCACAACTGATTTATCATGCCTCTCAACCAAAAACCTTCCTTGAACGCCTCTGTCACTACCATATATTCAGCTTCGGTTGTGGAAAGAGCCACCATAGACTGAAGCTTCGACATCCAATTAATTGCTCTACCCGCTAGTAAAAACGAGTAACCTGAAGTCAACTTTCTAGAGTCCACACTACGTACGTAATCTAAATCAACATACCAACTAACTTAGCCCCTGTCTTTTTAAAAGTTAAGACATAATCTTTCGTACCTCGAATGTATCAAAGTAGCCATTCCACCGCTTCTCAATGTTGCTTTCCGAGGTTAGATATATATCTGTTCACTATACCAACCGCGTGTAAAATATCCAGTCTAGTACAGACTATAGTATACATCAAAATGCGCACTGCATTCGAATAAGAAATATGAGACATCGTGCTTTTCTTCATTTGTTTTAGGACATTGTGAGTCGCGCGGGGAACGCTAACCATTTTTGTCTTGTTCATCCCATACTTGATCAATACATTCTCAAGGTATTCTATCTGTGATTATCAAAGCCTACTCGTCTTCTTATCTTTATGAATATTTATGCCGAACCCTCTTTGTAGCTCCTAAATCTTTCATCTCAAATGTCTCTGATAATTGAGTCTTCAATACATCTATTTCAAACATGTTGTGACTGGCAATCAACATGTCATCAATATACAATGCTAGGATGATGAATTTTCCATCAGTCAATGTCTTGTAATAGACAGTGATAATACTCACTCCGAGTAAACTTTTGACTCAACATGAAAGAATTAAACTTTTTATATCATTGTCTGGATGACTGTTTTAGGCCATACAACGACTACTTAACTTACAAACTTTGTTCTCTGCCCCTTGTACTTTATAACTTCGTAACCCTCTGGTTACTTTATATAGATCTGCTCTTCCAATTCCCCATGCAGGAATGCAATCTTCACGTCTATCTGTTCCAACTCGAGATCATATTGAGCAACTAGTGTCAATACGAATTTGATAGATACTTGCTTTACAATCAGCGTGAATATCTCTGTGAAGTCAATGCCTTCTCTCTAAACATAACCCTTCACTACCAACATAGCCTTATTATCATATTTATTCTTAAAGATCCATCATCACCCGATCACTTTTCGGTCAATATGAGCTCCACCAGCTCTCACATCTCATTTTTATACAAAGAGTCCATCTCATTGTCCATTGCAACTTTTCACTTTTTCAGCATCAGGCTCATCAAGGGCCTCTTGAAGAGTAGACAGAGCCGCTCATCCGTAACGAGGTCATATGCGATATTAGAGTCATCCTTGTATCTTACCGATAACTTGCGATCTCACGGCGGATTCCTTCTCACAGATGGCTGCTCCACTTGCTCATGTACCTCTGTCTGCGCATCTGTCTTTGCCTGTGTAACATCTGTATCAACCTGAATGTCCATGACCAACCTTTCTGGTTCTTTTTGTTCCTCTTGGTCATTCTTGCAAAATAGAGAGTTTTCGTCGAATCTTATGTCACAACTAATGATGATTTTTCATGTGATTGGGTTATACAACCTTTAGCCCTTCACACTACCATTATAAACAACAAAAATGTACTTTTTGACTCTTTAGCCTAGCTTATATCTATCAACTGATGGTACATAAGAGTAAACTTCACAACCAAACACTCACAGTCCTGAGTAGTCTACTCTTTGACCACTCCATACTTCCTCTGAAATTACAATCAATCACCGTAGAAGGAGACCGATTCACCAAATAACAAGCCCTATTAACAGCCTTAGTCCAAAGGTCCTTGCCCAACACAGCATTACTAATTATGCATCAGGCCCTCTCCAAAAGAGTTTAATTCATTCGCTCAGCCACACCATTTTGCTCAGGTGTATGACGCATTATGTTGTGTCTTATGATTCATTCATCTTTATAGAATTAATTAAATTCGGTTGAAGTAAATTCACTGTCATTATTTGTCCTTAGAACTTTCACCTTTCGTCATGTCCATTTTTCTACCATGACCTTCTATTACTTGAAATTGGTGAAAACCTTAGATTTATTTTTTATAAAATAAACTCAGACTTTCCTGGAGTAGTCATCAATGAATGTGACAATGCATGACGACCCTTCAGTAAAAACCACGAGTGACACCCCCCATACATTAGAATGCACGTAATCAAGCACACTCTTACATACGTGTTTTTTAAATTTAAAAGATAGTCTAGATTATTTACCATATATATAATGCTCGCACATATTTAAATTAAAACTTTTAAATTTTAGAATTAAACAACAATTGGAAAGTACCTTCATGCCCCCTCTCGCTCATGTGTTGCAGGCATGCGTGCCACATACGTGCAGACGTAGAATCCACTATAGCCGTTGTAGCTCCACCTGTCGAAGTGCTCCCAATCAACCTGTAAAGATTTATGTGCCTCTGTGCTTTCATAACTACGATAGCTTCTTTTGAAACTTTAAAGACCCCATCAAAACCGGTGAATCTGCACCCAATTGCCTCGAGTGCACCAAGAAATATCAACATATCAGGAACGTGCCTCACCTTACTCAAGGTACGCTCCATCCCATCAAACATCTTAATGCGCACCGTACCAACAGCTACAACATTACAGGCATTATCATTTTCCATAAATACCTGACCACCATCGTACTCTTTGTAGCTGGTGAACCAACTTTGATGAGTAGTCATGTAATATGGTGCTCCTGTGTCAAAAATACACTCGTCTCTCCGATCATCATATAAGTGTCCAATCATAGACACTAACAACACATCACTTCCGCTTGTTCCTTCATCAGATGTAGTAATGTTGGCATCCTTGGAAGAAGCTTTGAGTTCTCTTTTTTAACTTTAGGATTTATACAATTCTTCTACATGTACCCTGACATCCCACAAGTCTAGCACTTTAACTTTCTATTGTCATTACCTTTGGATTTGGACTCAATCGAGAAGATCCTGTGTCCCGCTCAGAATTATGACCCCTCGTAAGCAATGCATTAGTAGAGGCCCCTATGTTACCGTTTTTCTTTCTCATCGCCTTTCTCTAAAGGGCCGAGATGATGATATCGACACTAAGTGACGATTTCCGGTGCACAACGTGTCTTTGAAAGACTCATACGAAGCCGGGAGTGAATCCAACAAGATACACGCCTGATCTTCATCCTCGACCACTTCCTCTACATCCAGTAATTTGCATATCATCTTATTAAAGTTCCTGATGTGAGCCTCAACATCTCCTCCCTCTGTCATCTTAAAGTTGAACAACTGCAACTTCAAGTGTATGAAATTTTCAATAGACTTCTTTGCATAAATGTCCTCTAACTTCGCCCACAAACTTGCCGCAGTTTTCTCTTTCATGACATTGTAAATAACCTCATCCGTTAAGCATAATTGGATGAAGGTTTTAGCTTCCTTATTCAGTTTGTTCCATTCATCGTTATCCATAGATTCTGGTCGCATCTTAAGTACCTGATCATATCCTTATTGAACTAATAGGCTAATCATCCTGACCTTTCATAATTCAAAATTGCTTTTCCCGGAGTACTTCTCAACATCATATTTAGGATTGACAACCATTGCTACTCACTTTTGGATTCAAACTTGCTCCTCAACGTTAGCTCTGATACCACTTGCTGGGGGATCGCGGAAGCACACGGGGATGAATCAAGTGAAGTAATCCAATCGCACCAAGCAAGCATAATGCAAACACACTGATTTTAACGTGGAAAAATCCTTACAGGAAAAAACCATGGCACAAAGCGACAGATAATCACTATGAAAGTAGAAATTACAAGAGTTTAAAGAATACCCACTCCGAATAACCTCGAATCAACCCCAAACTACACTCTTAAAACCCTAGGAATGAATTGGAGAAGTTCTATTATATACCACAATTCCGATTATACTCCTATATATAGCATTAGGAGGAATCACATTCAAAATCGGAAACAAATCCAGCAAATCTGCAACTCTGCATAACTCTGCAATACGCTCGATGATACCTTTGATGGGACTTCGATGTCATCGACAGAACATCGATGGCATCGAGCCCACTTCGATGACATCGAAAAAATACCAAAACAATCCAGAGACAAAACATGAAAAATTCGAAATATTCAATTGCACTTCAATGGATTTCGATGACATCGAACTTAAGTTTCTATGACATTGAACAAACACCCAAATAGTCCAATAAACAACTAGTGAAAATCTGAAAATTCTCGATGGGATCGAGCAACTATTCAATGGCATCGAACAATGCTCGATGACATCTAATGGTCTGTCCTGTTTTTGAATTGATTTAAGACATAAAAAACAACACCGCTCACACCCACCTTAGATTTTTGATGTGGCCCACCCTGATAACTATGTGGGATCCACACATTTAGATGTGTAATCCTACATTAAGCATAGGGCCAAAAAATTAGGTTAACCTTTGACTTAGGGAGGCCACACTTAAGAAAATAGTTGAGAGAGACATCTTCACCATTGATTTATATAGAGCCCACCGTGATAATTACATGAAATCACGATGCCATACCAAAATTTAGATATGGGAATCAAATAACAAACCTATCCATGCTTTAAGTAGGCCACGCAAAGAAGAATAGTAGAATGTGCAACTAAACCATGAATAGAGCGAAGTTTTGAGCCTTGTGCCTTACATGACTGCACATAAATATTGCAGCGGTACCCACGAGAGCTGCCGACACTTTGCTTGCAGGTACTCCAAGGATATAATGAGGTAGGTTGTTAAAAACTTTCTGGAAAAGGGCCCAACAGTAAATTTTATATGAAGCATCTAGTCAATGAATAATTACCTTTCTGAAAAGATGCATGCGGTGATGATACACCCTTTTATCAGAGTTAGTAATGCACCACTTATACAACACACGGATCATCCAAGCCTCCCTAGATGGAGAAAGTCCACCCTTTGAATGTCAGTCGCTGGTCTGACATATCTCTGGCCGTCCATTTGTAATCTTCAGGCCCTCCAGTCAATGGATAGTATTGCTAGCACGTGTGCCTATGAGGTCAAGGAATAATGCGTGGCACAATCAGACGGTCACTTATCTTAAAGCAGACATGCCGGCATAGCACGTGCGTGCGAGATCTAATCCGTCCATTAGTTGGTCCGACCTTGAAATGTTTTACCAATAATAGAATCTAGTTCTATCAGAATGTGGGCCCCAATATTTGGAAATAGAAGAATGTATCTGAAAACTTCAGCCAAGTTTTTCAAAGGATATTTGTTTTTAGAAGTGTGGCCCATCTGAGAGTTGAATTAACTTGATTTTTGGGCTAGGGCATCAACATAGCAGTGCCATTCAGGTAGACGGTTTAGATCTGGAACCTATCGATCCATGCTGGCACATGTGCAGCATGTATGTACGTGCGTTTAGAGAAGCTATTTCACGAAAATTTCCAGATATTTATATTAAATTATTTTAAATCTTAACTAATTTATTATATATTTAGAAAAGCTCTTTTACAAAATTATCCAGATATTTATATTAAATTATTTAAAATATTAACTAATTTATTATATATTTATATATTAAAACTTTAAGTTAGTTATTAATTTATTATTATACTTATTATTATTATTTTAATTTTAGTGGGACCTTCTCCATAATATTCGGAGAAAACCTCAAATTTAAAAGTTCCCTATAAATTCACGGGCACATAGGTCCAACGAACGGTTGAGGATAAATCCCATCTATTACGTACTGATTGTCGGCATGGACCAAAAAGGGAAAATGACAGACATCTGTCTTATATTTGAACGACTCTGATCATTTCCACCTCCAATCATATCTTTTGGGTGAATCTAATGTTTCAATTTCACGTTTTCATATTCTGTAATTCATCTATATAAGTTATATAAGGAAAATTTCATGCAACGTGTGCATGTGAGACCCACTTACACATGTGTGGCATTCACCTATCTAGCAGGCTTGCTACACCATGAAAATGGGACACTTATGGAGGAGCAGGTGGATCCAATCAACAGGCAGGCTACTTATGTGAGTTTAAAAGTTTTTGGATGAATCCCTAATGTGGGGCCTACCATCGTGTGCACCGTCATGTTTTCATTGGACCACAAAAGCACCATTAATCCAAAACTCTTTTGAGACACACGTAGAGAACAATAGGAACAAAGGGACCCTCCATTGAAACTGTTCAAATTGTTCATAGAGCTCATCATATTCTATTAAAGCTGGTCATGGAGTCAAGTCAGATTGAGTTAGGGCTGACCCGGCTTGGCTCATTTTTTAAATAATCCTGACCTTGACCTCAATCCAACTTAGTAATGAGTCCAACATGCCTGACCCAATCTGAATTTGAGTATGGCCTGGACTAATCCGGACCAAGTCTATCTGTCGTGGTCACAAGTACCATGTCGGACGAGTCAGCACCGGGTCAAGTTAGGTGTGGTGGGTATCAGGGAACTAAAGTCACTGTTAAGAGCCTACATGCACCTGTCGGAATTGCAGCCTCTTTAGGGCATCTCTTTTTTAATCTGTATATGTTGGGTTTCAGATATGTTGGGTTTCAGATGGAGTTGAGTCAGTACCAAGTCGGATTTTGGATCGAGTCGAATTATTGGGTGATTCGAACTCAAATCAGTTCAAATTTGAATTGGACAAAATTTACTCATGTTAGAACGAGTCTGCCAAGTTGAAGCATCCCTCGCCCAGCACTATGTTCTATACATACCATCGAATCTATTCAGAATATGCATACTTGTGTAATAAATATGCATCCAAAACATCAAGCCGTTATAAAACTCAAGTGGGCAACAGCATACAGTCTTAATGGTTTTATACTTGATTTTACATGGTGTAGCCCACTTTAGTTTTGGATCAGCTGGATTTTTTTTACCAAGTAGAACATTAGAGGCGGCACATGATGAACGGATGGGATGCCATTGAAACATGAATTTGGGCCCACACGTTGATTAGTACCTTAAACCTATCCTGGAAACATTTGTACTGCAGATATCAATTTTTAAACCCTGGCTACATATTAATTTTAAAATCCACACGTGACGTTGATGTAATCTTAGGGTCATATTGATTATTGGATTTCAAAATGTAACTATGGAAAAAGAATTTTTTTTTTTTTTTTTTTTTGTGGATGTGATGTTTTTCATGGATAGCGACAAGTAATGCACTGAATGTTTTTCTTTGTAAGGATTTCCACAAAAAAAAATAAAAAATAAAAAAAATTAGTGTTTTTTTTCTTTTCTATGGGAGACTAGATGATCTTCATTTTAACACCTCTTGTGAGACAATAATTACTTTTTGATCATTGACCGTTTCATATTTATTTAGAAATAATAAAAACTAAAACAAATAACCTTTTTAGGACTTTTTTTTTTTTTCAAATTTTCTTATTTACTAATTTCTTCTTGACACTTTCCTCTTTAAAATTATTTTTTAAGTCCCATCAATCCAAACAAAATAGTCTAAATAGAATTGTCACACTCAAAATTATAGTGTCCCAATTGATCAATTAGCAGACTTATTAGATGGTCAAAAAGAAAACAGGAAAAAGTAATTAATGGTCTGAATACAATAAATGAATGTCCAATAATTATTGGTTGAGATCTCACCATCCATCTTATTTCAGCATTATGACTTATGTAGAGAGCTTCCCCTATGAATGAACCTACACCTTAAATTCTTAATGCATATGTATAAGCCATCAAAGCTGCTTACCATATCTCAAATCAAGCCAACATGATTATGAGGTGGGTCAAACATGTAATTATTCAAATTAAATGTACACCTTCGGCCTACTCGATGATCACATCATCCTGATTTTAAGAGTGGAATCACATGGGTTGTCCTTTTGTCATAGTATGAAGACTTTATTGTAATGAATGTGTTTTATCGGGGTTGCCCACCTATTTTCCTAGATCATTTAAAAAAGAGCCTCAAATGAAAGCATATCCAAATCTCAAGTGAACCACACCACAAAAACCTTTGGCCTTATAGTGATATTTATTTGTTATCCAACTTATCGGTGGTGGGATTTCATCATCTATGGGTACTCAAACCCTTGACCAGGTGTTGAAACTCCTAAGACTCTACCACCGGAGCAGGAGCAAGGACCCGGTGGTGGAATCCATAGGTGGTGAAATCCCACCATGGTGTCAGTGTGTGTGTGTAATGTAACTTTTTTAATCTTTAAAATGTTTATAACCATATTCAATTCTCACTATTTCTTGTAATGTAATCCAATTGAGTTTTTAATATACTTTGATTTTGTTTTTATTATCTAATATAAGCGAAAAAAAATAGATAAATGACAAAGATACAATACATACCTGATAGTCAGCTCCATGTAGCTTTCGTACCATGGTTAATTTTTTATTTTTATTTTATTTTATACACATGTAATCACACCTCTACACACACCCACGCACTCAATAGGCCGAACGCAATCATGACCGTTCGATTAACACAATGTGAGTGACTGACGAACGGTAGGCACGGTGATACTGGAGGAACCTCGTGGGGTACGTTCCTTCGTTGAGTGCGAAAACGGAAACCGGATGTCAGCACGCGGGCCTATCGAGGGAAATTAGACCACGTGCTACTTTGGTGATGTGGGACCCACTCCTGAAATGAAGGATCCTCTCTCTTTTCGAAGTGCAGCTGCCGTTGGATGGGGAATCGGATGGGGCGGTGACCCCCTCCACTACCCAAATAACAGTTAAAAAGCCGTGTGGCCCATTATGGTATATGTGTTTTATCCACGCCGTCCATTTATTTTGTCAGCTCATTTGTAGTTCACATGACCTTTGGATCTGCTCTATTTTCTTCATGGTATCCTAAAATGAGCTCAAAAAATGGATAGACGGTGTGGATAAAACAAATACATCATAGTGGGCCCACAGAGCTTTTCCACCACCGACTTGGGTGGTGGAGGCTCGCTACCCAATCTCAGGGAGATGGGTATATGTTAGACGATACGGTAGAGCTGGTAGAACAGTAGGCACAATACACTTGCTAGGAAGATTTCTCAATCTAGAATGTTCATTTAGTTTAGATTACTCTGGATGGAAAAATAGTTCAAAATGCAAATTGATTGGATGATCCTAGCCATCCAATTAGAGGCCTTCGAAGTGACAATAGAAACGAAAAATAGTCAAAGGTCAGCATTCAGTGAAAGGAGGTGAAGATAAATGATGTCTCGGATTGGCTGCGATACGTAAATTTTAAAAATATGAGCCATCTATAGTAAATTACACTAGATGGACGGTCCCGATAGATGCATCTCCCTGCCACCTGTACAGGGAAGAAAGAGGTCTACCATATTCTGGTTGTACCGGCTCTATCTTATCATCTCACCCAATAGTGATCTCCTGCGCTGTAACCTTGTCCCACTTCTTCTGCCAGGCCCAACATAGTCCGCAGGCTACCGAACAAGGCCGCCAGTACCTTACAGTGGTCCCGTACACGGTAGATTCGACTTCCCAGATAGTACAAGGGAGAGGATAGATAAATGATCCGAACGGTTGATATTGTGGCCCAACTTTGAATAGTCGATAATCAAAATTCTCCCAGTCAATAATCCTAAAATTTCTGGAATGAAAATGCATCAGCGGCTCCATTCAAATAATAACTCTCATCAAGTATAAAATCTTCTGAAATTTAATATTTATTGTATATCATTCATCCAAGGTGAGTTACATCCTACCAACGGTTTCGATCATTGTGATCGATGGCCCCACTTGTAAAAACCGAAAGTAAGAACGTACGGTACAGTTCCTTTAGTCTAGTATCGTATAATACCTTGGTTTGCAAATTCCGTACGCGGGTGAAAATCCTACAATTTACACGCAGTCACACCAGCAAACTCGCCATGCGTGTGAAAGATCCGATATCTCCTTCCAGTGGGATACGGTATTTAGACTTTCTGGCCTAAAATCAGACCATGTTCACCCTCAAGGTGGGCCACGGCAGACAAGAGAAAATGGACGGCCAGTTTTTGTAGTTTGTGCAGTGTGCTCCACCAGAGTAGTAAAACAGCGTATATTTTGAGTAAGAAGATCTAGGCATTGTTCCCAATCAGATGGGAATCTCATATTTATTACACGTGTGATCTATTGACACGTGTACTAGTACATTGTAGTGCTCCACACGCGTGCGTAATTAGTACAACTCCTTTGAGTTGAAAATGATTGCAGTAGGCTTTCACTTACGTATTGCTCGGCTTTTCTGGAAGCTCCATACGCACACCCTCACACATTTTAAAAATATTTTATTAATTAAATAAAAATAAAAATAAAAAAGAATATCGGGTCTTTATCAAGCGTGCCGTACTCACGGCCCATGCGCCTACACTTTCTTCCGCGGATCTACGCAAAGTCCGAGATACGGTAATATACAATACCCCGTATCCAGTGGGAATGGATGCTGACGTGAGAAAACGCCCATGGAACGGAATCGTCTACTTCACCTGTGTACAACACCCAAGCCCTGCGGGGCCTACAATATTGTATATGTGAATCCATTCCGTCCATCACGTGAGAACCTTTGTTTTCACCATGGATATAAAATTATTATCAATAAATTTATAGGAGCCCCACACATTGGAACAATGTGAAATTACGGATAAGAAATCTACTTTCATACGGTGTGATCTCGGTAACTTTAGATTAGGATAGTTTTTGTCAATTATCTTCATATTTATGATTCACACACAATTAAAGGGTTAGATGAAAGATTAAAAGCATTATGGTCCACACAGAAACCTATGGTTAGCGTCCAATCATCATTTTTCTCTAAATGTGTTGTCCACCTGAGTTTTGTATTTGTCTGAATTTTAATTCCACCACATAGAATTGATAATATTACCTTATGAACGGAGTGGATTTTAGATAGACTATATGATGGATCCACATAGATTTATTGTTTTATGGGCTGCGTGAAACGGGTGTCGTAGACGATTCCGGTCCAACGCTCGCCGCGCTCCTGACCTACTGACCCCTCGCTGGGCGAGCCGTTGCCGAGGAATCGAGGCGATGAATTCCGAAACTGGAAAGGCCTGTCGCTGGTAGTTAACGCGCGTGAGTTTGAGGATTCTCGTCGTCGTGCCAACGTGGTGCACGTACGAAATCCAGTACATCCATCAGGTGGGCCCCACTTTCCATGGAAAAGACCGTATAAAGCATCAATGTACGGCTGTCCTGATCATCAAAATTGTGGGGTACGCCAATTACAGAGACAAAGCAATCATTCCTGACCGTTGAATTAAAGGTTTAAAGAAAAATTGTGAGTGGTCCACGAAATCAGATGGTTACAACCATCAACCTCTCAGTCTAATCGTTGGGTCAGGTATTTTGACGGTCTGGATGGTCTTACATCCATGTCATTGGTACGCGTAAAGAGTCACCGTCTAGTCCCTCGGTATACGGCCACGCGTCTACTTTATGCACTTTGTTAATACACGTTGCTTACCCTGATGAATGGTCCAGCCAGTTCAGGTAGGCCCCACTTGACACGTGTGGGGATAGTGGAGAGTAGTATTCTTACACCATGTGCATTCGGGAAGAAACACGACACGTGTCACGCTTAGGACTCCAGGTGGAAGCCGACTGCCGGCTCATTTCCTAGCCTCGAAGCTGAGGCCAATCTCCAAGCTTTGCGATAGAATAAGAGATGTGGGGCCAATCTCACTGTATCTCTACACGTGGGCCATGTCCATTTGATCTCAACCGTTGATCATACTCAACTCCATGTGGGACATCCAATTCTCTCAAAAAATGGGCCACATCATCAAAGACCAACCCACTTCACCGTAAGAGCCACCTCTATGTTGAAGTAGACGGTTGGTGACCATTGATTCTACGGTGTGGCCCACCTGAAGAAAACTATCTTGGATTCCGGACCTAATGACGGTCATCATGTGGTCCGCCTTTTCCATGGCTAGGATGCCCTACAAAGGTGACGTGACTCCCTTTAGGGGCCTTTAGCCAAGAGAAGAAAAGAGCTCCCTAGCTGCCTTTGCGTGAGTGCACGAACTAATGTGGCACTCGTGTGAAAGATCCAAGACGTCAATTACGTGAATCAGAAGGTTAAATCCCTCGGTCGAGAATCAGGCCATCACCTTATCAAGTGGGCCGCATTTTTATAATTTAAACGAACGGTTAGAAGCATTCGAGCAACGGCTTACAATCGACATTGCATGCTCCCACCATATAAGCTGAAAAGCCCGATTTTTAGCTCAGTCCATCTCTCCTGATGAAAGGCTGGGATCTCTCACAAGTATGCTACATCAGCACGTGTGAGTGTACTTCAACGGAAAAACCACTTCGCAGAGCCCGAAGTAGAATGCTCATTTTAGGCGCTCAACATACTCAAGCGACAAAAGCAAAAAAGAGAAGCACGTGCAACTTGGCACACATGTGAGGGATCCAGGACGTTCATGAACTATTTTCGAGGTTGAATTGGCTTATGTATTCGAAAACTCAGAATGGATCATTCATCAGATAAAGCACGCATGCGTCTTGAATGTAGATCGTTGGTTATCATTTATCTAACCGTCCATTTCATACCATAGACCACATAATATAAAAAAATATAAATTTTAAGGATAAAGAATATAAAATATGTAAACAACTATTAACGTTCCGGATCTCTAACACGTTTTACAATTCCCGCACGTGCTGCGTCTATGTTAGGCGCTTGTAGATAGAGCGACTGCGTTAACAATTCAAAGTCAAACGAACTTGATTAAAATGTCGAAAATACCCTTCTATTTACGGAGAAACAAGTAAAAGCAGTCATAAAGGAAATTTCGGTGGAGCTCGTATCCCGAAAGGCCCAGGAAGTGCAAATAATTAAATTTTCCTCTGTCGCGATTGAGATTTCAGTGTGTATCTCTACCCAATGGCGCCTAGATACTATGTAAAAATATAATCAGAACCGTTAATTTATGGATTATATGATATAAATATTGGTTAAAGAAATTTAAAGTAATAGATGAATTTTTCTCATCAGTATCTATGAACGTATTATTTTTTGGCCTTTATTCAACTTTTACACCATAAAAATGAATATTATCAACAAAATTTCACTATATATAGTATATCATATTATTATAAAGAACATGGAAGGTTCAGATCATTGGAACATCTAACAATGTATTCTCTGATGGATGGAGACATACTAAATTGTTATCTCGCAACGGAGGAAAAACAAACTCCAGCTGGTAATCTCCCTCTTTCACCTTCTGTACGCGTAGGTGAAAAAGGCCATCGAAATAGCGGGAGCGGATTAGGTGTTACCGGGTAACAGTTTAGTGGGTGCTACCCATACCGTGGGGCCCACCTTGATGGTTTCTAGAATATCCATTCCGTCCATCATTTTATAAATAAATTTTAATTCGTGAAACCAAAATTTTAGAATATCCAAATACAATATGGACCACAAAACAGGAAATAGTTTTCTCTTAGTTTCGCACCATTAAAATTTCTAAAAGGTGCATAGTAATATTTTATTAATTTATTTTCCATCCAATCTGTTGATAATTTCAATAGGAAATTATTTATGATAAAATAAAAATATTAGCTCGATCCAAAGCTTTTATGGCCCACAAAAAGTTTATAACTTTCATTCATCACCTTTTCTATTTTTATGATCTAATTAAAAATTATTTCTTCTTAAATTTTGGGATATCGTTCTAAAATGATATTTGAAAACAGATGGACGGTATGGATATATAATAAATACATCAAGGTGGGCCTCAGACGGTTAGGGTAACACCAACTAAGGTGTTACCCGGGTAACTACTAATCCGCTCCCGGAAATAGCTATCCAACGTGGCAACGTCTCCGTCAATCACGCCGTTAAAAAAATACGTGGCATTTCCACGTCAGACGCGGCCCGCGTATCGAAGATAAACACGGGAGAAAGTCCTGAGATCTAAAGACGAGAGAGAGAGATAGAGAGAGAGAGGGAGCGCAAGCACGAATAATGGCTCCGCCCTCTTCCTAAAAAAAGCGGTTTTCAGTTCGAAGCGGTATTTCGAAAAGCGGTTTTACTCGAGCCGAGAGCAGTTTCTTTGCATTTCAAGAACAACGCCATTTGTACGGACACGAGGAGAGAGGGAGAGGGGTTTTACTGGCAAACAGGCAGTGCTGCTGAGCGGTTTAGCGAATGAGCGGTTTTCTTTAAGCGGTTTTTTCTGTATTCGGGGAAGAGAAGTGGTTTTGGGCTGAGGAAGGAAGAGAGCCGGGAGAAGATGATACCGAGAAAACCGGTCTTGCTTTTGCTCGTTTTTACAGTTCTTGCCCCTCTCGTTTTATACACAGACAGGCTCGGAAGCTTCTCGAATTCCAGTAGTAAGTTTCGAAAATCCAAAACAGAACTGAAAATCTCGAGGAACTTGAGAATTTGTAGTGTTTTTTTTTTGCACGTTTTCTTTTGATAACTCGATCGATCTTTCTTTTCTTGAACGAAAGAAGAAAATGCCGAAAATTCTGTGAATTTCAACTATAATTTTTCTGATTTTTTGGATAATTTGGCTGATTGGTTTTCTTTTCCGTTTACTTTCTGCAGGTAAGAACGAATTTCTTGATGATGCTTCGACTCTCGTAAGTCTTTGATTTTGAATCCTCCTAGTCGCATTTTTTTCAGTATCCGATTTCATGGAAAGCTCATCTTTTTTTCTTCTTTTGTTTTCAGAATTTTGGCGGTGAGATTGGGAAATTGAATGTCCTTCCTCAGGTGATTATTATTATTTTTTTTTCAATTTTCATTTTTAGGAATTATCTGATTATTTTTTATTATTTTTATTTTTTTGACACTGGTATGCAATTTTCAGAATTTTATTTTATTTTTCTAATTTTTGGAAAATAGGAATCATCGAATGTGTTGAAAGAACCAGTCGGAATCGTTTATTCTGAGAACTCCGCCGACTCTGCTTCAAATTCAGATGAATTGGATTCTGACGAAGTGACGGAAGGTTGGTTGTTTTTTTTTTTTTTTTTTTTGGGTAAATTTTCAGCTTCAGAACTGTCCTTTGCTTCCATAATTACAGAGCTGACATTGAGGAATTCTTCATTATGCTGTTGTTTTCATGAACTGTGTCTGATGCATGATGTGATTATAGAACTGCCACTGTTGAAATCTTCATGATTCTTTGTTTACCAAATTGCCATTCATGAAGTTTTGGTGATTCCTTAGTTTTTGCTAGATGGCCATTGGGAAATTTTTTATGATTCCTTTGGATATTATTGTGGAACTCTCTGTCTACAGAATTGCCACCGGGGAAATCTACAGAGCATACGAGCAGAGTATTATCGGCAACTGATGAACAGGATGTATCTGGAGAAAAGAATGTCATTGAGCAAGTAACGGATGAGGTTCATGAAGAGAATGAGAGCAGTGGATTACAGAAACAAAAGACGAATGTGGAAAATGGAAGCGAAGGGGGTGAAGATACAAAGAAGGAAGAGAAACAAAGCTTGTCTCAGCAGATGCCTGAAACCCGCTCGGAGAAACAGGTGTTCTCTCTCTCTCTCTCTCTCTCTCTCTCTCTCTCTCTCTCTTGTTTTGGGGGTCTCCTGCGCACAAACTGCTATCATTGATATTTTTTTTTTCTCAATTTCATAGTTTCTGGAATGTTGAATATAGGTATGTTTTAGAACAAAATTAGTTTTAAAAGGTTGTCTTCATTAGACGTTATTTTGACTTATTATATGTTGGTCTCTGATTGTGGTTATTTTTTAATTAATTTCTGGGTTTTGGGTCGCTTTTATGTAGGAAATAAGGGGTGTCTTGATGCGAATTATGGGTATATTCTGTGGTGGTGATTATAGATTCCATGTTATCCCTCGATGTTTACAATTTGTATAGACTTTCAGTTTCCGGAACGCATCTTCCATCGAATGATGGTGATCTGATGTGAGTGGAATACTTTGGGCTGGAAAGATCCACCGCAAACTGGTAGCATTGTAGTATTCTAAGAGGAAAAAAAAACTGATCAGATTCCTGATATCAAGCTAACATGTCTTTTATTATTTTACAATAGGTAGTTATCTAAGGTCCGTTTGGTCGCCATTGAAAATGAGTTCATCTCATTTCAGGTAACAGTATTATGTAATAAAAATAACATTCATAATCGTGTAATTTAAATATGCTATGATCTCTAATACATAATCATTGCTAACTAAAATGAGATGAAATCATTTTCAAGTGGCAACCAAATAGGGCCTACACTTTTGTAATTAAACAATGACACATTTGTAAAATATTTGGAGATATGAAGATGATGTGATTCATAGATTTCACAGACATTTTGCTATTTCGTCATGGGAAATGATTTTTGGTTGTCATCGATTGGATGAGTTGAACTAATAATTTCATCATTTCATACCAATATTTGGAGTAATAAAAACAAATCTAGCACAGAAACTGCTCAAACATCTTAATGGAGATCAGAAATGGTTGATTTCTGATGCTTAAAATTTATTTTATTTCTAAATGAACAACCGAAGAAATATTACGAAGGAACTAGATTTGCAAGAGAAGACTCATTTGAGTCCACCAATGTGTAGAATACTGATTTACTACAGATAATGAATGTGGTCTCTGATTGTATGGTTAAAACAATCCTTGTCAAAATTTTGCTAGTATTTGTTAAAGACGACTATAACCTGCTCTACTTTCTCTGGCAATCTATTCCCAAGAAAACTTGTCCATTTTTAATTGCAGGTAGCCACTATGCATGAGCTGAACTTCCTTTGTATTTTTTCATGTTTCGTATATCAGAAAAATAAACATGAACAACGATCCTCACTAAGTTCTGACAAGGTTGATCTGAAAGAACATGGTAAGACTGACACTGAGAGCATGCCAGATACCCGTGTCAGGCATCTTAGAGATCAGTTGATCAGGGCAAAGGTTTTCCTTGGCCTCAGTCCTATCCGAAACAACCCTCACTACACGAGGGAGCTCCGGTTGCGGATAAGAGAAGTTCAGCGAGTTGTTGGTGATGCAACGAAGGATTCTGATCTACCAAGGAAGTAAGTTCTTTATTTCACCTTGTTAATCTGGGGCAGTGGCTAATTGCTTGTAAATTGCCCCCCTAGAGTGGGAATCAGAAAGCTGACTGCGCTGTTCGGCTTTGTTTTCTGCCCTGCCCTAAGTCCCTGGGAAGTTCAAAACAAAGTCAAACACCATCTATGTATTCAACCAAATATCAAGGGGATTACTAATGCAGATGGAATCCCCATCATGTAATGGAAGTATGTTGATTAATTGCATCAGTTTCCAACTTATGCCACTTTAGCTGAAGTTCTGCTTATCGGTTTGTTTTTTTTTTTTTCCAATCCAGTGCCAATGAGAAGCTGAAGGCAATGGAACAAACACTGGCCAAGAGTAAGCAGATTCAAGATGACTGTACAGCTGTTATAAAGAAGCTTCGTGCTATACTCCACTCGACAGAAGAACAGCTAAGAGTGCATAAGAAGCAGACCTTGTTCTTAACACAACTTGCGGCAAAAACTCTTCCCAAAGGTCTTCACTGTCTTCCCTTGCGCCTCTCCACCGAGTACTATACACTGAATGCTAGCCAACAGCAGTTTCCCAATCAAGATAAACTGGAAAACCCCAAACTGTATCATTATGCGCTCTTCTCAGATAACATATTGGCGGCAGCAGTGGTTGTGAACTCGACTGTGTTTCATGCCAAGGTAGGGTGGTCAATAAAAAACAAAGATGAATTCTATGATTTTTGTTAGCGAAGACATTTATAGTATCCTTGGGCTCTCACTGTGTAAAAATGGGTTCTTGGTTGGGTGATCCAGATCATTGAACTGATGGGCCTTCTGTAGTTGGACCATACCCAAAGTATCCTAGATTAGGAGATCCTAGCCATGCAAATTTGACTCTCTCTGTTTTTTTTTTTTTCTCCTCTTAATGTGGATCATTGCCGCATTTTCTCTTACCTGTCCATGTGCAGGAAACCTATCAAAGGATTAAAATTGTCCCATCAAGGAGATTATTTGGGCATTGCCCATCCACAGCTAGAACCATCAGATTAATTGTCTGGATCTTCAAACCATGTGCCCTGCTTGCACAGATCAAGGGGTTGAGGATACCATTCATGTCCTTGGCTGCAGGATTACATAACACTACAAAACCGCTTCTTTATTAGTCGTCTGTTTCAATTTCTGGCACTTTATAGTCAATTCAATATTGTTGTCTTTGCAGGCGCCTGCAAAGCATGTTTTCCACATTGTTACAGATAGGCTTAACTATGCAGCAATGAGGATGTGGTTCCTAGCCAACCCACCCCGCCAAGCCACTATTCAGGTTCAGAACATTGAAGAATTTACATGGCTGAATTCAAGCTACAGTCCGGTTCTCAAGCAACTTGGAACTCCTTCAATGATAGATTATTACTTCAGGACTCACAAAGCGAACTCCGATTCAAACTTGAAGTTCCGCAATCCCAAGTACCTTTCTATTTTAAATCATCTCCGGTTTTACCTACCCGAGATTTTCCCAAAGCTCAACAAGGTGCTCTTCTTAGATGATGATATAGTCGTGCGGAAGGATCTGACCGCCCTTTGGGCACTCAATCTGAAGGGGAAGGTCAATGGTGCGGTTGAAACTTGTGGAGAAAGCTTCCACCGCTTCGATAGGTATCTCAACTTCTCGAATCCTCTCATTTCGAAGACCTTCGACCCCCATGCTTGTGGATGGGCATATGGAATGAATGTATTTGATTTGGTGGAGTGGAGGAAGCAGAAGATAACAGAGATCTACCACTCATGGCAGAAACTGGTAAGAAGTGTTTATTTGTCGAAGTATATTTATTGGGAACCGATATTTGCACCCACCCACCTTATTGTGTACTTTGGTAATAAAATCAGTACAAAAAGCGGAGCACTCTAATGTCAAAAATGTAAAAGAGCTGCAAAGATCAAAATGTGGGGGGTGCAAATCGTGGCTCCCTGTGATATATTTGCTATATTCGATTCTTATCTAAACATTTTCATGCAAGCTATGCTTCATGGTTCTTCCTGTTAGGCTTTTTAGTACGCATTTTGGTAATTGGTAATCCAATTCCTTGGAACTCCGAATGGAAACTTCTAACACCAACACTGAAAGCAAATCCCAACAGCTTGTTTAAATTAAACTAGGGGCCTGTTTGATAAGCCGCTTTCATGGGAAAATAAAGGAATTCACAATCATTATTTGCCAAGGTACTATTGAGGAATTGATTTCAAGGGATTCCTTTTTCAGGGGGATGTTTGATTTGCAAGTGTAAATCTCCACTTAATCTCACGAGGGTAACCTTGGTGTTTTTTTTTATAAAAAAAATGGTAGGTCACCTTGGCTTTTATGCTTAAGAATGGTAGAGATGGAAATGTGTGTTGTTTAATGATTACATTAGGAATCCATGATTCCCTTGCAAAATCAAACTAGAGAAAAACAATAGTGATTACAAATTTTACGTTCTTTTTCCATGGATTTCCTCTCATCAAACAGGCCCTCCGGATGCAACTTGAGTGGGTTGGGTCAGGCTGAGGGTCAACCCAAGCCCAACCCTACATCAAGAGGACCTGAGTTACCCTTAATTTCAACCTGAAGTTCCCAACCTGAATTCCTTTGCACTCAATCCTAAACAGACCCACCCGACCCAAATATATGTGATTATATCTAGCCCGATCTAATCTGACTTGAATTTGCTCAACCTGAACCCAACCCGATTTCAAATAGTTTTGGAGTTCTCCAATCCTAACCCAACCCTGAGAACTTTGACAACCCAACCCGAACTTGGGTTTGGTCGGTCAGGTTTGGGTTGACCCAAACCCAAGTTACTGCCTTGGATGAAATTAATATTAGAATGGACTCAAATGTTCATTCTGTGGGAGTGGAGCCAATTTGCATATCCTAAAAATTGTGGATGCCGGGGTGTGCAAAACATTCTTCAGCACTTTATCCATGCTATTCTGACAGAATGTGTGTGTGACATTGTTATGTATTGATCCAAAAGTAATCTTTGTATCTAATTTTCTTGTTTGCTAAAGAAGATAACTGGAAGTATGTGCATTTTGTTTGCAGAATCATGACAGGCAGCTATGGAAATTGGGAACTCTACCCCCTGGTTTGATAACATTTTGGAACCGGACATTCGCCCTAGATCGATCATGGCATGTTCTAGGCCTTGGCTACAATCCAAATGTCAACCCAAAAGAAATCGAGCGGGCTGCTGTTATTCACTACAATGGAAACATGAAACCGTGGCTCGAGATAGGCATGCCCAAGTACCGTAACTACTGGACGAAGTTCATCAACTACGAGCAAGTCTATCTGCGTGACTGCAACATCAATCCCTAGAAGCAAATGGTATCACAAACACCTTGGATTTCCTTTCTAAAACTGATAAGGGCAATTTTTTTGCTGGCCTTTTTTCCTTCTGCTGCAGTAGGGTTCTTCGAATTTGAAAGCTCTTGTTACGATTCTTTCTGCAATCTGCACACATGCATCCTCATAATGTCATGTACTGCCGTGATTCCTTACATCTTTGTCCATGCTATCCTTTTTTGTTTCTCTGCATAAGTGCAGATATATTGTACATGTTCAGAAATTAGAATGTTAGTGATTCAGTTATACAAGGTTAGTTTGTTTTCTCAATTTGCATGTATATGTTTCAAGGGATTTGATGTTTTAGCACCTAAATTCCTCACTCTAACAAGTTACCCTGATTTCTAATAAAACATTACCCTTTTTAGTACTATGTGTGTATGTTTTCCATGGTATTCAAATCTATAGAAGTGCTAGATGAGAAAGAGCTTCTTGGGGTTGCTAGGAGAACTAGTTTCATCATTGGAGTGTTTTAGATGTAAAGATCCAATGGAAGATTCTTCGTCGGTGAGCTTCATGTGGTATAAAAAAGTCAGTTCTGCTCCTAGGGTTTCCAGTTCGTTTTGATTTGGATCTTCCCAAGTGAAAATCACAAGGCTAGTAAGTCCCTTTTTAAGGATAAATGAAATTAGTCCCAGTTCACCTTCCTCCGCTGAATTCATGTTT
The DNA here is from genome assembly GCF_029962835.1 of Magnolia sinica. Lineage (NCBI taxonomy): Eukaryota > Viridiplantae > Streptophyta > Magnoliopsida > Magnoliales > Magnoliaceae > Magnolia > Magnolia sinica. The sequence goes on along the minus strand of NC_080582.1, from coordinate 5,610,884 downwards.
CTTAATCTTCTTGAGTTTTGGGTAGAGTTGTGTGTAGATCAATCTCACCTGACTGGGACTTCTCTATTCTCTCATCTATAGCAGCATGGTTCTAAATAACGCCCGAAACTGAGTCAGACACATGGTTCTAAACACTGTCCAAGACTGAGTTGACACGGTCAAGTCGTCTCTGTTTTGGAGGACTGAAGTGAGTCACCAGACTGTAGACAGGACTGGAACAGACCAAAACATAAACGAGTTGGGGTTAGTCATGCCGGTTTGGTCTCCAAGTGCTATTTAGAATGTTCCTAAAAGTAGGAAAAGGCAAAAGTGCTAAAGGGTGTATTTTTTCTGTTTGTCAAAAGTCCACTGGTTTGGATGGATGTCTTTCCCTGCAAGTTGTGCAGCTGGTGTGGTCTACCTGTGTTTGCACTGCCGATGATTCGGCTTATAAAAGCCCCCTTTTCCGATTCGTATCTGGGAAAACTCCATACGGTGGAATTGATGCTTACCCACTTCTTTGTTTTTTTAATTTTATTTTGAAAGATTGGTTATCCACTTCTATGGGAGAGAGCTAATCCAAATCATACTTTAAATACTCAAAAGAAATTGACCCAAGTCGGCTGTCGACTCAGATAGTTAAAATTCACTCGTCCGGCCGGCCAATATAGATTTCACCCTCATGAGAATTATCTTATGCAAAATCAGCACCATCCATTCATTAGGTGGTCTACACCATAGAAAACAGTTCTAGCCATTGATAAGTAACGAACACGAGTATGGTCTACTGGATGAGTGGATGTGATCATTTTTTTGCCAAAGTGTGATCATCATGATGGGAACAACATATTGGACGGGTTGGATTTGTCATGCACATTACAGGTTAGAAGTTATCCTCCGGTGGACCATAAGTATTGGTCCAACTGGTTGGACTAGAGACATTTTCCTTTTTTTTTTTAAATAATAATAAAATTTAACTATCAAATATTACTGAGAAAACTTGTACGAGTTACTCGACCCGAGCTGAGTCATCGAGTTTTGAACCAAAAACGGCTTTAGAGGTAACCCAAAACGAGTCGAGTACGAGTGGACTCAGTTGGAAAAGATTGGAGAAGTTGAAGCCTCCGACTAGAGGACGCGGATTTTCTGCGAAAGGCACGAGTCGAGTACGAGTGGACTCAGTTGGAAAAGATGGGAGAAGTTGAAGCGGCCGACAGAGGACGCGGATTTCCTGCAAAAGCCTTTCGCAGGAAGTTCCTGTGCAGGAAACATAGGTGCGGCCCACCGCGATGTTTGTGAGAAATCCACACCGTCCATACGTTTTTTGAGATCATTTTAGGAGATGGGGCCAAAAATGATCCGGATCCAATACTCAAAGTGGGCCGAAAACATGAGAATTGAACATTCACAGTTGAAATATTTGTGAGGCTACAGAAGCCTTGAATCAGGATAATATTTTTGTTTTCAGTTCATCTCAGTAGTAATAATATTATGAACGGTATGGATGGGATGTAAACATCACTGTTGACCCCAGGGAGGTTTCAACGGTAGGAATTTCCCTACCCACCTTGTCATTTTGTGCGGCCCATTTTAGCCTTGGATACTTCTCAATTTTGATCTCAAGTTCTAAAATGGTCTCAAAAAACGGATGGACGAGGTAGATTTATCAAAAACATCAGTGGGCCCCACATAGGTTTCCAGCGCAGGAATTTCTTTCGCAGGAAATCCGCGTCTGCCGACAGCGGTTTAAGCTTTCCGAACGTGGGAACGGATTGGCTACTCCCCCTACCACCAGCCCCGTGGCTGATGGTCGGTGCTCTGTGGGCCCCACCGTGTTTTATGTGCTTCATCCAATCCGTTCATCCATTTTAAAGATCATTTTAGGTCTTGATACCAAAAATGATAGGAATATAAATCTCAGGTGGACCACACCACAGGAAAATAATAGTGATTGGATATCCACCATTAAAATACTCCTAAGGCCCACTGTACTGCTTATTTGACATCCAATCTGTTGATTAGGTCATATAGACCCAGGTGAAGGGAAAAATAAAAAAGATCAGCTGGATCCAAAACTTATATGGCCCCCAAAAAGTTTTCAATGGTCGAAGTTCATTCAACACTGTTTTCTGTAATGTGGTCTACTTGAGATTGTAATATACCTCAGTTTTGGTCTCATACCATAAAATGATCTAAAAACATAGATGGACGGCATGGATGAAACACATACATCATGGTTGGGCCCACAGAGCACCGACCACTAGCCATTGGCTGGTGGCAGGGGGAGTAGCCAATCCGTTTCCAACATGTGCTCAGATCGTGATTTGTGTGTACATCCAAACGCCCCCAGTAACTCAACCCAATGCATTTTAAATATCTGATATCTGGGAGTCGGTCAAGCATTTTCCAGTAATTTCTCTACTGGTGGGGTTCAGGATAGATGGGGCATTAAACGGTCACGAACTCTATTTAATGGACGTTTGTTAATTTGGAAGACATCTCAACTGTCCATTGGACATGGACGAATTGGACGGTTAGAATAATTTCATTTGGCCTGGTTTTCAGCCGTGGCCCATCCAAAGCAGGTCCCATGAGTTGGACGATTTAATTTGGGGTACATGTGTGCCAAGTGTTCATTGGCTGTGTGCATGTGTACAGATATGATCATACACAGTTTGTTTTTTTTCTTTTTTAACACACGCACACACACCCCCCCAACACACTCACGCTAGTGGAATTTCACCACCTATGGTACTCGAACCCTTCACCGGGTGTTGAAACTCCCGAGAGTCTACCTCCCGAGCAAGAGTAAGGACCCGATCATACACAGCTGCAGTATCCAAAACTTACCTTCCTAAAACTTACTTTCCTAACTTAGACCTTGCACGTACGGACAGATCAGACACAGCTGCAGTATCCAAAACTTACCTTCCTAAAACTTAATTTTCCAATTTAGACCTTTAACGTACGGACAGATCATTTGAAAACGAAAACACCCCTGCTACGCAGGCTATGGCTACGGTTAGAATTCGTAGCAATAGGCCCACAGAAACGACAAAGTGAAGCAAGGGTATTTTCGTCCTCAAATGCTCTGTCCGTACGTACAAGGTTAAGTTGGGAGGTAAGTTTTGGATTCTTCATAAAAGACGCGGATAAAAGGCGAGGTCCACAGTGGTAATTTTCTATTTCCTTTCCATCACTCTACCGACAGATTCTGATAAGAAGCTTTGAAGGATCACCCACCATTTGTGGACCGCAACTTGTTGTAGATGAAGCTTCTCGTATTTCTTATAATTTTTATTTCCGATTTTGCCGTCGAAAATATCTTACAATTCCTGATGGCGAAAAAACCTTGTGGAAGTAGGGATATAATACTGTAAATATGGAAAAGTAGGAATATTACGTCATCATATCAATCGACTCCGTCCATGGACTGGGAACTGGTGTGGATGGCTTGTATTTAAAAGATCACACCGATTCAACGGTCCTATCCATTTGATCCGTTACCTTCAAAGTGACCACAATGAAAATATTGGGTGGGGTAAATCAAATTGACGGATAAGGTTGTTTAATATATTCGATTTTGACAAGTGTGCCGTTCAGGTGGGGCCCAGTAGATGGATGTACCATATTGATAGAAAATCCTGCAACCGTAGCCCCTGCTGCAGTTACCCTTCAGAAGCTTCAGTCCAACTGTCTTGACAGAAGAGAGTTGCTAATTTTATATGCGTGTGAGACCCAGCCCATCCACACGCGGGCACATGTGCCAATACAGAATGTGTACGAGATCTGAGTTCTCGATAATGTGAAAGACATAGGTTATAACGTTCGGCTGAAATCAGGCTATCTCAGACCTCAGGTGGGCCACACCATAACAAAAAAAAAACAGACGGCTAGAAAAAGATTGATTTAATTGTCAATTTAATTTGTAAATTGTGGTCAAATGAGGATAAAAATCCTGATTTCTGAGGCAGCATAATTCCAAGCTGATGAAAAGCTAAGATCACTCACATGTGTTACATATTAACACGTGTTCATGCGTGTGGATGTGCATGGATCCACACGCGCGTGGAGTTGGCAAAACGTCCCAAAGAAACGACAGCCAATCGAAATTTACGTGAGTGCAGAGGCGAAGTTACGCCGCGGCCCTGGCAGTTTTTAAACGTGTGGAGAGTTATTTGATACTCTGGTTGTGTATGAAGCTTGATAAGCAGGCACTTGATATTTCTCAAGTTAAACTGGCTAACTTGTGGATCCTTCGGTCCCTAAATTACCATCCAAAAATCAGATTGGTTGAATAATCCTATCCTCTGTTTCGTGGACACCTGTATTATTGAAACAAGAGTGTTGGATATTTTCCATTTTAACCGTCCAATATATATTGAAGATTCAAGTAATCAGATAAGCATAAATTTTGGTTCATAACACATCTAAGATAAGTGAGTTCTAATTTCCGGCGTATCATCCATCACGCTCCGCCAGAGTATCAAAGTATTCTCTGAGGGTCGGTAGATATCGAAATGACCATAATGCCCTCTCCGTACATCTTCCTTATCCCTCAAGCTCGAAAGTCTTTGAGGCTAAACTCGTCATTATATGGCGGTTCACGCAAAGGCTGAAAAACAAAAAGCAAGAGCGATTCTGTAGTTTTCACGCAAAGTAGGGAATGGAGGGAAAAAAAAACAAAAGAAGAAGAATAAGGGTCGTGAGATTCTTACGATGACACGTGGACCGACAGGCTGCTGGTCACTCTAACGCAGTCTACGTGTTTAGCTCGGCCACGTGGTGGGGCCCACTCCTCATCTTAATAAGCAACGGCCGTGTGCTCTTGCTCCTGTCATGTGCGGCCCACCAGCGGTTGGATCATGTGAGGTGATTAGCTGGGTGTAGAGACGTGATTGGTTGTCGCGTAGCTGGAGAAATCAAGTAGGTGGGGCCCACCAGTGGTGGGCCAGGATCAAGTTGTCGGTATCAATTTCACTAGCCTCACGTGAGTTAAGGAGGCCGAGGCCCACCTCATGGTGAGGACTGCAGAATCATTCTCTGCCGTTTGATGGAGACGTCTAACCGCACTGTTGTGTCGGTTGTATACGGTATGTTCGACACGTAGTATATTTTATATCAGTATTAAGTATGTATATATATATATATATATATACGGTGGAGCCCGTTGAATGAAATACTTTGGATCTTTATCTGTAGTACACGTGGAAAGGTGATGTGCATATCTGGGCCGTTCATATGCAGGTCCCTATAAAGGTTCTTTTATTTCTCAAAGTTACTCATGTTAGCCAGTCATACCCATCTGAACTATGGCTGTTAAAGAGACGGTGGTGAAAAACCATTAATAATCAAATATCCAATGGGATAAAATCTGGGGCTCGTTTGGATATTGAAAACATTTGCTTTTTATGAAACTCAATTTTCAATTTTGTTTTTAATCAAGCTTTTCTCTATGAAAATTGATGGGGAACACTATTTTCTATCTCCTGTCATTGTAGAAAATACACCTCTACGGAAGAAAATACATTTAGGGAGGGTCATACCAAGTGTGCTACTATTCATCTTCAATCACCATCTATCTTTTCTTGTGCCACTTGTAAAGCATCTCGGGTGTTAATCTACCACATGTAACACTGCCCATCTTCTCTTGCAACCCCCCCCATGTGACACCTGTTGCTATTGTTTTCAACACCACATGTGTGCAGACGTGCCATAATTGAAATTGTGGCTTTATTTCGAACCAAACAATAATGACCCAAAGCGCCAAGATAGGCAAACACGTAGTGTATGACTGAGATTTGAGGAGATCAATTACCTATTTAGCCACTCGCTCAACATGTAAAATAAGTTCAGACGATATTCATAGGGCGGGGTTCGTCCTCTAATGATGGATTACACCTCTGTCTTCGGTACGAAAAGACTTTTCGATACAGATATAAATAAACCATGCAGATTCATACAGATCACACGTAATTCTCTCTGATTGGCTCTTGTAGTAAGTGATGATAATGGGGATGAACATGTACTACCATTCATCTTCTCTTTTTCCTTACATGTGTTTATATAATTCAATCAAACACAAGGCCACACATGTGATTGATAGCTTATATTCAGTTTATATGTGTAGGTAGGAAGTGCGGGCATGCCAGAGTCACACTTGACTCAATGTTTGGTCATTGATGACCCCATGCTAAAACGACTGAGTAAGATCGGATTAAGAAATCTAGTTGTCAAGCCAACCACCAATTATGATTAGTGATTAGGCGATTTGCAAAAGGATAGATGTTACTCCCTTCCAATGGATTCCTTTTGCCTTGTGTTTAAGGACTTATTCTTTCACCAATATATATATATATATATATCAAAAGAAGCCATGAAAATTTCATTTCACTTGGAAATTTGCAGCCATTCAGGAGGGTCCTACCAAAAAAGGAGCGGACCACTCCTATCATATAACTCAAATTGCACATGAACCGCCCAAGAAAAGAGAAAAATAGGATAAAAAAATGGAGCCCCATCTACACTAGCCTAATGCTCCCAATGCCAACATTATCAATGACTAGGGAACTACACACTAGTCTCCGAAGATCAGCACGAGAGCCATACAATCTATTTGGGCATCCTTCACTAGCCATTCTAGCCAAGGCATCTGCAACCGAGTTCTCTTCTTGATAAATGTGGCTGAAATTAAGGTTAAGGGATCGCTGATAAAGTTGAATCTCTCTCAGCTCGTACCAAATGTTCCAAGAGCTGGGGCAGAGAGGATCTTCAACCGATTTAGCAATGGTCATCGAATCTGTTTCCACAATTATGTTTGAGAGGCCCAGGTTGGAGCATATTTTTATGCCATCTAGGATGGCTTAGGCCTCAGCAATAGTGTTTGTAGAATGGCCATAGTTTCTGTGAAAGGCAAAAATGAGCTTGCCATGGGGATTCGGGCATACTTCTCCCCCTCCGCTCGGACCTGGGTTACCCCTCGAGGAGCCATCAACGTTCATCTTCAACCAACCCCAAGGGAGTTTAGACTAATTAACTTTGATGTATTTTCTAGCGGGAGGAAACTGAGCTTTATTGATCCTGAGGGCCTGAAGGGTGATGGAATCCGTCATAGAGTTCCTATCCGGAGCCGAGATGCTTGAGCCAAATTCATTCAACCAGCGGTATACCTTGAAAGAGATCTGATTCACTGACATTGCTTGACCTTCAAATCGAGCCTGATTTCTGCTGATCCAAATCTCCCAAATTATGATGCTAAGGGCAAAACCAATGAGATGAGAGATTCTAGTTTTCTTACTTGCTTTGGAAGTCCAGAGTTGAATACGCTGAAGAATTGTCTGATTTGGAGAATTGGCAACACCAAGGAGCCGGCTAAAGTGGCTTCAAATTTGTGTAGCAATCTCACCCTGACTAAAGAGATGGTCTTGATTTTCCACTCCACTGGGACCAATAACAGGGGAGTCCTGCTGTCCCCTGTTCGACCTTTCACAAGTATTTGCGATCAATATTTCTCAATGAAATAAAGATGAATAAATAAATAAAAAGAAAGCTAAAATAATATCAATTTTATTAATATTTAAATTTGACTCATTATTATTGATGAAGTATTAAAATAAACTAGAAAAATAAACAAATAAGAGATAAATACCAGACCTATTTGTAAGAACAAATGATCAAGGTGAATAGTCAATAGAATGGATTTAGAAAGATGATTGCCCAAGTAAAGACTTGGTTGATTGAGATTAAACAACTTATGGTTGTGGATATTTAATCTAGTTTTATAGTATTTTAGCAGTAGCATTGGGCAATAAAGATATATACTAAGACTAGGCTATGCTATGCTACAATAAACGTAAAGATAAATATAAAAGAAGATAGAATTGTATTTGGCGTGAGGCTCGTGGTCTTCATCGTGTGCTCCTTTTATAGGTTGTTGAGGCAGCCAAATCCTCATTGGGTTTCCTTGCTAATCCTGAATCATTCTCATTTACAACATGCATTCTAAAAAAGAAAGTCTTCGTGAATTTGAATATGTTGATTTTCAAATATTCAATATCTTTAAGAGCCTATTGCATCTAAGTTTGGGATCAATTAAATCCATCTCCATTGTTCATCATAGGCTTGAAATCGATCAAGTTGTTGCATCTGAATGACCCGATTGGTGCCATTCACCTTTCCATGGTATCAACCCCTTCTGATTATATGGAATTAGTAGGATCGGATCTACCAAATCGAGCTCTCTTTCTTGATGAATCAATACACGGCTAGCGATCAATCTAATCCATTGTTGTCCACCATTTTTTGATTTGGGCCAGTGTTGAGATCAATTTGCTCGGATATTGGATTGATTTTTGAATATTTAGAATCTTCGTGATCATTGTAAGCTTTCTAAATATATGTTGGAAGATCTTCAATTTTAGAAGAATTACAAGAGACAATTTCATTGAATCTATCATGACCAGACATATGATAAGGTTTTTTTTTTTTTTGGGGGGGGGCGTAGGCATGATAGGGATGTTGCCTCATTAATGACCTTGTTAATCACGATCACGTGACACTTTTTTTTTTTCCGCAGGCATGATAGGGATGTTGCCTCATTAATGACCTTGTTAATCACGACCACGTGACACTTAAAAAAAAAAAAAAAAAAGAAGTGGGACGGAGCCACCAAAATTTTATACCAAAAAAACAAAGTACACTCCTTCGGGCGGGCCCCAACAAAAATGGAATTGGGCCTCGCCTATCATATACCCTACACAACTACACGGCTATAAACAGATAATCAACGATCACGTGACACTTGACATTTCATTCTCCTAAAGGCATGTGCTTAGCTCGTATCATCGCATAATGAAGATTAAATGAAAGTATCCTCAGGCACAATAACAAATTTATCAACATCGTGCCATTAGTGACAACACATGATGACCTCTCATTAGTCTACATCGGTGCAATATAAATAGATATAAAGAACATGCACAAATGTGCCGCCACATGTGCCATCCGCCATCTAAAATCTAGCCATATGCCACATGTGCCAATGGTTTCAACTTGCACAAGTGCCTCCGTACAGCTTCAAACACCTAACATGTATCCCAAGTACTGCATTTCAGCTTCAAGCACGGAGGTATGTCACTGTCCATCTTCAAGCATCGTACATGTACTGGTTTGACACATATTACACGAAAGGAAAGAAAAGGAGGAAAAAAAGAAAACAACTCTATAGATTTTATAATGTTTTTTACATCTTTCCCTCAGCATCTTGAGAACTTTTCTCAGAATTACTATTCATTTTCCTATACTTTTCATGGATGCAATCGAACATGATGCATGGAATTTTCTCGGGGGTTTTATTTTTAAAATATAGGCAACCCATACGGATGCCAGTGTATGGGTGGACAGGATCCACTCATCACTCTGCCACTTGCTCAGTGCTGAGATGGCTGTACACATCATGGTTATTCTGCATTTACCGTATCATGTCCCTTCAGCGGAGGCATATACGGACACGTGGAGATGAAGGCATCGTCTTGCAAGCCGTCGGTGGGTGGACTTGGAGATTTCAAGAGGTATCTTATATTCGATTCAATGATAGAACCAAGATGGACGACCTTTATTTGGCGATAGATGATATTAGTTACAACTATACAATCAAACGGGAGTTGTTACAGGAATCATATTTTGTTTTCTTTTGAATTCGAATCTGCAGAAGATATGTAGTAGGCCCACTATTAAATGATGGGACAGTAGAGGATGTTATGTTATTATGGAGAACCTTCCATGCAATGTTTCTGGTGCAAGCTTATACTATGACTATGTGTTTGAGCCCAACATGATGTAGGGTCTACATCTACTCTGTCCATCATCTGCACCCCATCAAGATTTTTCTGGATAAAAAAAGATCAGGTTGATTCAAAACTCAAGTGGGCCATAGAATGTAAAATCATGCTTAAAACTCTAAAATCGTGCAAAGGGTCATTAGTCTACTCATCCTGATTGAGTGTAGGTTTTAGTTGTAGGCATCCCATCCCAATGATTCCATTTTGTGTGACCGACGTATGTTTGGATCGACCTGACATTTTGGGTAAGGGGTGAATTGAAGGGGTCACCTTTTGGCTGGAGTGGATGTACGCTTTATATCATAGTGAGTGTAGGTTCTTGTAGCAAGCATCTGATCTTAACTATTTCCCAGGGTTGCACATGGTTCGGTTCAGCCCGGTACTGAGGTGAAACTAGAGCCGAACTGTTCTCAACAGTTTCAGAAAAATCAGAATGGAATTCAGATCATTTGCACCGTAAAACCGAATTGGAATGGGACCGTAGAAAACTGGTTCGGTTAAGTTCAGTTTTATGATTCTAGGCTTTTTATAATCCAATCCAATTGAATCGATTGTTTTTATAATCGAGTCCAATTGCATAGTACCTTTTCCCATATAGGGAGCACTCGACCTCACGAGTCCGTCCCATGAGGTCGAGCTGTGTGGGCCCCACCGTAATGCGTTTCGAACATCTATCCCATCAGTCAGATGCATCATTTCATCTTGGGCCTAGGTCTCAAAAATCAAGTCAATCTGTGAGTTGTGTGGGCCACACCACATACAGGAGGGAGGGGCCATGCACCTTTAAAACATTCATAATCATTTTTTGGGCCCACCGAGATGTGGTTTGTAAATCCAGCCCATCCATTATGTGTGTCCCACTTGGATGAGGGTTCAGACCAAGTTTCAGCAGCATTAAAAACTCAGGTGGGCCCCACCAAGTGATTTTATATGTTTTAACGGTGTCTTCACATGATTTTAGATGGTATGGCCCACCTGAGTTCCTTATACGGCTGATTTTTGGGATATCCCATAATTTAAAAGGGACCCATCAAATGCACAGTGTTGATGGTCGACACGCATCACATGAGGGCCCACACAGCTCGACCTCACGGGAGCTTATATATATATATATATATATATATATATATATATATATATATATATATATATATATATATATATATATATATATATGTTTTTATGTTTTTTTAAAAATTAAAATTAAAATATTTATTAGCCAAGGAGTCAATTAAGTTCTAAGTTCGGATACAAGGCTCGGTTCTACGGTACAGTTCACAAGGTTCACTGTCTAATTCAGTTCTACTAATCCCAAATCGAGAACCAAACTAAAATAACAATTTTTTTTTTTTTTTTTCGGAATTGGTGCGTTTCAATCGGACTAAACCGTGCGGTTTGTTGGTTCCAACCCGGTTTACTGGTTTCACTGGCTCCATGTGCACCCCTAATATTCCCTTTGGTGTGACCAATTTATGTTTCTGATCAACCTGCCTTTTTTATTACGGGGCGAAATTGAAAGGGGCACCTTGTGGCCCAAGTGGATGTGTGCACTATATCATGGTGGCCCCCACACATCATGTTATAGAGTGTAGGTTTTAGTGGTAGTTAGGCATCCCATCACAACTATTCCCTGTTGTGCGACCCTCTTGTATTTTCTGTCGACCTGGCATTTTGGGTAAGTGGTGAAATCGAAGGGGCTACCTTCTGGTCGGAGTGGATGTACGATCCATATCATGGTGGGCCCCACACACATATTTTGAAAGTGAGCTTATTCTACAACTGTTGTAGCGGAAGCTGCCTTTCTTTTAAAACGCTGTTTTTACAGATTAGGACGCCAGGCCCGGAGTTACAATTACCTAGCTAACAATAATCACTGTTGAGCGATTATCAAGTGGGCCACCATTGTAAGTGGAATTGGACCGTTGGTGATTCCATTTTTCAGAAATTCACTCTTTTTTGGACATTCTGCTCCTCTGATGGGATTTTTGAATGCATTGCAAGGCTTTCCTTGATCAACAACGGTCTCATGCTATGGTGTAAGATTGTCTATCGTTCATACAGTTGATGGATAAGATATTTAACCTAATCATGTCATGATTTATAGATCTCATTACGTGCAACAGATCCATGCTCGGTAGATCTCACACACGTGTGACAATGATCTCAGTACTCGATACCATATCTGAGAAACTGGCTTGGTAATCACGTGGGGCCCAAGGAAAAGGTCTGGATCCTATCCCGAGAAGAGATCTTTTGAAGATGGTGTATAATCTAATCCCTTTAAGTTACTTCCAATGGAATCTTAGCCCACCTTGCTTGACTGAGCATATATACCATGGTGGGGTCTTCAACTAAGGTGACTCTTGAATGAAAATGGTATTAATTTCACACCGACTTAAAGTAGTCCGGCCACCCTTTCTTTAATAATGCTTAAGCTCATTCCCTACTTTCTTTCTTTTGATCAGGGTTCTTCTTTTATCCCTCTTTCAACATCCATCTAACTTTGAAGCTCTCTTTTTTCTACTAGATATTCACACGCTTCGTTTTGCTAGTAGAACATTGTCCATCTAACCTCTTTTGTGTAACTATGCTTTCATTTCTTTTCTTCTTCTTCTTCTTCTTCTTCCCTTTTTTTAAAAAAAAAAAAAAAAATTAAAAAAAAAAAAAAAAAAAAAAAAAAAAAACACACACACACCACCACACACTCACACTGTAGTAGAATTTCACCACCTATGTATGATTATGTGTTTCTTAAGGTTAGGTCGTAGTCTTTTTATCAGGGTTCTGCTTAAGCTCATTCTCTACTTTCTTTCTTTTTACTAGGGTTCTAATTTGTATTTTTTTTAAAGAGGAATTTTATTTATAATCAGCCAAAGATGTACAATCTTTCACGCGGAAACCAACAAAAAGAATCAGAATTTTTTCCGTTCATGTCTATCTAACTTTGAGGCTTTCTTTTTTCTTCCGAGATGCTAGCTATTCGTGCACTTTGTTTTGTATGTAGAACATTGTCTATCTAACCTCTTTTGTATTACTATGCATGATTATGTGTATTCCAATGTTAGGTCTTAGTCTTTTTATCTGGGTTCTGCTTAAGCTCATTCTCTACTTTCTTTCTTTTTACCGGGGTTTTGCTTCTTTTTTTCTTTTCCTCCGTTCATGTCTATCTAACTTTGAGGCTCTCTTTTTTCTTTTGAGATGCTAGCTATTCACATACTTTGTTTTGTATGTAGCTAGAACATTGTCCATCTAACCTCTTTTGTGTTACTATGTATGATCACTGTGTTTTTCAAGGTTAGGTCATAGTCCTTTTACCAGGTTCTACTTAACCTCATTCCCTACTTTCTTTCTTTTTACTGGGGTTCTACTTTTTTTTTTTCTCGATTCATGTCTATCTAACTTTGAAGCTCTCTTTTTTCTTTTGAGATGCTAGATATTCACACACTTTGTTTTGTATGTAGAACATTGTCCATCTAACCTCTTTTGTGTTACTATGCATGATTAACGTGTTTTCCAAGGTTAGGTCATAGTCTTTTTATCAGGGTTCTACTTAAGCTCATTCCCTACTTTCTTTCTTTTTACGAGGTTCTACTCTTTTTTTTTTTTCTTTTTTTTTGTTTCTTTTTTCTTTTTCTCTCTGTTCATGTCTATCTAACTTTGAGGCTCTCTCTCTTTTTTTTTTTTCCTTTTTTCTTTTGAGATGCTAGTTATTCACACACTTTGTTTTGTATGTAGAACATTGTCCATTTAACCTCTTTTGTGGTACTATGTATGATTAATGTGTTTTCTAAGGTTAGGTCTTAGTTTTTTTATCAGGGTTCTACTTAAGTTCATTCCCTACTTTCTTTATTTTTACGGAGGTTCTACTTTTTTTTTTTTAATCCATTCATGTCTATCCAACTTTAAGGCTCTCTTTTTTCCTTTGAGATGCTAGCTATTAACACTTATTTTGTACTTGGAACATTGTCCAACTAACCTCTTTTGTGTTACTATGCATGATTATGTGTTTTCCAAGGTTAGGTCTTAGCCATTTGTTCATTACTATATTTCTTTATCATTGCTCAAAATCTCACTAGCTATTAGAATAACATGGGTGGGATGATAAAAGACTAGTACTTTTGTTTCAATGTTTTTTGGTAATAATCCATGGTGTGAAGACTCTATGAAGCGATCATGACATATGTGATTTATTTGTCTCTTTGTTTTGCCAACTCATTTTAGAGCGTAGCTCAAAATTGAAATACATCGAAAGCTCAAGTGAACCACACCAAAGAAAATAGTGAAAATTGAATGCCTATTATTGAAAACTTCCTACAGGCCATAGTAGTTTTGGATCAAGCTAATATTTATGTTTTTGTTTCATTGCAGACGGTGTGACCATATGAGTTGGTTGGATAAAATAAATATCACCATGGGTCCTAAGAAGGTTTGAAAAGTGGTCCACATTATTATCCTCACTGTTTGCTGTGGTACTGTATACTTCAGCTTTGGATTTGCTTTAATTTTGAGTTCATGCCCTAGAAAAATAGATGGGATAAAACACATGCATTTTCACACCACGGAATTGCGTGGTGTAGGTTTCACCATGCAATCCATGTCCGTAGAAACTTTTATTTTAAACCGACAAACGTCTCAAGTTCAATGTACACGCATGGCTCTCCTGATGATCAAATCAATCTGATTTTTGAGACATGGAACGTAAACGGTCAGGATCTCCTCTTGATCGGCTCCAATCTTCCACAACCGTTACTCCCATGAGGCAAGAGCTCTTTGAGAGTGCACGTGGCAAGTGGAAGCATGGTACGTCATTAATCACATCATCCCAATGGCATGGGGTCATACCTCGCCCTGGGCATGATGGTTGTACAAGGTGCATGGCCCATGAGTCGGACCTAAGTGCGTCGTTTCTTATAAAATATCATTGAATAAAGTTCATGTGGAACTACCATTAGGGATCATTCTCGTGGCAGGTGTGCACTCATCTGAACCATCCAGATTGTGGTCCCCACTTATTGATGTAACATGGAAATTTATCAGACTGATCAGATGATCTTTACAAACATCTAAATTAAAAAAAATGTTTACTTCCCTTAGTATTGATACCAGCTTTTACTGCTTGCTTATACCTCTTTCTTGTTTTCCCTTGTATTTGCTTAGGGCCTGTCTGGCAGCGTGGATTTGGAGCCCCTAGATTCAAAACCTCTTGGAACCTTGTGAATTTGGAATCCTCCTGTTGTGTTTGGCACTCTGGATTCAGAATTCCTTGTATTCAAAAGTAACTATGCATAATATATTTAAAGGGATTTGAATTTAATTACTTAGTGTGTGTGTGTACATAATGTTTGATACAATGATAATAATAAGCCTGGTGAAATATATGCTATGCCCGAAAATGATGAAATTCTAAGTCTCAGATGGGCCACAAGTATAAGATCACATCCGAGTTATTAACCGCGATTATTCACCATAGATTTACATGGACAATGTTTGGACAACACATATCATTCTATTAAAGTAATTATAGTGATGCAGTTGATAATGTAATAGTTTTGAGAAATCATTAGTGGGTCATGTGCCAGATAAATTAATAGCCTAGGGACACACATGTTACTCTTAGAAAGATTTTAGATGTAATCCAAGCTGCCAAACGACCCTTAGTTTACCAACCCAACAATTTTTAAGATAAAAGGCTAATCACATAACAAACATTTTTTTTAATTTATTTTTCTTTTGATTTTAAAACTTCATCCTAGGATTGAGTTCACTATTGTAATTTCATTTTAAAAAAAAATCATCAATCAATTTATTTTGAATTATTAAAAATTATTTCTATTTTGTTTATTCAAAGAATCTTTACGAGGAGTTCAAAGAAGCCCAGTTGACTTGGAGTAGTTATTCCTAAGGAAGACGGTGATAACCCTCGTCACGTTCCTCCTTGTGTAAGTTCCTCTTGTAGAGGGTGTGGGTGTGAGTGTGTGTAAAGAAAGAAAGAAAAAAATAAATAAAAAAAAACCTTAGGTTTGGCTCTAAACTACATTTAGGTATCAAACGCTCCTAACTTATAAAATAGTAGCTAGCATTTGTGGCAAGTCTCTTCTTTTGGCTCATTCAAATCTCTCCTATTTTTTTTTATTAATAAACGTCAATAACTGCATGATTTTGTCGGTCTAAATTGGTCATTAGGAAGTATTAAATAACTATTTTGATAATTTGGTGGAATATTCAAAAGATCCCACTTGACGGCGTGAAAATGCTCCCTCAGTGCTTTTCTTTAATATAAGTCAGATAAATATTCATTTTGCTCTTGGCCCATGATGCAAGCATAATCGGTCAACTACCAGACGGCTTGGATCTTGCACAAACCCTACTTAGCATATGTTGAATGACTTTCCGCATGTATAACGCCATTCTCACTTTAACCTCGTGCTGACGGAAACGGATGCCACCAGTCATTAGTCAGTGCTCCGTGACTCCATCATAATGTATGTGTTTCATCCATGACATTCGTCCATTTTTATTTATTTATTATTATTATTTATATCATTTTATAGTGTTAGCTCTTCTGGTTAAAAATTCAGGTAGTTTCACTTTTTAAGTGGGCCACAATTTATAAAATAATTCAACGGTTAAATTTATTATTATTATTATTTTTCTAGCCATTCATTTCTTTTGATATTCTGTTTGTTGGTTGAGATGTGAAATGACACGGTTTTAGGCCAGAGGATCTAAACGTTGTAACCCATCTGATGGAGAACTCAGATCACACACACACGTGAATGTCATGTGTGACTACCCGTGGGTGTATACGGCTCCTGCACACGTGTGGAACTAGCAAACATGCTTACCCATCGAGAGAATGTCACATGATTTATTGCGAGGCCAGGCTGCAATGATAATTGTAGAACCACAAGGTCAAAATGGTGGTGACTCATCCACCGTACGCGTGGTGTACATGATCACATGTACGACAATCCTGACCGTTGAAATCTTCAGTCCCATTTCGGATGGAGCATAACCCGAGACTGGTAGTCATCTGATTTCAGAATTTGAATCTGGACACTTGACCTTTCTTCCACCATCCGTTGGATTGCCAGAAATTGGATGGTCAGGAATTAGTAACATATGGTCAACGGCTCCATGATTTCGACGGTCAAGATCATTGCACTGATATGCTTTGCGTACAGTAATCCATTCTAGTGGGAATATCATGGATGGCCAATACATTAAAAAAGATGGCATCTGTCGTATAACCTCAGCAACCACTTTTTTTTTTTTTTTTTTCACTTTTCCTGACTTACTATTTACTTTTTCTCTTCCTTTTTTATTTTAATTTATTTCCTGCCATTGAATTGAAGGCCACTTATTAGATATATAGAATCCAAGATGGCTTTATGGGCGCACCTTCTCAAAATATCATTTCTCCCCATGAGTGGGAATTTATTAGGTACCTTGGTATGTGTTCCAATCACTGTTGGATCAAATATCAACGGTGAGATGGGAAACATTTGGGCTTGCAAGTGGGCCGTATACTATCCGGGCCCACAGCCCAGCACTCTTTTGTCCGTGAACAACAGGCCAGGTGGGGGGCGCTGATTGGGAGACGGAGGATCCTGTCAGGTGATCTGTGGGGCCCACAGTGATGTATATGTTATATCCATGCCGTCCATCCATTTTGAAAGATCATTTTAGGGCTTTAGTCTGAAAAGGAGGCAGATTGAAGGCTCAAGTGAACCACAACAAGGGAAGCAGTGGGGATTGAATTCCTACCGTTGAAAACTTTCTATGGCCCAGTATGATGTTTATTTTCCATCCAACCTGTTCATAAGGTCAAATATACATTTTTGAAGGGAGAGAATAATTATCAGCTTGATCTAAACTTCCGTGTCTCCCAACAAGTTTTCAACCGTAGGAATTCAATCCCTGCTGCTTCCTATGGTGTGGTCCATTTGAGCTTCAAATTGCCTCTTTTTTGGATTCATTTACTAAAATAATTTTTTAAAATGGATGGACGGCGTGGATAAAACATACCATCACTGTGGGTCCCACATACCCCCTTGCAGGACCGTTCCTCTCTAGCCAGGTCCTGGTGGGGGGTAGTACCCAATCCGGGCCACCTATCCAGCGACCCCCGCCGGGCGTTGAATTAGTTAGAATGGCCCATGGGCTTGGCTTGGGCCCAGGCCAGTACAATTTTCAGGCCAGGCTTGAGCTCAAAAGCATTTTACGTGACTCACTGGAAATGAGATGCCGTTCCAACCTTGATTAGGAAACATATGCATTTTGGATGTAGACCGTTCAATTCAATTTTGTGAATTTGTATTTTTCGGTATGTGTGGCCCACTTGACGAACGGATATATCTTAGGAATATTCATGTCGAAACCGGCTAAGTTGGGCCAAATCAGCACCAGGCGTAGCAGTTTTGGACTAGGCCCAGATGTTCTAGGCCCATGATGTCCTCGAGTCTTGGGCTTTATAATGTTGGACTAGGCCAGGCCTGGATAGGTCTGGACAAACCTGGTCCGTTGATTATGTCCCACTATGCATTTGGGTATCTTATTTATTGAAATGCATCTCTCACTCCAAATTAACCTAAGATGGCAAATGGGTTGGGCTAAGTTGATCAGAACCAGAAATTTAGTAGTCTGATCAGTCCAATAGGCCCACCCAATTAGTTATAGTCTGAGCTAAAACCAGTTAGACCGTTCATTTGCAACCTTAAGAGGGACACCCAAAAGCATATTAACCGTTGTAACTAGGAGGGAGTATGGCACATGCAACACATGTGGAGCAAGTAGGGAAGGATATGAGTGAGAGGGATGGGGGAAAGCTGTGGATACAGCCAGCAGCATGCGACATGTCGCATGGAGATGAAAGAGAGATGGATGCTCAAAATGATTCTAATGTTGGTAACTCTTCTCATTTTCTCTGATGCCGTGGTCTGCTCTAGTTTCAGAACTACCTCTCTCTCTCTCTCTCCCTCTCTCTCTCTCTGTTGTTTTTTTTTTTTTTTTTTTTTTGTGACGATGCCTTCATATGATTTGCCTCAACGAATGTACAGAGTGAATTTCATAAAGTCGTCACAGTGGGCCCCACAACATTTCTTGTAAGGCATTATGTCACGTGACATCATATCATTTCATGCGGGTCACAAATAAAGAGGAGTGGAGTGACAAAAATGCTAAGGTTCAAAAGCCAGCCACATCAATTTCCTAATATGAACCAGAGAAGCTGATGGATAGGGTGGATTTCTCACCCACATCGTGGTGGGCCAACATTGCTTGCAGGAACATCCTGCATCGCGATCGTGTGCCATTTGGAAATGTATGATGGCTGTTATAGCTACAAATTAAAGCACTTGGAAATTTAAGTGGCAGTTATTTAATACTCAGTAATGCAGTTCATACACTAGCTCAAAGTAAACCATCCAATCTGTGGGACACATTGTAGTATTGGTTGCAACTGCAAATTCAGATTTAATGAACAATTCTAACTTCTGATTTATGGACACTTGTTTATTGGACTAGGACCATTGGCTATTTTTCATCTGGATTGCCCACCAAATGTCCACCAATCAGGTTATAGCATATGCAATGTGACCTAATCAGCACATGGTCGTGACATGTTCCTCAAATCCGAGCCGCCCAAATAGTAGGGCGCCCTAGAAGGAACAGTTGAGATAGAAGTATACCATTGAAACCCTTTCAAATTGTGTGTGGAGCTCACTGCCGTTTTTATATGCCATCTAACCATTTAGAAGAAGCGCTGAACCAGTATAAATGGACATCGAAAATTCCAGGCCATACCAAAACTAAGGTGGGCAGTATATACCACGTGAATTTAGAGGTTTTAGGCATGATTTTGTATGGTGTAGATCCACCTGAGTTTGTTCCGGTCTGATTTTTGAATGCTTGGGAAAATACGAGGGTCGAGCGTGATGGATGGATTGGATGTCATGCACACATTACATTAGGTCTCATACATTGGGTTTTAGGTTAACCAAAGGTTTCAAGAGTGCACGTTAGTGTTGTAAAACAATGCCTTAAATCTTACCATGCTACTCAACCAGTCGAGGGACTGGCTCAACTAGTTGAAGGTCTCTTCGATAGTTCGACTCGAAGTTCAACAACGATGTATTTGAGATTTCCGGGATGCTCGACTAGTTGAAAGATAGGTTCGACCAATCGAAGGGGTCGAAGCCCAGGCTCGACTAGTTGAGGGTTATGCAAACGGTGCGCGGTTTATCCGCAGACTGCGTATATTTGAGATGGTTTCTAGGGAGGTGTGTAAATGAGGTTTTTCTATCAATAAATAGGAGTCCCTAGGGCCATTCTCGGGCATGCTAATGCTTTCTAAAGGTGTTCCAAGGGTTCCTAAAAAGGTTTTAGGGTTATCAAAGAGTATAGTAAGGGTGAGATTCGAGGTTGTTCGAATCGGATAGGTCATTTCTCTTTGTAATTTCTATTTTCATAGTGGAATTCTTTCGCTTTGTGCCATGATTTTTTGCCGAAAGGGTTTTCCACGTTAAATCTTTATATCCTCTTATGTTTGCTTGGTGCCATTGGATTGCTATCCTAGATCCATATCTGTGTGATTCCACAGCAAAAAATTCCCAACAAGTGGTATCAGAGCAATCGTTGGGGCACAGATCTGAATGTGAGGGATTAACATTAATGATTAGCACTAGGTATGATATTGAAAAGTACTCAGGGAAAAATAATTATGAGTTATAGAAGATTAAGATGATCAATTCCTTAATCAAGCAAGGCGAAGATGGTGCTCTTAAGGAGCAAAAATCTACTATGACTGATGATGATTGAAATACTCTTGATAAGAAGACGTTATTATCGATCTGTTTATGTCTCATAGATGAGGTTCTCTACAATTTCATGAGGGAGAAAATTGCGGCTAAGTTATAGGTAAAGTTAGAGGATGTCTATGGGAAAAAATCTTCTGAAAACCACCTACACTTGAAGTGGCAGTGGTATAACTTCATGATGGCAAAAGGTGGAGATCTGAAGGCTCACATCAGCAACTTTAATAAATTGCTTTGCAAATTGCTGGATATGGAAGAAGTGATGAAAGATGGAGAACAAGCATGTATATTGTTGAATTCTCTTTCGTCCTCATATGAGTCATTCAAGGACATAATGTGCACCATGAATAAAACCCCGAGTGTCGACACCATTATCTCAGCCCTTCAAGGGAAGGCCATGAGAAAGCTTAACGGCGACATGGGGACATCTTCTAATGCACTGATTACGAGAGATAAGAATTCTAAAAGGTACAGGATCTTCATGGTTAAGATCTAGTTCCATGGGCAAAGGCAAAAGTAAGTTAAAGTTTTGGAATTGTAGGATGAGAGGACATGTGAAGAAGGATTGTACAAATCTTAAATCTAAGAGAAAAGATTTTAAGGCTTTATACAGGGAAGTTAATGCTGCCACGTCAGATGGATCGAGTGGATGTGATAGTGATGTTTTGTCCGTGTCTACGATCAGACTTTTTTACGATGATCGTAAGGACGAGTGGATTCTAGACACAGGGGTATCTTTTCACATAACTTCTCATCAGAGTTGGTTCACCAGCTATAGAGAGTGTGATGGTGGATATGTGTTTATGGGCAATGACATTCCCTGTAATGTTGTGGCTGTTGGTACAGTGCACATCAAGATGTTTGATGGGACAGTGCGTACCCTGACTGATGTAAGGCATGTTCTTGACATGAAGAAGAATCTGATTTCTCTTGGTGTACTTGAGGTAATAGGCTGCAAGTTTACAAGTATTGATAGTGCTCTTAAAGTATCTATGGAGGCATGGGTAATCATAAAAGTGCAACGACTCAATAACATGTACAGGTTAATCGGGAATACTTTAAAATGTAGAGTTATAGTGGCTGTAGCGGATTCTACCTCTGCACGTGTGTGACATGTTGAGGATAACCACATAAGCGGGTAGGGCATGAAGGCTGAGACGCACGGGCAGAGATACAGAGCAGGTGAAGCAGTCACTCATGAGAAGAATCATACAATATAATTGCAGGATATTGGCGAGGTACATGGACGACTCAAATATCGTATATGCTCTCATTACGGGCGAGGGGGATTCGTCTTCTATTCAGATGGCTCTAGGTGAGGATGGTACTAAAAAGTCAAAGGTAGTTATGGACGATATGATGGACTCATTGTACCAAATGGACACATGAGAGCTGGTAGAGTTTCAAGTTGGTCGGAAAGCGGTTGGATGCAAGTTGATCTTCAAGAGGATATAACATAGATACAGAGCGAGGTTGGTAGCAAAGGGTTATATTCAGATAGAAGGGATTGACTTCTCAGAGATATTTGTGCTGACGGTATAACAGGTGTCTATTAGATTTGTAATTGGCGCTGGTTGGCGAATGCGATTTTGAGTGGAAAGGATGGATGTGGAGTTTGCACTTTTGTACGAGAAATTAGAAGAACAGATTTACATGAAGCAATCAGAGCAGTTCGAAGTTCAAGGGGCTGGGAAAAAAGATTTTGCACGAGGTCGTGGTGCGACCTCTCGCCTAGGCAGTTGTTTGATTCTTTCATGGTGAGTTAGGAATTGTATACTGATGACATGTACATCACCAATGATGACATGTCTGAAATTAATGTACCGAAGACTCGGTTAAGTGGGATATTCAGGATAAAGGATCAGCGGCTGCAAAGATAGTTCTCGGCATTGAGATTGAAAGAAGGTCAAGTTTTGTTAATCAAAGATATAATACCTTGTGTAGGTATTGATCAAGGATGTGATGGACCAGGTAAAGCCGGAGAGTGTTCCCTACGTGTCTCTCCTCAAGTTTTTCTCAGGACATGTCTCAAAACAGATGAGGAAAAGTATGATATGTTTCATGAGCCTTATTCGAATGCGGTTGGCAGTGCATGCCATGGTCTGTATTAGACTGGTTAGTTTAAAGGCTATCGGTGTTGTGAGCAAATATCTTGGTAAATAATATTGGGTAGTGGTAAGATGGTACAAAGGATTACGTATTATCTTTTGAAAAAATAAGAACAAAGTTGGAAGGGTATGTGAATTCTGATTACGCAGACAGCGTGGATTCCAAGAAGTCAACTTCAGGTTACTCATTTGTACTAGTAGGTGTAGCAATTAGTTAGATATCCATGTTATTTGACACGTGCTTGTGGAAGGAGATGTAACTATGGAGAAGAGTCACATCAGCGTGAATCCGGAAGACATGATCACCAAGGTCATTCCTGTAGAGAAGTTCAAGCTTTGTGCAACTTCTTTGTGCTTGACGATGGCGTAAAAGAAGGACGGAGTGTGCACGAGAAGTGTTGATTGAAGATATGATGCGATGTAGAGATAAGAGAAAATGTCAAAAAGCTATGTGGTTAAAGATTGAAGACATGGTATAGATTGTTGTAAAACAAATGTCTTAAATCTTACCACGCTGCTCAACTAGTCGAGGGACTGGCTCGACTAGTTAAAGGTCTCTTCGACTGGTCAAAGACAGTTCGACTCGAATTCCAGCAACGGTGTATTGAAAATTTTCGGGATGCTAGACCAGTCGAGGGATAGGCTCAACTAGTCGAAGCCCAGACTCGACTAGTCGAGGGTTACACAGACGGTGCGTGGTTTATGTGCGGACTGCGTAAATTAGAGGCAGTTTTTAGGGAGGTGCATAAGTGGGGTTCCCCATTTATAAATAGGAGTTCCTAAGGCCATTCTCGAGCTTGCTAAGGCTTTTTAAAGGGGTTCCAAGGGTACTTAAAAGGGTTTTGGGGTTTTCAAAGGGTGTAGCAAGGGTGAGATTTGAGGTTGTTCGAATCAAGTAAGTCATTTGTCTTTGTAATTTCTATTTTCATAGTGAAATTTTATCGCTTTATGCCGTGGTCTTTTCCCGAAAGGGTTTTCCACATTAAATCTTTGTGTTCTCTCGTGTTTGCTTAGTGCCATTGGATTGCTATCCTAGATCCATATCTGTGTGATTCCGCAGCACAAAATGCCCAATAGTTAGTACATGAAAGACAATGACAAATCCCTTTGGTAATTGTTGGCATTTTTAAACTATGAAGTTCTTGAAATACTATTGATTTTTTATTTTTTATTTTTTGGGAAAGATAAAAATATTTAAAATATTTATTGTATATTAATAATAAATTTAGAATTTTCTTGCATTTATATAACAAAGAAGGGGATTCGTCAAATTCCTTGAGATATTTTACTATATTTCGGGTTAAAATCACAGTAGTGTGGTTATAAAAAGCATTATTTTAAAATGCATGTGCTGACTTTTTTTTTTTAACTATCTTTCAAGTTAAGGTCACAATAATGTGGTCATAAAAAGAATTATTTTAAAATATGCTGATATTTTGAAAATGTCATGATAATATTATTTATAGGCATTTGGATCTCAAGTTATTTTGGATAAGCTTTATTTATTTATTTATTTATTTTGAATAAGTTATTTACACTATAAGTAGCTTTCTCGATTTATATTTATTCAATGGGGAGATATGTTTGGCAAGCAACATATCAACGAAAGGGTAAAAACGTATATTTGGTTTCCAACGTCATAAATATATTTATCCTTTAAGTTTGCTTGGTCCCCTTTACATTCACCGTCCATCACATGGGACTAACCTTTGATGTGGATTGCTCATTTTGTGCACCCCACCTTTGATTAGGGTTGTCAATCATATGGGGCTCACCTTGGATGTGGACTATTCATCATTGGGAGCCGACCTTTAATGTGCACCATCTATTATGAAAGGCCCACTTTTGATGTTGGTCATCCATCATGTGGGCCCCACCTCTAATTAGGTCATCCATCATATGGGTCCACCTTGGATATGGGCCACTCATTATTAGGGCCAATCTTTAATATGGACCATCTGTCATGTAGGGCACAACTTGATGTGGATCATCCATCATGTGGGGCCCACCATTATTAATTTCCCACCCTGTGGAGCACACCTTTGATGTGAACTATCCTTCATGGGGGCCCTACATTCAACATGGGTTGCCCACAGGGGTCTTAGGTCTTGCATGTGATGTGTGCAATTCATCATTAGGGCCATCATGTGGGGCTACCTCAATGTGACTTATCTATCATGATGGGGCTACCTCAATGTGTCTCATCCATCATGTGGGGCCTAATTAACTTCAATGTCCATAGCTCATTAAATGGAGCTCACCTTTGATGTAGCCCATTCATTATGTGGGCCCAAGTTGATATATGTAATCCATCATGTGGGGCCCACCTTTGATGTGAACTGTCCATCATGTGGACAACACCTTCAATGTGGACACTCCATCATATCATTGGGGCCTCCTTTGATATGGACAATGATTAAAAAGTGCAAAGTTAAAAGAAAAAACAACATCAAATAAGTATCATTTAAGCATGTGAGTTATTTGTTTATTATTTTGATTATCATGCTTACTAGACTAACTTAAGTGAAAAAAATAATTTAATAACTTAAAATAAGTTAAAAAGCAACTTATTTGGTATCCAAACAAGCCTATAACCTATTTTTCGCTGCATGACTGTAAGATTTTCAAAATCTAAGCAAAGTTCTCACAAGCATTTACCACCTGTTAATAACGGCTATTATAAGGTGGGCCAACCCGATTTATGGACTGCATCACGTGGGCACAGTATCCCATTATGGGTTGCGTGATCTTAAACTTGAAATCTCGCATATCATATTTAATTTTCATGTCATGCTTCAATCCCATTATAGGTTGTTCTCATAGGTGCTTGTCCTTGCAGCAACTATCATGACTCTAATCATCAATTTTCCAGCAGCCAACATAGTAGTTATAAATTATATAATAGTTGTTTATGGTGGCCCATTACAGGTGCTTTATATCATATCATGGGACTGCTCCACTCGTGTATGTTTCATGACCATTCCAAAAGTGGAGACTCATCCACCCATGCTGCCCCCTACGTGGCTATGCAAACCATCCAGATCGCTGGACAGGGTTGATGGGCCATGTCTCCACAGTCATGTCAACTTAGAAATCCTAACCATCCTTTTGGTATCTACAAAATGGATGGTTAAAAGTACAATAGTAACTGGTCCAATTTCTAAAGTAAAATTCTACATACACAGCCCCCTCCAAACCGCTCTATGGATCCGGTATAAGTTGGTTGGGTTGTATTTAATGCCATTTAAGACCATAAGAGGCTATATTGTGTAAATTGAATGTGACTTGGCTGCGATCTAGAACCATGACGTGGGTGAGACCCTGACCATAGAGTCCCACTTCAATGTATACATTATATATTTTTTTCCAGCTGATTTTAAACTAAATTTCCAAAACTGGAGAACATACAAATTTCAGGTGGACCACACCATAGGAAACATTAAAAATCTTTTGTGAGTAGGGCTGTACACGAACCGAGTTAGCTCGGTTAGCTCGCTCGACTCAGCTCGAAAAAGCTCAATTTGACTCGGTTAGAAACTGAGTTCGAGCTGGGTTTTTGAGCTTGAAAAAATTTTGAACCGAGTCGAGCTCAGGAAAGCTCGAACTCAGATCGAACTCCAACTTGAATCGAACTTGGATCAAACTAGTTTGATAACTCGGTTACTTTGATATTGATGTTGCTTATCAAGTGTTTGATGAAATGACTTAATGAAGTGTCAACTGGTGGCAAGGAAGGTATGTATGTGAAAAAATACACTTTTTTCTTGATTTTGATGTTGCCTATAAGGTGTATTTTTGAAACATACAGTAAGAATTTGAAGGTGCAATACATGTGTTTGTGAAAATATTGCACAGGCGAACTCGGCTCGATCTTGGATCGAACTCGGCTTGAACTGTCCCGAGCTGCTGACCGAACTGAGCCAAGTTGACTAGTTAGGCTCGAAGATTGAGCCGAGCCAAGTTCGAGCTAGGGTCGGCTAGTGGCCGAGCCGAGTCAAGCTGTGTCCAGGTCAACTCGGTTCAACTCATGTACACCTATATTTGTGAGCTACAAAAGTTTTTGATGAAACTGATTTTTCTTTTGTACTTTTATCCAGCATTGTGTGACATTATTAACAAGTTAAATATTACAGTGAACGTTAGGAAGTTTTTAATGGTAGATGTTTAATAGCCACAATTTCTTAAGGTGTGGTCCATATGAAATATTTTACTAGATTTTTTTACCATGTCTAAAGATAAATTGAAAAAAGCAGATAGACAATGTGGATATTCAATGAATACATAGTGGTGAGCCCTATCATAAGGGTCTCACCCACATGGCTGGTTCAACTGCCTAGTCGTGCCAGTCAAAAAATGTATTTCACTTACAATAACTAAAATAGACAAATGTAGAATGAGATTTATGAGAGATCTGCAGAGATCTTAAATATACTCTTAACAAATATAGAAGATTTCTAATTTAAAATGATTACCATATATACTCTAACAGTGTAAAAGTTGCCAATGCACGCTGTTTTTCTCAATGAGTGTACTTGTGCAACTAGTTATCGAGACATTGTCATAATATTATATAATTAGAAAGTTATTTATTATTGACGTGAGTAGTCTGATTCATTATAATTTTACGATTCTTTTTTTTTTTTTCAATATGAGGTCATATTTTACTATTTTTAATTATTTTTATTTTAGTTTGAATGGATTTAATATACTTTATAAGCATGTTACTGCTTTCATTATTTTGATCTGATTTACTATATTTAATGGGTTGATATTTTAATTAGTAACTTTCAAATTTATTACTTTTAAGTGATTGTAAGGCTTCTTCGTCTCTCTCTTTTTCCTTTTTAAAAGTCTTCACAGACAGAAAATATTTCAAAAAATATAATGATCAGATGATCCTAGGCATCAGATGATTGGCAGCAAAAGCAATGCTAGAAAACAAAAATAGTTAATGGTCAAGATACAATGCGGAAAAGTGATTTCTTAGACCCTCTGATAGGTTTGCCTTTCAGAACACGGATCATCTATGATCAAAGGCAATAGATGGACGATCCCGATCGATATGTTACCCTCCAACGTGTGCCCGAGGAGAGTAGGCTCCACTTACTCCTGTTCTAAGATTGTATCAAAGCTTAGATTTGATAAAATAATGCAAGTGTTTAGAGGCTAACACACTTCAATGGAAGATATTTTTCAACATTGTCATTAGTAAAAGATGATTTGATACAGGTTACAATTGGTATGGATCGTATTTTGATAGAATGCTAAATTTTCATAATTACTCTATCCAAACAGGAATGATTCCCTGAGCTGCTAACCTCTTCTCAACCCAAAACACAACATGTTTGGCTGTGATTTTCTTTTCATCAATGAGAAAAGGCTCAACCGTGCTGGCTTCTGAACCATGTGAAGATAGAGCAAATCCCTTTGGACCTGCCAAACAGTTCCAAAATAGAACATGAGATGGCTAATGAAATAAACAAAGAAAGAAAGGGCTTTGAAAAGCCCACAACTAGGTGGGCCCCACTAGATGGACGACCCCATCAAGTTCATCAGGTGGGCTTTGCATGTACCAAAATAATTGATGGTCTAGAAAAATACGTTCAGCCCACTTGATGGTCTAGATGATCTGGATAGTGGGGTCCATGAGATGGCTAATGAAATAAACCAAGAAAGAAAAGGCTTTGAGAAGCCCACAAGTGAGTGGGCCCCACTAGATGGACTAGCCCATCAAACTCATCAAGTGGGCTGCGTGCGTACAAAAATAATAGATGGTCTAGAAAAATAGGTTTAGACCACCTGATGGTCTAGATGATCTGGATAGTGGGGCCCATGAGATGGCTAATGAAATAAAGTAAGAAAGAAAGGGCTTTGTGAAGCCCACAAGTGGGTGGGCCCCACTAGGTGGACTAGCCCATCAAACTCATCAAGTGGGCTGCGCGTGTATGAAAATAATCGATGGTCTAGAAAAATAGGCTCAACCCACTTGATGGTCTAGATGATTTGAATAGTGGGGTCCATGAGATGGTTAACGAAATAAACCAAGAAAGAAAGGGCTTTGAGAAGCCCACAAGTGGGTGGGCCTCACTAGGTGGACTAGCCCATCAAACTCATCAGGTGGGCTGCGCGTGTATGAAAATAATCGATGGTCTAGAGAAATAGGTTCAGCTCACCTACTGGTCTAGATGATTTGAATAGCGGGGTCCATGAGATGGCTAACGAAATAAACCAAAGAAAGAAAGGGCTTTGAGAAGCCCACAAGTGGGTGGGCCCCACTAGGTGGACCATCCCATCAAACTGATAAGGTGGGCTGCGCGTGTATGAAAATAATCGATGGTCTAGAAAAATAAGTTCAGCCCACCTGATGGTCTAGATGATCTGGATAGTGGGGTCCATGAGATGGTTAACAAAATAAACCAAGAAAGAAAGGGCTTTGAGAAGCCCACAAGTGGGTGGGCCCCACTAGGTGGACTAGCCCATCAAACTCATCAGGTGGGCTGCGCGTGTATGAAAATAATCGATGGTCTAGAAAAATAGGTTTAGCCCACCTGATGGTCTAGATGATCTGAATAGTAGGGTCTATGAGATGGCTAACGAAATAAACCAAGAAAGAAAGGGTTTTGATAAGCCTACAAGTGGGTGGGCCCCACTAGGTGGACTAGCCCATCAAACTCATCAGGTGGGCTGCGCGTGTATGAAAATAATCGATGGTCTAGAAAAATAGGTACAGCTCACTTGATGGTCTACATGATCTGGATAGTGGGGTCCATGAGATGGCTAATGAAATAAACCAAGAAAGAAAGGGCTTTGAGAAGCCCACAATGAGTAGCACCACTAGATGGACTAGCCCATCAAATTCATCAGGTGGGCTCTGTATGTATGAAAATAATCAATGGTCTAGAAAAATAGGTTCAGCCCACCTGATGGTCTAGATGATCTGGATAGTGGGGCCCATGAGATGGCTAATGAAATAAACTAAGAAAGAACGGGCTTTGAGAAGCCCACAAGTGAGTGAGCCCCACTAGGTGGACTAGCCCATCAAACTCATCAGGTGGGCTGCATATGAAAATAATTGATGGTCTAGAAAAATAGGTTCAACCCACCTGATGGTCTAGATGATCTGGATAGTAGGGTCCATGAGATGGCTAATGAAATAAACCAAGAAAGAAAGGGCTTTGAGAAGCCCACAGGTGGGTGGGTCTCACTAGGTGGATTAGCCCATCAAACTCAGCAGGTGGACTGCGTGTGTATGAAAATATTCGATGGTCTAGAAAAATAGGTTCAGCCCACTAGATGGTCTAGATGATTTGGATAGTGGGGTCCATGAGATGGCTAACGAAATAAACCAAGAAAGAAAGGGCTTTGAGAAGCCCACAAGTGGGTGGGCCCCACTAGGTGGACTAGTCCATCAAACTCATAAGGTGGGCTGCATGTGTATGAAAATAATCAATGGTATAGAAAAATAGGTTCAGCCCACTTGATGGTCTAGATGATCTGGATAGTGTGGTCTATGAGATGGCTAACAAAATAAACCAAGAAAGAAAGGGCTTTGAGAAGCCCACAAGTGGGTGGGCCCCACTAGGTGGACTAGCCCATCAAACTCATCAGGTGGGCTGCGCGTGTATGAAAATAATCAATGGTCTAGAAAAATAGGTTCAGCTCACCTGATGGTCTACATGATCTGGATAGTGGGGTCCATGAGATGGCTAATGAAATAAACCAAGAAAGAAAGGGCTTTGAGAAGCCCACAATGAGTGGGCCCCACTAGATGGACTAGCCCATCAAACTCATCAGGTGGGCTGCACACGTATGAAAATAATCGATGGTCTAGAAAAATAGGTTTAGCCCACCTGATGGTCTAGATGATCTGGATAGTGGAGCCCATGAGATGACTAATGAAATAAACTAAGAAAGAAAGGGCTTTGAGAAGCCCACAAGTGGGTGAGCCCCACTAGGTGGACTAGCCCATCAAACTCATCAAGCGGGCTACGTATGAAAATAATCGATGGTGTAGAAAAATAGGTTCAGCCACCTGATGATCTAGTTGATTTGGATAGTGGGGTCCATGAGATGGCTAACGAAATAAACCAAGAAAGAAAGGGCTTTGAGAAGCCCACAATGAGTGGGCTCCACTAGATGGACTGGCCCATCAAACTCATCAGGTGGGCTGCGCATGAATGAAAGTAATCGATGGTCTAGAAAAATAGGTTCAGCCCACCTGATCGTCTAGATGATCTGGATAGTGGGGCCCATGAGATGGCTAATGAGATAAACTAAGAAAGAAATGGCTTTGAGAAGCCCACAACTGGGTGGGCCCCACTAGATGGACTCATCAGGTGGGCTGCGCCTGTATGAAAATGATTTATGGTCTAGGAAAATAGGTTCAGCCCACTTAATGGTCTAGATGATCTAGATAGTGGGGCCCACCTGATTCATTTAACTCTTCGGTGAACATAATATAAGTGATCATATATATTACCTGTGAGAAGGCCGTCTGGGAAGAAAGCCCAAAAGTAATAGGGAATACCATTCTTTATAAAGGAACCTTCCAACTGTTGTTTTTTTTTTTTTAGGTCGTCCAAACAAGGAAAAACAAAAGCATAGAGAAGGATCAGAACTTTAATTTCTTGGAAGGATAAAAGGGTTTGCTAGGACCAGATACACGGCTCAGATGTCCCATGAACGTGTGGTCGCACCTTGTGGGCCTTTGAAAAAAAAGTGTATTATAGAAATACTGACCCTGTTATCTTGAAATGAAAGCTCAATTTGTAAGAGGTCTTCTTGAGCTTCAAGGGTAGATCTCAATGAAGGGATCACTTCCTCTTCCATAAGCTGAGGTAGCGCTTTCGCCAGAGCCTTTGCCGGTGGTGTGCGTTTTGGCTTTGCCGGAGCTGCATTTTCAGATACTGTCTCTTCTTTTGATTCTGGAACTATTGTGACAAAGAGATAGCTTGTCAAAATAACATCAACGGCTTTGATGAGCTAGGCCCACATTAGCTTAATCCCGGCCACTAAATTTTCTGGGCCTGTAGTTTATGCAATCTTGACCACAGACATTTGTGGAAGGTCATTAATTTGGGCCTAGGAAGGATAATGTATAGGTGGGCCTATAATCGGGTCTGATCCCATCCTACAGTTCCAAATCTAAACCCAGGCCTAGCTTATGGCAGGATGGCCCAATGGGTCAGCTGAGCTCTAGCTTTCAGAATGCACCAGTTTGGCTCATGGGTCAACTGGCTCAACTTACTTCTGAGATGGGTTTGGGCTAAGCTAAATGTGGACCATTTAAACAAATGGGTCGGGTACCAGTTGAACGGTACCCAACGCAATTGGCCCATATAGCTTATCAAATGAGATGAGCCAGATGACCTGACTGGACCTGGCCAAAACCCCAAACAGATTAATAGACAATGACTTGGGTTTGGTTGGTGTTGATGAATTTTAAGTGGGTCAGGTCGAACCATATAGTAATGGGTCAGAGGTTGGGTTTGGGTTGGAATGAGCCATTTTAGTAGACCCGACCCAGACCCGACCAATTGCTATTCGAATCATGAACTGCCCCATTCGCATGGTACGTGAGTTATTTGATACTCTGGCAAGGATTATACTTGATGCACAGGCACTTATAAATGTACACGTGACATATATTAACTCAAATTAGACCGACTAAATTGTGGAACCCTATCAGGTGATCCTAGCCATCAAAATGTGGCTGTCGAAGGGATGGTCCAGATTCCAGATCGAAAGAAGATTTTATTTTTCAGAATTGAATAAAACCATCCTCAACGAGCAAATAGACCAAAAAAAAAGAAAAAGAAATTATCAACTACCCTCAACTCATCCCTGCCACACATGCATGTGATCTGATCCATCCATCACAAGGATAATCCCATGTAGATGCGATGATCCAAGAATCAGATCGGTCCATTGGTTAACTTTACCACAGTTTATGTACGGCTGTTAAAAATTGGGTGAAGATTTCTAGCTTTTCCTAATGTAGTGGCCCACCAGCTGAGTGGACCAGATTTATTTTTGGGCATGAAAGTGACCCACCAGAGCGAGAAAGCTGCTTCAACCGATCAGATGGATAGGATCATCCAATCATAATGCAACTCAAGATCACCAGACTGGGACCCATCCGATGAACGGTCTGGATTGTTTTAAAGTGTTAATTTAGATTTACCTGTGACGGTAGACGACTCTGGTGCAGCGGAGCACGCAACACTCCCACGTGAAATCACCATTTTGCCCACGTTCAACCGGCCGTCTATCATGGGCAAAACCGAGTAGAAAGCGGGAAAAGCACAACCCTTCATCGGCCTCGCCAAAGGACTATCATAGACGTTGATAGAACGAGTACAAGCCATGTTGGCGAAGCTCATGGCCGGAAAAGAGCGTCAGAAGTATATCTCACCGGCACCCCAACTGTCCGTGCAACATTTACACCGTAGAAATGGCCGGAATCTGACTTCTCCGATCGAATGCTGACGTGGACTTCAGATGGGAGCTCTTGGGTGGCTATGGAAATGGGATTTGGATGGATGTTTGGGAGGGCTTTCTTTTGATTGAAGAGAGTGGTAGGGATTAAAGGATTTTCCTTTTTTTCTTTTTACGTGAAATGCCATCCTCTAGTATTCTGGATGGAGGAGGTCTCACATACAACTAGTTGGACCGAAACGTTATGGTACAACAGCGTGTATTTGGCAAAATATCATGTATGTATAAATTCCAATGCATCCAAAAGGAATCCCCCATCATGAAAGTTCTAAAAATTAGGATGATAAAATCATTAGATGGGCCATATTGTACTTTTGTTGTTATTGATGGATGTGATTGTTTTTGAAGGTTTGATCTCCATGATAAATGGATTAGCATGAATTTTCCATCATTTGGGTTCTTCTTGGTGGAGAAATCTTTGAACGGTTTGGATTTTTTGCGAAGTTGATAAATTGATGCTTTGAGATGGTTGGATGGTCCACATATGGCATGTGAGACCTTCTCGTTTGGATGGCTCCTACGATCTCACACTCCATCTCTTGTTTTCGGGAGCGGATTAGGTGAGACACGGGCCCACCCAAGACGGTGCAGCCCTCATCATGGGGCCAACCTTGATGAATCTATTCTGTATCCACGCCGTCCATCCTTTGTCTACCTTATTTTAGTGTATGATACCAAAAATGAATTAGAATCCAACTATCAGGTGGACCATAAATTATGAAACAGTGGCTATTGACTATTAATGGACCACAAAAGTTTTGGATCAAGCTGATTTTTTATTTTCTATTTTTTTAAAAAAACTTTATACAGGCTTATGTGACTTAGTAACGGATTGGATGGAAAATAAACACTAAGGGAACATTAAGGTACGCCCAAAGGAGTTTTAATGGTAAGGGGTTCAGTCACTACTGTTTCCTAGAGTATGGTGTACCTGAAATTTGGATCTTTTTCAGTTTTAGAATCATTTCCTAAAATGATCTGGAAAAACGGATGGACGGCATGGATACAGAATAGATACATCAAGGTGGGTCCCACAGTAAGGGCCGCATTGTCTTGGGTGAGGCCGGGGTCTCACCTAATCCGCCTCAATCACAACTTTTTCCTATGGTATGGTCCACCTGAAAATTGTATCTTCTTAATTTTTGGGATAATATCCTAAACTGATATGGAAAAACGGATGGACGGCGTGGATACAGAATACATACATCAAGGTGGGGCCCACGGTGAGGGCCTTAGCATCTTCGGGGAGTCCGGGGTCTCACCCGATCCGTTCCCGCCGGCCAGAAGCTGCAGTGTTCGTTTGCCACGATGGTAAAAATTTCTGAATGGCTGCAATTCATCCATCGTAGCATGGCATATATGCAAGCCAATCTAGATCGTTCAAGTTAGGGGTTCACTTGTAGTGGAGTTTGGCCCCGGAAATCACGATGATTGGATGATCTGAACCATCTAATTTTGACTCAAATTTGGACCGCTCGTGTTTGCTTTTGAACCGTCCATTTTGATGGTCAACAAATGGGTGGTTATGATTTTCCCATTAGTGGGCAGTGCTCCATCAGTGAATAACATGTATGACATGTGTATGGTGGATGAGTCTGAGGCGAACGGGCAGTTTGATGTATATGTTTTATTGTAACATCCTTGATTTTCACTGTTTTAGATTTCCAAAAATCCATCAATTTTTATTTTTTTTAATTTTATTTAATTAACCTAAATATTACTTAATAACCATTAGCACTCAATGTCAGTTTATACAGGGTGTACCAGTGAAGAACCGCACAAGTCCGGTTAATCATGTAACGTCCCGTCCAGTGTACTGAGGCGTCCCCGTAGGATTTGCCGCAGACCGTTCGTTTAAACTACTTATGGTTTGGTGCCATAACTAAATTAAGTTAGGATTAGTCCATTAGAGTAGACCAGTCGAGTTGTGATTGGGCCAAGTGCAGGCCATCAAGCCAAATGGCCATTTACACTTGGCAGCAGCTCGTGCGGGCTATACCGCGACATGGGAAGGTCAGAAAATTATAAAAATTGAGGGGAGCATAGATCTCACTGGGCTTGGAGACCATTGCGGACCACGGACCCAGACACCCAGAAGTGTAATCTGGCACTTGCCAGATGCGCCCCACCAATGCCAAAATTGAATCTGGCACGTGTAAATAAAAATTGAAATGTAAGACATTTCAGCCATCAGATTTCTTCTACATTTATAATGAAGGTCTAATGTATTTTTCTACACACGTCCACAAAGTCTGGGACCCGATCGTGGAACAGTGACCGTTGATTACAAATCGGACCCGTGTGACCAAACCCCATATCCGATCATCCCTAAACTTTGCATGGCCCTTCATCAGGCCATGAAACATCTATCGTATAAGTTTCATAGCCAGAGGGCCACCAGAACTGCCCTGATTCTCCAAACAAGCTCTAGACCGCTCGTTGGTGGGCCACTAGTTTCAAAACTATAAAATAATGTACATCTTACTAGGCTTGACGCCCATTGCGGGAGTCGGACTGGGATACTGTCCAGAACCGCTCAACTTGAGCCGAAGGACGAATGCATGAGAAGTGCAAATACCCTAAAGAAAGGAGCTGGAACTTAAGTGAATTGAGTCGTCCACTTTTATGTAAAGTTGAAGATTTCGGACCGTTGGTTTGCGACCAAACTTTACCCATGGAGTAAGGATATTTCCCTGCTCATATCCGTATAGCCGCGGCCCTGATCAACTATCGGTGACCGTTGAACAGACTTCTTATCATATCTGTCGATCGACACATCCAAATGGCGGACCGATCATATCCATACGTAGATCATCATTAGGGCTAGCTATCCTACGGTGTATATTGACTTTTACACCTCATAGTGGGCCCTAGAGGCTAGAAAAACCCTCTCATAGGTCTAATATAGTAAAAACTCAACACTTGGGGCCATTGTCATCAAATCTGGGACTATATAAGGGCCTCATTTGGGGCACCCCTCTCCCCATACGAATTTGCCCTAGGGAGCGAAAGAGAGAAAGAGGAGAAAAGAGAAAAAAGAGAGAGGGAGAGTGAAGAAAGGAGTGAAGGTGGACCCTAGATCAAGGTGGGACCCAAAGAATCAAACCCCACAACTCCCTACCTCTTCTCCAAGAAGAATCCCTCCTCTACAACCGCTCATTCATCCCATTGATCGTCTAGGTAAGACCCATCACCCCTTTTTCTTTAAAACCCTTGTGATGAGAAGGGATTTCATAAATTTCTAACATGCAAATGGTTGTATTAGGGAATCTGGCCGTCCGACCCCAAAAGCCCTCATTCCTAGGTCGTTTCCAAGATCTCAACGATCCATAAGTGCGGACTATTACTCCTAGGTGGCCTAGCACCAATTTCAATATGAGCTTAATGATTTTGACTGCTTCCTTGATGCATTTAGAGAATATAGAGGAACCCAGGAATTTATATTTATTTAGAGTGGTTTGGAATTGTATGTTTATTTGATTTCCCCACATGACGTTGTTCTTGCTTCTTACATGACTTGGTGCAAATTTGATGATGACTTGTTGGATTGCTCATATGATTGCTCACGTGATGATGCCCTATAGCTTGCATGCCTTATTTACTTCATGTGTAATTTGTTTCCATGAGTTGTAGGAAGTGAGCAACTTCCTCACCAACACACCCAACACTCATGCACCATTGCTCATAAATTGTTAGCTTGCTTATTAGGTGAATATGGATTATATGATTGAGGTATGAGAACATGATGATGATTTTGCTAGTTGATATCCCTGTCCGTTGACATGTTGTGGACCACCATCCAAACCCTAGGGTTGGCCAAGAAAACGGGGAAAGTTAAGGCGGTCTCGTTGGTAGGACCGCCTTGAGGCTAAACCCATGGATTTGTGCGAGTGCGTGTGGGCGACTGTAGTTAGACTACATGGGTTGCTTGCACCCGATGTCGTTCCGACATGCACTTGCCTGGACTCGTGCGGTCTAGCCTACTGTCTGGCCAACCATGATTGTTAACCCTGTTTGCTCACACTTGTATGGAACCTGGGACACCCTACAACCGTTGTAGCCCAACAATAACCCACTCGGAATTGGTCCACAGCCTCGTGAGCCGGGCATGGTGGAATGGGACACTATGTCCGAGCTGTCGGCCTACGCTGGGGTGACGCGCCTCCCCGTAGTGACCGCGAGCGACCCCATATTCAGCACCCCCCATGTGCTTGAAGTCGGGGATGGGGGAAACCCGACGGGGTCAAGGATCGCGGGGTCTCGGCCTCACACATTGGGGGGTCTTGGCCTCGCAACTAGTTCAGGGCATTTGATACGTGGGGTGTATCAGATTTTCAAATCTGCTGGATGAATGGACTTAACTAAGAACCCGGTTAACATCATCATTGCATGGCATTAGCTAGGTTGGCGACTCGGCAGTCGAGGTCGCACTGAGGGAGTGTTGGCATTGGCGATCGTTAGATGTTGTCGCACGAGGGAGCGTTGTGGTGAGGGCATACATCATATCATCCTGCATCCATGCACATTAACAAGACTAGATAGATGTTTATGATTGATTGCTTTTCATTAAATTCTTATTATAATTGATGCTTGTTGCAACTTAAGGCTAATAGCACCCACTGAGTTGATCACTCACTCCCACTCTGGGACGGTGTTTTAAAACACCAACCAGACCCGTTCATAGATGCAGGTGATACAGGTTACGTGGAGCCTGGTGATGCGAGTCTCGAGGAGGAGGACGAGTTCCCTTCCAGTTGATGAGCGGGATCCCATCGGATCAGTAGATGGGTCGTTGGATCGCTGAGCAGCGGCTCAGCTTTATTCCTTGGGTCATGGCTTCCTTTTTGTGATTTTGTTGGGCGTCACCTTGTACGCCCGTTTGTATTCTTTTGAATATGTATGTATATATATAGGTATAATTGATTTTCAGTAGACTTGTGTGGTTGTGCTTCATGTTCCAAGAAGTTCCATGCTGCGCCTTTAAACCTGGATTAATCGCATATTAATGAAAACTGGTTATAATGAGTTGCCGCAAGTTAGTGGTATGAGGCAAACGGGCCAGATGTATCCTAACCACTATAAAATGGTAGGGGTGTACACGAACCGAGCTAGCTCGGTCAGCTCGCTCTACTCGAATAGAAAAAAGTTCAATTCCACTCGGTTTGAAGCTGAGTTTGAGCCGAGCCGAGCTGATTTTTTGAGCTTGAAAATGAGTTCGAGTCGAGTTTGAGTAGGCCCCAACTCAACTCTGGTCGAATCTAGCTCGAATCGAACTCGGATTGAGCCAGTTCGATGACTTGATTACTTTGCCATTGATGTTGCTTGTCAAGTGTTTAATAAAATGACTCAACGAAGTGTGGTTGGTGGCCAGGAATGTATATACATGAAACAAATACTTTTTTTTTTTTTGGTTTTTCTTTATTTTTATGTTGCTCAGAAGGTGTTTGATAAAATACTCGTAAAACCATTGCTTCTGTTTCACACAGATGAATTTTGAAGGTGCAGTTTAGGTATTTGTGGAAATGCCTCAATGACAAACTCGGCTCGATCGTGGCTTAAACTCAGCCTGAGTTGGCCTGAGCTACTGACCTATAACGCCCCAACTTTTCAGGACTCGAGTATATGACCAGTATCCTAAAATCCCGAGTGTTAACTTTAAAGGATGGTCAGATATAATATTTTTCTTTTATCAGAGTAAGCAGGTGAGCGTAGAGTGGATAAATCAGTATAAAGGAAAATTGCAATTACATTTAGAGTATAGAAGAGAGTGCCCATAATGACGTATACAAACCAATATCTCTATTTTTACGAATACAAATTGAAATAACATTTCATGTGAAGCAAAGTAAATTTTCAACAATCTTGAGTTGTGAAATCCTATAGCAGCCCTTAGCAAATATAATCATGCACTCTTGTCAACCATAGCCTGTTCCTCACCAATATGAATGTGAACATCACCAGGACCACCTATGCTACCTGTACAGTTATATATTCGATGGATGAATGGTCAACTCAGTGTGAACTTCCCACAAGATCACACATCGCCGCATTAGGTAAGAAATAATATAAAACATCCAAACAACTAAAATAGAGTAAATGCAGTCTTATTATATGCATAAATGTATGAATGCAATCATCGGCCCGGGTAAAACATCCAAACGACCTATGTCCCTCGTAAAACATCTGGACGGACATTGAGGTCGTCACCCAAGGATAAGACTGGTCATCAGTGCAATACTCGGCGTAATCTTATGGGCATGATGATCCGAGTCATTATCACAATCGAATGACTGATCATTAGGGTAACACTCAACGTAATTGCATGGGTATAATGATCCAAGCCAACGTAATATGTCGTATATGCATGATTTGTCAGCCCATTATTAGTCCAATTGCAATCAGCCGATTTAAATAAGCTTACGGTCACTACAGGGAGCGCATGGCCTGGCGTAGGCCGACGACTCGGGTATAGTGTCCCATAACCACCATCCTCGCCCCATGAGACTACCACCTTAGAATGTTTAATGGAAACCCGTTGACTGGTGGCCAATCATAATACAGTATACGGGGCTTACCATCGCATGGTTGCACTATATAAAACATCGAACCCATCTAGGGCAAGTACCAAACCAAAACCACGTAGGGTGTGTATCAAAATATGCCACATAAGGCTGATATCAAAGCCATACGATAAAGACCATCTTAAAAATCATTGGGCACAACAACCATAGATGGTAGGCCCACATCAATGATCCATCTAGACCACCACTCAATAACCACTAAGTCGAAGGTCCATTATGATCACAACTAGTCAAGTTACATCCCAAGTATGGGTATACATTCATATGTGGAAATTTTTCACTAATGTACCAGTTTAAGTTCCATAAGCAATCCACAAAAAGAAATCCACAAGCATGAATAATTATATAGGATAATCATAAAACATGTAATACAACAATTCAATTTCCACCAGCTAACACATGTGATTATAAAGGGAGATATCAATTATAAATTTAAATAAAAACTAAAGCTAATAAAAAGATGGAAAGCTCAAGGGAAAGAATTATTACCTTATATTTTGAACCGCCTACCAGTGTGGCTAGAGAATACGTGTTTCCTTAAAATCCAATCCCACCATAAATCAGGATGTACAATTAGATCCAAGTTATACATACTACCTAGGGTTTAAGATCACAGCCTTCGGTTTTAGTTATTTATCTTTAGGATTTTAATGTAGGGTTAGGGTTTTATCTTTTAGTTTGGTGCTTAGATTTTAGGATTTGGATCCCAAGTTATCATTAATATTATTATCGTGCAATGGACCAAATAATACTCACAATAGGAGTATTAATCCATCAAATGGTAATTCACAAGTTTATATTCAATTATATATGTAATATCTAATGTTCTTATATTGACTAATATTCTATTAGATAATAGAAGTAATAGAAATGAAATATTTACTAACAGTAAATGATAATAACCATATTATAAGAATTTTACTGATCAATAAGGAAGTTGATAGTGTTTCTTAATGATACTAATTCTAATTATTAATAATGAATCTGGTCATAATAATAGATACCATGACCTACCATAAGTCATGAACTTCTACAATTAGCTCAAACCTAATACACTATTTAGGGTTAAGGTCTTAACCTAGGATTTGATTAACTAGGTCTTAGGGTTTCGTCCTTGGGTTCAGTTCTAAGCTTAGATTTAGAATTTTGAACTCTAATTGGGGTATCATTAACCATGATATTAATTTAATAATTACAAAATAATTAATAGCCTGGTACCACCTATACACATCGTTAGTTATTTATTTATTTATTTATTTATTATAAATTGAAATTGCAGGGCCCACCTCTAATGGGAAGTACTCAGTCAACTACTTCGAGTTATATGCCCCATTCTCCAACTAATTTAATAGTTAAGTGAGTCACACCAAGTGAGCGTCCACTTATCAACTCTTGATATCCAAATGATTCAAAGAGTTCGACGGTTGGATTTGACTCATCTTAGTTAGTAATAGTCCTAGAAGCCTTAAGAATTATGTAGGTGTGATCTGTAGTCAAATGAATTGGGACTGTTTTTCAAGGGTTGGATTTAGGTTAGAATGAACGTGAAGGTTCATTTATACTAGGCTTGTATTTATTTCGAAATTTATTTATATGGTAACACCCGAGTATTGAAAAGTACGGGGTGTTGACCGAATCGGGCTGAGCTGGCCAATCAGGCTCGAGGACAGAGCCGAGCCAAGTCAGAGCTGAGCTCAGTCAGCTGAGCCGAGTCGAGCTGAGACCAGCTCAACTCGGTTGGACTCGATGTACACCCCTATGAAATGGTAAGTCCATTTGTGGCCGGAAGGTCAACTTGGCACACGTGCGACAAATGCAGACCATTCATTGGCTAGGGCGACTGGGAGCATGCCTTTGCCCAAAAATAAAATTGGTTCATTCATAGGTGTTCCATACTTCCATGTCCATATTTTCATTAGAAAAATAGATACTTAGAAAAAGGATGACTAAAAGATCTTCTTCTACAAGCATTTGAGGCCCATTTGATGAGTGGATGTAGCGTGCTAAGGCACGTGTTCATTGGTGCTACAGCCAATGACCGGCCCACATCTCGTACACACACTTCTACAAGAGCGTTATTTCCAGATGCCCCATCTTCAAGCTCAAAATATAAATGCTTTACACATGCTGATGTAGCATGTGTGACAGATCCAGACCGTTAATGAGGTGGTCCTCATGGTAAATGTTCCTTAGCCTTAAACTTTCAAACAAACATGCCTTGCTGTGGCCATTTTTGACAAAGCCACGTGGCCCGATTAAATACGGACACCACATGATGTTCGGTCACCATGCTATCCACGTTCCATCTTGCGACAACAATCATTCCCCAGATGGGCCAGAATCCTCCACAACAGGTGTAATCGTCTGCCACCCATGCTCTATGGAATCCATCGTGTTGTATACGTGAAATCCACTCCGTCCATCAGGTTTTTCAATCCATGTTCAGCATACAACCCAAAATTCATCCGAATCCAGTAATCATGGGAGCTACAAGTCTACAACACATGAAACAATATAAAATGTCTCCTTAAACCTCTTAATTCATGTTTTATTGCCGAGCTGTGTTATTTATAAGGCAAATTTTTTATGAGCTCTTCATCCATGTGAGATTCACCTGATGAACGGCTTAGATAGAGTATACATTGTACTAAAGGCACAATACAGAATCTAAAAAAAATACCCCCACGGTGTGTGTGTCCCCATCTCTTTCTGCCCTGTGCTGTGGTCTAGAAAAGTCGTATATCTTGTTGAATCTTGGTCTTACAGTCTATGTTTGATGGGTCCACCTGGTTGACGGAGTGGATGTTACACATGAAATATGATGGGCCCCACAGAGCTCGGGTGGTGTAGCTGCTCGCCGCAAAACCCATTGCAGGAAGATTCCCATACTCCATAAATTCAACGGCGTCCGCTCACCTGTCTCGTAGCGCGTTTTTCCAGTCGTTGATTCGGTCAGCCGAGAATGACCCCCCAACGAAACACGCCCCACTGATAGTTGATGGCATAGAGAAATGCCATTGCCATTCGGGCGAGGAAGGATCAAAGGTGCCATTCGTGGCACGCGTGTATAAAATCCAGACCGTTTATCGCGTTGGGCTAAGCATGAAATGGACGGTATATAAAATCAGGCTGGTCAACTCATCAGTTGAAACACACGGTGTATGTTGGGGTATGGACCACGTGGTCATTTTTCTTCCATTAGATTTTTCTCGATCGCATTTGGTCCACCGTTTGAGTGTAC
Organism: Magnolia sinica; assembly: GCF_029962835.1. Taxonomy (NCBI): domain Eukaryota; kingdom Viridiplantae; phylum Streptophyta; class Magnoliopsida; order Magnoliales; family Magnoliaceae; genus Magnolia; species Magnolia sinica. The sequence continues at coordinate 5,567,825 of NC_080582.1, read as the reverse complement.
GAGTCTTCTTAGGCCAGGGCACTCTCTCAGTGAGCCTCATGTTCCCATCTGATGAGTGACCCGGATCGATCGCATGTGAGCCGTTAATATGCCTGCGCAAAACGCGGATTCGGTGAGGCAGGGAGGCACCAACTTCGGTGAGGCAGTGACCGTAGGTTCGGAACCTTGATATATGAGTTGTATATCTATGCCGTCCATCCGGTATTCCATTCCATTTTAGGACGTGGGAAAATAAATGAAGCAAATCCACATCTCAAGTGAACCACACCATAGGAAACAGTTTTTATTGAATGCTTGTGGGCCACAGAAGTCTTGGATCTTGCTGATATTTGTGTTTTCCTTGTATTCAGGTCTGAGTGACCTTATCAAGGGTTTGGATGGAAAATAAACATTACGATGGGCCTTAGGATTGTTTTTAACGGTGGGCATTCAATCACTACCGTTTGCTGGTGTGGTCTACCTGAGATTTGTATCTGCTTTATTTTTTATATCATGTCCTAAACTGAGCTGGAAAATCGTATGTATGGTGTGAATATATAAGACTTAGTCAAGGTGGAGACCATCAGTTTTCATATTAAAATTACAATTAAAAAAGAATAAGGTTACGCGTGACAAGACCGGGTGCGACTTAGTCGTACCTCCACCACCCGGACGTAACCAGAGATTGAACGCCTTGAACTTTGGTGCTGTATATCCACGCCGTTCATCCGTTTTTACATCTTATTTTAGGACACGTTTCAAAAAACGAGGCAGATCCAAATCCCAGGTGGACCACATCACAGGAAACAGTGGCGATTGAACACCTACCATTAAAAATTTTCTTGGGCCCACTGTAATGTTTATTTTCCATCCAACCAGTTGAAGAAGTTACACAGACCTCACCTTGAGGAAGGGAAAACACATATAGCAGCTTGATCCAAAACTTTTGTGGCCCCAAGTGTTTTTAACGGTGGAAATTCAACTCCTACTATGTCGTCCACCTGAAATTGGGATCTGCCTCATTTTCAACCCATGAACTAAAATGATAGGGTAAAACGGATGGACAGCATGGATATGCACCACGTACATTGAGATGGGCCTCACTGTCAGGGCCTCCCCCAGTAAGCTGTTTCCCATCTCACCTAATGAATGGTCCAAAGATAGGCTAGGCTCATCTGATAGTTTAACGCGTTTGTGGAGGGAACATAATAAAAAAAATTACACTGAGCAAGACCATCCATTTGAAGCCATCATTTTGAAGGTGAGGATTACTTGACTGGTATAATTTTCAATTCACCATAACTGTAGATGTTTCCCCACAATTTGGATGGTCTGGATATACGAACGTGATTGCCACAAGCGAGGATGAATAGTCACAATCATTTTCAGTTTGGCAGTAGACTATCACTGGAGTCTATTGCCCTTTATTTATCTCTTGAAATTTTAAGGTTAGGTAGAAACCTGTCTGCAAGTGTCGACTTTGGAGGTTGGACAACACTGTAAGAAGAAAGATATGTGTAAAATATATATAATACATATTAGACGACTTAACATATTTTAAGTTAGGTTGGAGATGGTCAAATGTTTCTCCATATATATATATGGAGCATGGCTTCACAAAGCCTACTGAGGAAAAGAAGAAAATGGAGAAGCAACCTGGGATTTCTTTGAGTGGTTGGATGTTTGTTTCTCTAATCATGTTACTCATTTTGCAGCATGAAAGGGTTGAATCAAGGGTCCAAAATCCTCCTCTCCAAGGTAATAATTGTTATTAATAGCACAATTAATTTGAGAGATATTGAAAATGAGAAATGATCACATACAGCCCATGTACGTGATCTTTCACATGGTCCTTTCTTTCCTGCTTATGGGTCACATGTGGAGGATATGTGGGCAGACGCATGGGCCGGTAACCTCTGTCACTGTTGATTTCCGCAATCTTTATTATTATTATTATTTTTTCTTTCTGAGAGCCTTGTAAATCATTATATCAATGACTTTTAGTGAACGATGTAAATTTGTAAATTTGTGGAATTGAAAAGATTGAACAGTGCATCAGAGATGGGAATTGAGTAATCAAAATCAAAATTCATGTCTGATTAGGATGCCATCACTGTAAGCCTAATACTGTTGTCCTCCGCAGATTACATTCTTTAGATAAGCACCGATATAGGATGAGAAGCTTCTAAAAGCATGTAGGATTGAGTACTATAGTTGTGTGCATGGGTTGAGGTATTTGAAACCCATTGCTCCTCTTCATTACGTTCCACACCAATTAGATGATCTTAGTTCAACTAGAACACTATACATATACATATACATATGGCACAGATGTACGGACCACTCTACACGATTATGATTAATCAGAAATTGAATGGGATCCACTAATATGCCTGTTCATATTATCCAAATCCTTAGAGAGATCCAAACCACTGATCCATTAGGCCTACCTTACAAAAATTCTTACAAACCATTGAAACTACGGAGAGAGTAGCTAATGCTGATGGTGACAAAGGCTGCCAGCTTTTGGTGGATGCAGAGCCCCAGAACGATGAATTAAGTCATTCAGTCGTAGGGCCTATCTGATTTTTTCACCAGGTAATCCTCCTAGTGTGGCCCATCATTTGTATGGATGGGCTATACCAGATGTGTTACCCATTGGCAGGAAAGAAAGGGATGGGTGTGAGCATCACATGCAGGAGTTGCATGTCATGATTTCTCTTGGAGAATTACAAGGACCTTTTAATAATTGCAATCATCTTCTCTTTTATTTTAATTGGGATTGAGATTATTCCCCAGCTTTTTCATGAGCTAGGCTGTCAATGGGAGGGGTTGGCAATTGGGCTTTGGTTTTGGCCTACTTCTGTCGGGCTTGAGATGAAGTAATAGGCCTTATGGCATAGAGGGGCCTAAAGCCCATTTATAAATTGGGCTGGGCTCATGCTATGTCTAAGACCTCATCAGCCCAACAAACATGACACCCTTGGCTAGAGCTGTACATGAGTCGAGCTTGGCACAACTCAACTCAGCTCGGCCACTGGCTGACCCTAGCTTGAACTCAGCTCAGCTCGATCCTTGAGCCTGACTGGCTAGTTCGGTCAGCATCTTAGGTTAGTTTGAGCCGAGTTGGAGCTAAGATCGAGACTGTGCTGCATTTTCTCAAACACATGGAGTGTGCTTTCAATTTCTCACGGTATGTAAAACAATAGCAGCAGTTTACAAGTATTTAATCAAACACTTGTAGGCAACATCAAAATCAAGATACAAAGGTATTTGTTTCATATCCATACCTTCCTTGCCACAAGCTAACACTTTGTTGAGTTATTTCATCAAACACTCAGTGAACAACATCAATATAAAAATAACCGAGCCATCGAACTGGTTCCATTCAAGTTGGGGTTCAATCCAAGTTGATTCAAGCTCGGACAAGCTTGAACTTGGCTTGAAAATTTTCCGAGCTCCAAAAATCATCTCGAACTCAATTTTGATCCAAGTCAAATCGAGCTTTTTGAGTTGAGTCGAGCGGGTTAACTGAGCTAACTCAGTTCATGTACAACTCTACCCTTAACATTTCAGCTGGCCAGTAGGTGGGCTTGGTCCTTGGGTGTTAAGTGCTGGGCCAGCAGCCCCTAGGACCGTACCCACCGGTCCAGGTTTGAAAACATCTCAAGTCTCACCATGTTACTTGTACCTATGTATATATGATATCCTAAATCAGCGAAATGATGTTTATAGATATTAGAGTATCTTTAGACAAATGGTCGGTGGAGTGGGGCCATGGTTAAATGATCTAGACCATTGGTCTAATGGGCCTTACCCGTTTGTTGTGTATTTGACGTACAGCGTTTCCATTACGTGGACGGGGAAGGGAACTGATGGGGTCTAGAGTTCCAACGGATGGTCCTCCCTCTCCTTTTCGAAGTCCAATACATAGCCTGATTCCACCAGAGATTGGTCCGGGTACTCCCTACAGACAAAGCCCACCAGAGCAGAGTCCAACTACTCCTGGAAATCCTTAAAAGAGTCCCCTCTAACTATATGGACATATCTCTCTCTCTCTCTCTCTCTCTCTCTCTCTCAGATAAGAATATGGATACCAGCTTGTACTAATATTAATAAGTTCTTACAATGAAGTTCCATATCTGGTTTATAAATCAGGTGGTCAGTCACATCTTCCAATCTCATAAAATTTTCAGGCATGGTCCATCTAACAGTCGCGAAGACAGAACCAACGGCGCTGATTGTGCAAACCAGACTCAGGCCAAAAAATAGCCACTCATTCGCACCACATCATAGAGAACAATATAGCGGTTGTACATGGACGCGAATTGCGTCCAACCCCCGCCCGGACAGGCAGGGATATGTGGGACCCACCGTGATGTAAGTGTTTTACCCACGCCGTTCATCACTTTTCTCAGATCATTTTAAGGTATGATAATAAAAATTAAGCAGGTCCACAGCTCCAGTGGACCACACCAACGGAAGCTGCAGTGATAATGACATTCACCGTTGAAAACTTTTTAAGGGCCACCATAATTTTTTTACCGTACAACCTATTCATAAGGTCTTGTAGACGTTGATGAAGTGAAAACACAAATATCAGCTTGATCTGAAACTTCTCCAGCTCCCAAGAAGTTTTTAATGGTGGACGTTCAATCCCCACTTTGTGGTCCACGTAAGACCTGTAACTACCTCATTTTTTTAGCTCATATCTTAAAATGATATGAGAAAAACGATTAACAGCATGGATAAAATACTTACACTACGGTGGACCCCAAAGAGCCCTCCACGTCCGTTGTGCATCAACTATAGGTTTGTGTGTGTGGCCACCATGATGTATGTTTTATATTCATACTGTTCATGCATTTGGCGAGATAATTTTAAGTCATGATCTCAAAAAATGAGACTGATCTGAAACTCAAGTGGGCCACACCACAAAAAGCAGTGGGGACAATGATTTTCACCGTTCAAACCTTCCCATTACCCACCGTGATGTTTATTTGTTATCCAGCTTGTTCATGAGGTCACAAAGAGGTGGATCGAGGGAAATATCAAATAGCAGATTGAATCAAAACTTGTGAGGCCTTGAGAAGTTTTCAATGGTAGATGTTCTATCCTCACTGCTTTTTTTGGTGTGGTCCACTCTAGCTTTGAATCAGCTAAAATTTTCGTCCCATTCTCTGAAATGATTTCGTAAAATGGATGGACGGTGTGGATATAACACAGACATTATGGTGGGGCGAACAGAACTTGGTGACATCAACACGCCACACAATCCGTTTTCCACCGGGACCTACCTAGAGACGGACGGAAGCAGATTGGCTGGTGTACCGTACACCACCGAGCTCGCTAGTGTGTACGTGGCGCTCGAAGCCTCCGAACGTAGGAACGGTTGGAAATAAATCAAAATTACATTGCCCCTAATAATGTATTTATTATATCCACACCGTCCATCTATTTGGAAAGATCATTTTAGTGCATGATCCAAAAAAATAAGTCATATCATTTTAGTGTATGATCCAAAAAAAAAAAATCATATGGAAAGCTTAAGTGCACCACGCCACAAATACCAATGGGACAGTGATTCCCACAGTTAAACCATTCGTAAGGCCCACCATAATGATTTTCCATCTAATCTATTCATAATGTCATATAGACCTGGATATATCCAGAGAAAAACAAATATCAAATTGATCCAAAACTTTTGTGTCCCCAGGAAAGTTTCAACGGCAGAAGTTCAATCCCCCACTGCATTCTATAGTGTGGTCTACTTGATCTTTTGAATTGTCTTATTTTTTTGCTATGTTAAGGGCTTTGTGGTGCCACCATGTGTGTGTGTGTGTTTTATCTAAGTTGTTCATCTATTTTGAAAGATCACTTCAGGAAAAGAGATAAAAAATGAAGCAAATCTAGTTCATAAGGTCCACCATGATGCTTATTGGCCATCCATTTCATAAGGTCAGCCATGGATAAAGGGAAAGCATGAATATCAGCTTGATCCAAAACTTGTGGCTCCAGGAGGTTTTCAACTGTAAAAGTTTAATCCTCAATGTTTCCTGTAGTGTGGTCCACTTAAGCATTGTACCAATTTTATTTCAATGGTGTAAAACACAATTCTCTTCTATTTGTTGAGCGCAGATTTGGTGAGGCAGGGGTAATAGATTAATGGATGAGGCAATGACCATTGGACCTACCTTTATACATGCGTTATATTAACACTCTTCATCCATCTTACGAGATCATTTTATGGAATAAGGTAAAAATTAGACAAATTTAAAGAGGAAATGGATCACATCACAGCAGTGGGGATTGAACGCCTGTCCTAAAAACTTATTAGGGGCCACAAAAGTTTTGGATCAAGTTGGTGTTTGTGTTTTCCCTTCATCCGGGTCTATGTGATCTTATGAATATGTTGGATGGCAAATAAACATCATGGTGGGTCCTAAGAAGGTATCAACGGTATTGGCTCACTACTTTCTGTATGGTCTATAAGCTTTTGGATCTTCTTCAATCTCGGAGTCATGCCCTAAAATAATTGTGCAAAATGTATAAACTGTGCGGATATGACACATTAAAGGATTTACAACCATCTTTATGAATCCATAGTTAGTAATTTACATGCATACCCAAGCTTAGAATTGGATTTGGTGGTGTTGGTGGGTGTTCAGCGACAACTGTTTCTTGGGGTGTGGTCTACCATTATTTTTTTGGCCCATGACTTGTTTGAATTAAAAGATATTAACTTAACAATTTTATTTATATTTAATAAAAATAAACTCTTTATAATGTAAAACATCTCTAAATAAGAGATACGTGCAAATGTATCAAAATAATATATTTATTAATAAACAAGTTATTTTAGATTATGTCCTTAATTTTCAGACTCCAACAACAGTTACAAAATAGGTTTTCAAACTTCAGATTCAGGCTTGGAAATTAGATTTAACAAACAGACCCCATTATACCCCTTGAGCCAAGGATCAGTGTGTATTTGCCCCACAAGGCTTGGGTGTTTTGCAGTGCTCTATAAAACATGTGGTGTTGTAAATGATTAGGATCCATCCAACTTGGGCCATGGTCTCTAAACTCGGCGACTCAGATCAACCTATTCAATCTCAAGTCAAGGTGTGACATATGCTACCGAATCAGACCAGGTAGCACCAAATCCAAGTGAAACCGGCAAAATGGCTTCCAGTCTTAAAAACCATGGCTTGGGTCAGGAGAGTCACAGTAGAATGGCTGTGGTTGGTTCGAAAATGTGTTGTGCTTGGGCTAACCCCAACCTTACCTGAACCCACTCATCTCCACCTCTAATTATTAATGCCTCCAAAGATACTGGGTTGGTAAAGCCGGGCGTTGGACCAATGATGTCTACTTGAAAAAGCAAACAATAGTCAAACATGCCCTGCTATTATGTTATTAAACATGAAGAGTGTTTTACTCGAGCTGTACTTGCTGAGGTTCGTCGAACATGTTTAAAATGCTTAGCAGATGATTATAAACCATCCATTTTGGAGTTTTTGGTTCACCATTCATCTATATACATAGATTATTATACTCATCATTTTAATGAAATTTATACAACATGGTCCATCTAAGGTAACAGGGAAGATATGAATGGTTTGGATCATCCAACAATCCTTTAATGTGGGTTCCACGGGGCGATGGATGCTGGAAGCAAATGAGCCACGACTCATGCAAAAAAGGACTTAAAAGAATGCACTCGTGGGAAGCACCAATCCAGTATGTCGTATGGACGCGTGGACTTTGGAGAGGTTGTACATCGGCCGAAAACAGCAAAAGGGACTTCATATCATATCATTTCGGTTCCTGAAATAATGAAAGTGGTGTTGAAAATGATCAGACGGCTCTCTTTAAATATAGGATGGATTGATTGATGGAGATTGAATTGAGGAAAGAAAGATCATGGAGAAACTATTGCCGAGTGCTTTGCGTGTTTGGATGTTGGCTTTCTCTGTGATATTACTCAGTTTCTATCTCGAGAGGGCCATGTGCATTCGTCCTCCTCTTCAGGGTACTTATCTAACTCTGAGAGGAAGTTGTATGAGTAGGTTTGTATTATTGGGACCTATGTTTCAGTGATCTAGACCAATGGTCTGCTGCCACACACCACGTGATTAATGGTAGTGGCTAGGATGTCAAAATACAGGAGATTTTTGGGCACGGTCCATCTACTTTGGGGGCCAAGCGAAACAATGGTATGCATCACAGAGTCTTGGGCCTCTCTTGTACATACTAGAATTCAGTCTTTGAACCTGTTTGGATTTGTGGAGATTGAAAAGCGACAATTTAGTATTGTGGCAATCTTTTATATATATATATATATGGGAAATGGTTCTATGCGGTGGAGCTCATGGGAACCTCCCATGAGGTTGAGCTGTGTGGGCCCCACCATGATGCATGTCTAACATCTACCCCATCAGTCAGATGCATCATTCCATGGTGGGCCTCAGGCTTAAAAGTCAGCTAAAGCAATGACTTTTGTGGGCCACAACATATACAAAAGTTGAGAGGGGTTACCTTCTCATTAAAACATTCATAATCATTTGTTGGGCCCACCGAGGTGTGGTTCACAAATCCAGCCCATCCATTATGCGTGTCCCACTTGGATGAGGGGTCATACCAAGTTTTAGATGCATCCAAATTTTAGGTGGGCCCCACCAAGTGCTTTTATTTGTTTTAGGCATGTCTTTACATGATTTTAGATGGTATGGCCCACCTAAGTTCCGTATATGGTGATTTTTGGGATATCCTATAATTTAAAGGGGACCCATAAAATGCATGCTGTTGATGTTCAACACGCATCACGGTGGGGCCCACACAGCTCGACCTCATGGGAACTTCCTATGAGCTCGACCGCATAGAAATATATATATATATAGACACGCGCACACACACACAAGAGCTCACGGGAACTTCCCATGAGGTCGAGCTGCGTGGGCTCCACCGTGATGTGTGTCCAACATCAACACCTTGCATTTGATGGGTCCCCTTAAGGTTATGGATATCCCAAAATCAGCTGTAGATGGAATTCAGGTGGGTCATACCATCTAAAACTACGTGAATACATGCCGAAAACATATAAAAGCATTTGGTGGATCCCACCTGAGTTTTGGATTCGGTTGAAACTTGGTTTGACCCCTCGTCCAAGTAAGACACAATGGATGGGCTGGATTTGTGAACCACATCTTAGTGGGCCCAATAAATGATTATGAATGTTTTAATGGAGGGTAATTCCTCTCAACTGTTGTATGTGGTGTGGCCCACCCAATTCATGGATTGACTTTTTTATAAGCTCATTGTCCACCATGGAATGGTGCGTATGGCTGATGGGGTAGATGTTCGACACACATCACAGTAGAGTCCACACAGCTTGACCTCGTGGGAAGTTCCCATGAGTGTGTGTGTGTGTGTGTGTGTGTGTGTGTGTGTGTGTAGAGAGAGAAAGAGAGGAATGCTCACCTACGCGCCTTCTTACATGAGTACCCACGCGCACCGTTGCACACATGTCATGGGCACATAATCTAAACGGTCGACGGAATGCTCACCTACGCACCTTCTTACATGAGTACCCATGCGCACCATTGCACACATGTCATGGGCACATAATATAAACGGTCGACGTGATGCAACACCCCTTGAAACTCTATGGGCACAAATTTCAGTATGATCCAAAACTCTAGTGGGCCGTGGGGTGCCCATGTGTGCTCATGTAAGAAGGTGCACAGGTGAGCATTCCTCTCTCTCTCTCTCTCTCTCTCTCTCTCTCTCTCTACACACACACACACACACACACATATATATGTATATATATATATGAAAATTAAAACTCGAATATTCCCTTTTTCTAAGAAATCCCCATTGCATGATGCTTCCCATGCACATACATGTTAGGCTTGCAATGGGGACAATTCATTTCATTAATTTCAGATATCCAGTTTGGTGGCTCAACCCACTCTTCATTGGCTGCCTTGAGAAAAGGCTAAAGAATGGATGACCCAAACTCGAGAAAACAATGACGATGGGATAATCCAAAATAATCCACTCCCTAGCATGCAAAATAAATTAATAAGATTGTTTGTAGGAGGCTCTTCTAGTCACTACAGGGCATGGATCCACCTCGATGTTGTAAAGCACTTTGTCTACCATGAAGGCATGGGCACGAATCCAATGAACCATTTTTCTTCGTATGCATATGCAACCATACAATCAATTTTCAAATGTGAGATAAGCCTGTAATGAATTGAGGGAGGGGGGCACCATCTCATCGTTTCTCTGGTTGTGGCTCACTCAAGTCCCTCATATACATAATTTCTTGGCTAACACGTAAGTATGAGCCTATGCAACAAATATACAGAGTTGATGTTACACGGTCATTAGGCAGCCCCACGGGCCATTAATGGACCTGTGGGTTATACACGAAAAATGTCAGTACAAACTACACGCATTGAAATAAGTTACACATTAAAATAAGTGAAAGAAAGTGAATTCATAGAATCCTCGTTATTGAGGGCTTGGATAAAATCTCAGCCATTCCATGCCAGACAATAATATTTTTATGATGAATTCACCCTCAACCAATATTATAACTTGTAAGATTGGAATGGGTTACTCAATCAAGGATTGGAATGGAATATTTGTAGGATATACTTTATGTACATATAAAGTCGTGTCAAGCTGGGCTAGGCCAGCCGAGTTGGGCCAAATTAAGTTGAATACAATCCCAACCCTAAAACTATTAATTGGATCATGGATGGAGGCTTAAGCCCGGCCATGGGCCAAGATAGTAGGTACAAACTTGGCCCAAAGCAGGGTTGGGGTCGTCCATGGCCCGCCTGGGCAGTACTTCTCAGCTGTCCTCATTCTCCAGGCAACTTTCCCTGCTTCCCCCCATGTCAGGGGTTGCCTTTTTCTAGATAAAGTGGGCCTAGGTGCGGTCCACTAAGACCCAGTCAGGAATGCGACAAGTTAGTATCGCCAAGTCGCCAGCTTGTATTTTTTTGCTTCGATTCTAGGGCCTCCATGTGTACAGGATTGTTTTCTCTCTCTTTACTATAGGCCCCTGTCAGCCCTTTTTGTCCTGATGGGGCCGAAGGCATCCCATGTAACTTAGTTACGATCAATGAATGAAATTTTCTCAAAAAAAAAAAAAAAAAAACATTTCCCTTCGTCCCGATCGCATTGCACGAACCGCCATATGAGAGTGTGGTGCAATCTGCGACATTACATGCCAGCCTCATGTGATTGGCTACACCTGAAAGATTCCGAGATGGGTCTGCAACACACCACCTTGATGGAAGGTATTGAACGTCTCTGGCATTCTTCAATAATATGTTGCCCAAGCCAAGGTTCAATGGGTCCTTGGCCTGCCCGTCGAAAAACAAAAAAAAAGGGTTGGGGTCGTCGGGTCGGATAGGCTACCCAGCCCAATTGTGGGTGCATCTTAAACAAAAACTAAAACGGAAAAGATGATGGTAGCCATCTGTTTTGCCCTTGGAAGTTGTGCCACTTGCTATTTTTTACAATCCATTGGACGGCCATCAATTGAGTGTGATTTTAGAGACAACCATCTGTTGGTCTTACTTCTCATAAATGAAATACGTCTGCACAAACGTACATTGATGCCAGCTATGTGAACCATCTCCCTCTTTCCAGGTGCATTGCAGATGCTATGCCTAGCAAGTATTGTACAAGTGCATTTGGACTTTTTTTTTTTCTAGACATTTGAAAACTGGGTTTTGTGGTGCAAGGTCTTGGAAGGCAGCTCTTGGGTGGTAGGAGTCCAATGGTTCCTCCGTCTCCTCTGAAAAATCCTCCGCGTCGACAAATTCCACCAGAATCGGACCCTGTTACTCCTGCAAAACCTCCGTATGGCCCACCAAACCTTGTGTTCTAAGCAACCATAGAATCCTCTCTCTCTCTCTCTCTCTCTCTCTCTCTCTCTCTCTCTCTCTCTCATGGTTGCAGATAGACGTGGAATGTAATCCATGATTGAATATCATCCTTAAGAATAAATGAGCATTTAATTAAGAGATTTCTCAGTGGTTCAGATTTTGTTTGCATGTGCAGCCCACTTTTGGAGCTCACCTTTTATTATTATTATTATTATTATTTAAGTGGACTCCTGCCACGTGAATTTCATTCAATCATGAGAATTTATATCCATTCGGGTTGGTCCCAACAAAAAATATGGACCACACCTATCATATAAACACCTGCTAGGCTAGGCAAAGAGCCAAAACAGACTATAGAGGAGACGAGATCAAGGGAATCTGATAGCTCCTAAACCAACATTATCTAACACTAGAGCACCTCTAACGTTCCTATGCAGATTTGAACGATTCCTGAATATGTGATCTGGGCGACCCTCGCTGGCCATCTTAAGCCAATGCGTTAGCGACCGAGTTCCCCTCCCGGAATATATGGTTGAAGATAAGGTTCATGGATCTCCATCTGTGCTCAATGGCACCCATGTACCAAATTTTCCAAGGGTAAGGGCCTAGCAGGTCGTTTGCTGAATTTGCAATGAGTTTCAAATCAATTTCAACAATGATGTTAGTTAAAGAGAGAGAGGAGCAAATGTTTATTCCATCTAGAACAGCCTGGGCTTCCGATATCGTGTTAGAGGCAGTCCCATAGTATCTGTGGAAAGCGAATATCATCCTGCCTAGATGATCCCTGCAAACTCCTCCTCCACTCTCGCCTGTATTACCTCTTGAAGAACCATCAGAATTTAGTTTCAGCTAGGCTTGGGGAGGTTTAGACCATCTGACAATAAGAGGTTTACCTACAGGGAGCGAAAAGGATGTGTCTATTTTCAGAGATTGGAGAATGATGCTCTTAGCCAAAGAGTTCCTATCAGGACCCGAGAGAGAGAGAGAGAGAGAGAGAGAGAGAGAGAGAGGGTATTTGTTTAATGTACATACCTTGCTTGCCACCGGCCAAACCTTCCTTGACACCAGCCACATTTCGTTGAGTCATTTTATCAAATAGTTGGTGAGCAACATCAATGGCAAAGTAACTGAGTCTCCAAATTGGTTTGATCCGAGTTTGATTCGAGCTGGATTCGATCCAAGTCGAGTCAAGCTTGGGCCTGCTCAAACTCATTTTCGAGCTCAAAAAATCAGCTCGACTTGGCTCAAACTCAGCTTCGAACCGAGTTGAATCAAGCTTTTTCGAGTCGAGTAGAGCGAGCTAACCAAGCTAGCTCGGTTCGCGTACACTCCTAGGTTTTATATTGTATTGAGGCAGGATCTTTTTACCAGGATGATCTTAATTATTTATATAGCTATTTATCTTTCTTTCTGAGCTCTTCTATTTTCAATTTTTTGTTATTCCATGTCTTAGAAACTTGGTAGCATTACAGTATTAATTTGGTGGTTACCAAGATGATGCCATGATGTTTCCAGATGTATAACATCGATTGGTGGGATCACATATACTTCAATCCCTTGGATTCGGTGTCATCTCTAACAAATATGTATCAAAGAGCTTTCTTCTCGAACTTACCACTAAGTTGTTTAGGCATAAGTACATATACAACAAAAACTTTAAAGGTGACTTACGGTGGGTTTGACATTCCAAAGCATACGATAAGGTGAGTCGAACTCTAATTTTTCTTCAGGTAGCCGGTTGGTCATGTGTATTGCTGTCTTCATTAGCCCAGCCCAAAATTTGTTAATTTGTCTGGAATTTTCTTTGCATTCTTCATGCTTTTGAATTGACTTCAATGGTTACTAATTCCGGTCCATGGATATGAAATGCACAATGTGATCTCTTTACACACACACACACACACACACACACACACACACACACACACACACACACAAGTTGGTGTAAATTGTCAGTGAAGATGAGAGACGAGGAGAGTGGCTGTTGGTGTAGATGAGAGATGGTGGGAGGGTAGCTTCCCTTGTGGGTTTGGGTGTTTTACGTGGTCCCATAAGCAGTGTTGCTCAAAAGGGGGCATTAAGCCGAGTCGAGTCGAGGTGGGCCAAGCTTGGCTTGGCTTGTCCATGATGTACTCGAGTTCGAGCTTCGCCTTGAGCTCAACATTGAAGCTTGGCTTGTTTGCCAAAGCTGTCGAGTCGAGTTCGAGTCGAGCTAGTGGTTCGAGTCGAGTCGAGTTTACCTCGAGTCGAGCTCGAGCTTGTTGGGTGAGAGAGTAATGGATTCTGTTCATGATCCTCATCTATTAATGAAAAATTCAAAAATCTTAAGAGAATCAAAGCAAAACCCGATGAAAAAATCGAACAAAGCTTCGAATCGGATGAAGAAACCCGTAAGAACCAATCTGCACTTGATCTTCTTCCACCAGCAGAAATCCAAGTACTAGAAAAGAAACAGAGTAGAACACAAATTAAAAATCCAAGTAAAGAGTTATAGCCAATCAGATCATTCGATTTCCTTGAAGCTCTAACAAATATGAGAAGAACCCATGTCAAATTTCTTGGGTTTCGCGCTTAAAAAGTAAATCTTAAGAGATTGAAATCATACTATTGTGAAGCTGAAATGAAAACTGGTAGTGGTGGTCTGGGCGGGCGTGTGGCTGGCAGTAGGCAAAGAAAGAGAAGAAAGGGAAAGGGAAGGGGGTGCGTGCGTTCGGGTAGAGACTCTAGGGTTTGTTTTTTATTTTTATTTTTATTTTTAAGTTTAAACTTAAAACTTATATATATATATATATATATATAATATAATATAATATAATATTTAATATCTTTATTAATTGAGCCGAGTCGAGCTCGAGTTCGAGCTTCGAGTTGAGTCGAGTTTGAGTCGAGTCGAGTTGAAATGCGTAGCTTCCTTTGTGGGTTTGGGTGGTTTACGTGGTCCCATAAGCAGTGTTGCTGAAAAGGATACCTACCAATAACACCTTTCAGACATTTTGTGCGGTCCACCACGTTGTGCATATGCAATCCAACCCTTGATTTGGTGTTGCTTAGATAGATGACGGGACACGCCAAAAATCAGGCCGTTCCAAAACAAAGGTGGGCTACACCACATGAATTTAGAGGTTTTAGCCAGGCATAAATTTACGTACTGTTTCCTTGGCGTAGCCCACCTATGTCTTGTATCAACCATATTGTTGGGATCAACGGTGAATATGTGGTGACCAACATGATGGATGGAGTAGATGTTATACACTAATATGTATCAGGACACTTTCCTTCTATATATTAGTCATTATTTTATATATAATAATTCAAGTCAAGTGAATACTCTACTGAGTCTTTGAGTTGACTGATTGAGGAATTGAATCGATTCATGTTTAATCCATTGAATACTTCTATTTGTTGAATTTCCACCATACCATGTGAGATTCATTGTATAAATTATGGGTTTGGAACGTTGGAAGATGGCCCACAAATTTTATTTTTTTTAAAAAAATTTAATTTTAATTTTTATAAATATTTTTATTAACAAACTTGTAACAAGACTACATTCGGGCACGATCCCATTAAAAGCTTGGGATGTTGCCTAACATATTAGCCCATATACAAAATACCTCCCCTAACATAAAAAAGAAAATCTGCTCCAATCACAACATTCCAGAGTGTATCGGCCTACTCCTTCTTAGCTTTCTTCCTCCTAATCAATTCCACACCCGCATTTTTCCAGCACCAAAGAGCCCCTTTGTTTTTTGCCCCACATTCAAAGTTCCTTATCCAAGCAAACCTTCATTGTATAAGTGGCAGTCCACCTCACGCAAGAGCGTCGTTGGATGCTCGGTGGGAATGTGAGATCATGCCCCACTTTATTTATATGACATGGATGGGCAAGAAGTGAAATAAGATGATAGAAAAAGAAGAACAAGTAGAAGAAGAAGAAGGAAAACTAAGTAGAAGACGGAGAAGCGATCTCATGGGGATTTGCTAGCATGCATCTTCACCCTTGTGGTGATATTGCTAGGATCATGGTCTCACGTAGTAGAATCAAGGACTACATGCTTCCATCCTCCTCTTCAAGGTAAACGTACTTCTTCCCAATATCCCCCCTCGGCCATTTGCTTGAGAGCGGTGTGCAAATTATGATGTGGGGCCTACCTTTGATTGCCAACATCTCCACTCATTTATAGGATAGTTAAAGATCATGCCATCAAAAGTGATTTTTATGAGGAATCAGCAATTGAAAGTGAGCCCCACATGATGGACACTACAAGTTAACGGATAATATTTTCTATGTAGTAAATATAGTACATCTATTTCCTATCAATTGATCGCATGGTTAGAATCATCACAGTAGGTGGCTTTTGAAAGTGTATGTGAAATCAAAAGTGGGCCGCACATGATCTCTAACACAAGAATCACATCGATCGGTCGAATCTTTAGGTGGGCCAGAGATTACATATCAAATCTATGACACCTGTTGCCGGAATTTATTTTTGGGATAGAAGATCCAGATAGTCAAAACCACCTTGGATAGGGTTGTCAATGGGCAGGCTTGGGCTGAAGTACTATCGGGCCTGGCTGGACAGATTGTTGGTCAAGATCGTGGACATGATTATCGGCTATCGACAACGATGATACTCCAATCTTTCAGATCATACGGTTTTATCCATCCAATCTCTGATTGTTTGGACCGTTAATGTGATATTGTGCATTTTATTTTTTATTTTCTAATTCTCCTTTTCAATAACTGATCTTTATTTTTTTTTATCGGAGGGGCCAATCGTTCGTTAGAATCATTTATTGGTGACTCTTTTAATAGGGGTGAAAGTCGGGCGGGTTCAACCCGGCTGACCCGTGACCAACCCGACCTTGCGTTGGGCTCAGGCAGGATGTATAGGGTTTGGTCTCGGGCTCGGGTTATACAAACATCAACCTGATAAAACTTGGGTCAGGCTCAGGTTGAGGTTGGGTTGCCCGACCCAACCCGAAGCTGATTGACATATAAGTTATAACTTATAATTGAGTGTTGATCGTCTGTGTTAAAGGCAAAATTTTAGTGCCGTCAGATCTCATTGGTCCACGTAATTTCCAATAACTCAAGCTAACAAGATATGTCGAATTTCTCTGTCCTAAAAAAATTGTGGGCGACACAACACAACCTTTTAAGTAGTTATTTTATATTTTTACTTGTTTGTTTAGAAAAAATAAAGTTCTTTACAATATATAACTACATGTATAATTAATAAAATCATGGATATAAAAAATAAGACGTGTATCGAGATATAATAGACTAATGTAATAAAGAAAATATTAGCATGTATCCATCCAACCAACCCAACCAAGCCGCCTTGGGCTTGGGTTGAGAATTCCCAACCCAAGGTTGGGTTAGGGTTTAGGTATAGGAACTTGGGTTGGGCTAGAGTTGAGCACCAACCCCACCGACTGTCAGCCCTGCTCTTTAAGTCATCTTCCATCGATTTTCATGTCCTTCATTTTAAGGGCTGGAATCTCTGAACATGGCCATACATGTATAGAATGAGACATCAGGGCGATATTCATGTTTCGATGCAGCCGGACCCGATGATATTAAAACTGGGCTACCCTATTGAAACTTGAAAGGAACACCCCACCTTTCCGTATAGGCACGACCACTCATGCCAAAATGGCACTCGTGGGGATCATCCAAGCCATGCAATAGATGGCACACATGTTCTCTCACCATCCCTTGTGGGGATAATCCAAGCCATGCAACATATGTCACACACATGCCCCCCAGCCCTTGCGAGGTTCAAATGTCCTCGTGTGCGTTGTTTGAATGTGAATATAAATCACTCTGGCAACATGGACTAACTAACTTGGTCTCGAGTGCAGTCAGGATTCTAAGTCCGGCTGTGAATCGGACCAACTCGCCTTGTCCGGCGCCGCGACTTGGGTGTTGAACCCGATCAGGTCTGAGTTGATTTGGATGAGTCGCTTGCGACTCACGCGAGTCTAAAAAACCATTTGAATGGGCATTATATAGACGCATGAGGGGTCAGCTTACCCTTATATCTTATCTCTTTCACTGAACCCTCTCTCTCTCTCTCTCCAGGGATTCCATTGCGTCAACGTTCATTGGGAAATACAGTACCTTCCCGTCCTCCCTCTCCTACTGGGAACTGGCGACAACATCAAGTATCTTCCCTCCCTTCCCGCATTCCACGCGATCGTAACTAGGAACGAGTGACACAGTCAAGGTCCACCTGATATATGGTATTATACTCTTCCATGGCTTGTAATAAACAAGAGAACAAATACATAAAGAAGGGCCATCCCATGCCATGGCCTATAGCTGAAATGGTCTTATGTTTCGATGACAATGGAAAAATACTTGAATAAAAGGAAAGAGGCAGAATGGTGATCATATCACTTCATACAAGGGGCCCATATGATGGGTTCACTTTAAATGACCCTTGCAGAAGCTGTGTGTGTGTGTGGCAGATATTTAATACATAAGATGTGGCTCATCAGATGGTTATTATTTGAAGCTTTGAAATAGTTTTATTCGTGAGATTTTTCTCGGTTGTTAGGACATCACTGACCAACGGAGTTTTTTATTTGTGTTCATGGCATAAGGTGGCTGCATACAAGTTCCCATCAAGCAAAGATGTGTACAGCGGGGAGAAAAGAAAGAACAGAGAACTCTTTGAGTTTCCAGCAAGAGAGAGAGACAAGCACTGTCGGCAGCAACATCAGCCCCTCTTTCTTGCAAATCTCGAAAATCCAACGGTGGAGATTCCACTCCACCCATCTGACCCACATCATGCTGGACCACCACCACAGCTCCGCTCTCCTCCTCTTCATCTTCTGCTCTGCCATCTTCATCTCCGCCCTGTCTGACCCACATTGGCATCCCGCCACCCCCACGTGGTACGGCAGCCCCGACGGAGATGGCAGCGACGGTGGGGCATGTGGGTACGGATCGCTGGTGGACGTACGACCGTTTAAAGCGAGGGTGGGGGCCGTTAGCCCGGTTCTATTCAAGGATGGAAAAGGTTGCGGGGCCTGCTACAAGGTCAGGTGCTCGGACAGGAGCATCTGCAGCAGGAGAGCCGTTACCGTTATTGTTACTGATGAGTGTCCAGGTGGCTTTTGCGCGTTCGGTCGTACGCATTTCGATCTAAGTGGAGCCGCTTTTGGACGGATGGCGATTGCCGGTGAAGGTGGCCCGCTCAGAAACCGAGGCGAGATCTCGGTCATCTATAGACGGACCCCATACAAATACCGGGGAAAGAACGTAGCCTTCCGTGTGAACGAAGGGTCCACTGAATACTGGCTGTCCATTCTCGTGGAGTTTGAAGATGGAGATGGAGATATAGGATCCATACACATAAAAGAAGCAGGATCCACTGTATGGCTAGATATGAAGCATCTATGGGGTGCAAGCTGGTGTATTATTGGTGGGCCACTACAAGGACCTTTTTCAGTGAAGCTAACCACATTGTCCACACAAAGAACTCTTTCTGCCAGAGATGTTATACCAAGGAACTGGTCTCCAAAGGCCACCTACACCTCACGTCTCAACTTCTTCTAATACAATAATACCATCAATTCCCTTTTGGGGCTAGCAGCCCATGGCCCATGGCCCATAAAAAGAAAAGGGAACAAAGTAGTTGTCTCTGTTTTTGTTTTATTTATTATTATTATTATTATTTTTAAGTAACCGTTGGACTGCCAAAGCTGAAAGGCAGCATCCAATGTTCTTTGTGTTAGCTCTGATGTGAGGGAGCTGTTGGTAGAATTCTCCACCTTAGGATATTATGCAAACTGTACTCGTGTTCTCTTAGTCTGTTTGGGCCTATCGTGGATGGTTAATGCTCAAAAGATATTGTAGATTGGAAGATTCTAGCCACGGATTTTGGGCCATCTCTATTGAAAGGCTGGGATTTTCCTATAGATGCGAGTTTTGCGGCTAGGATCATCCACCAACGGTTTGGATTACTAGGACATGGGCTCCACTTGTATAATAATTGAAACCTGGGTATGATATCATATCCTCCGGCCGAGCATTCTGTCTGCCCTTTATATGTAAATGTTGTAGCCCTCCCCTAAGGAGAGAGAGCGTTCTAGTGTGTAAGTTTGTGGGACCCACTATTTTAATGAATGGGATTGTCGAGTGGGAAAAAAAAAAAAAAAGATGTGTACAGCGACTTTCTAGTGAAAGCTCTCTAGTATTCCCTTTATATAACTACTTGTTTTAGTCCCTCATTTCTTTCAAGTTTTGAAATGGTACATACAAAATGTGTGCCAGTTTCAGCCCTATTTGAGAGTTCGATCTATTTATTTGATTCAATTTAGTTGCCTTTATTTTGGCAGGACTTTTAATCTTATGATATTTACTATATAGTCCCCATTGCATAAAGATATTGAAGCCATTCATTCAGCGGAACCCACCTCATAGATGGCCTGGCCCAAAAATCAGGCCTGTTCACTCGTCAATTCGATCCACTGGTTTTCAAAACAAATAGCCTGCTAAAACAAGCTCTTTATCGCATTTCTTTTTTTCTATCCCGTGCGGCCCACCTTATTAGTGGGTAGGACAATTTTGGCAAGGTCGTGTACTTGGTCGGAGACACCTACCAAAGGTTCAGCAAGAATGACACCCTAGGCATTTCAGGTGGCCTGTAAGTGGGCCTGGGTCTTGGGTGTCAATGCTGGGCTAGTGGCGCTTTACGTACGCCACCGCTAGAACAAAACACAAAAAAGGGTCTCGCCGTGGTATTAAAACATCTCAAATCTCACCATGCTACTTGTACCAATGCGTGTCTGAAGAAAATATGCCAAAACAGCTAATTTGCAACGACTTGTCCATCGCAAAACAAAATTAGCATCGGACCTGGTCCATCTCAAAACGCAATTAGCGACGGACCTTGTACATTGCAGTTTGCTATGGAGGCAAAATTTAAATGACGGATAGGATCCGTTGTTAAATTGTGATGGACCCATCCGTTGTTAAATTGTGATGGATTATATCTATTGCTATTAAATGACTGATCCTTTCCATCAGTAGACTAAAAAAACAGCATCATTCTAAAATTTGGCAACGGATATGGTCCGTCTCTACACAAGTATTACTTAATTCACGGACTGGATCCTCGCTAAATCCCACAACCCAACCACCATAATTCCCTTTTAAAAAATGTGCGACGGACATTTTCCGTTAGTGACGGACGAAATCCGTCATTAAACCATCCCTTTTTTACAATGGACGGTGTCCGCCGCAAAATCCATTCTAAATTTGCGATTTTGGCTTAGTGTGGTCCGAAATCATATCATATTTATAGATGAGTATCTTTAGAATAATGGTCGGTACAAGTGGGGCTATGGTTAGATGATCTTGACCATGGGTCTAATGGGCCTTGTCCGTTTGTTGTGTATTTGAGGTACAAGGTTTCCATTTTGTGGGTGGGGAAGGGAATTGATGGGCTGTAGAGTTAAGAGGGCCTGACGTGACTCAGCCCAATGTCCCAAATAAACTGATAGAATATAGATATATAATATAATGCATTTATGTAGTGAATGTATATCTTTTACCCCATCTTCCCTTCTTAAAAATGAGCTGGATTGTAATGGATCGGGTTAGGTTGGCAAGTTCGACCTGATTGTAATTAAATGGGTCGGATTTCTTGGTCTATTTGTGGGCCCACCATGTTATCCGTGTGAAATCCATTTTGTCCATCAGCTCCTTGATGCTAGGCCCTAGGGCCAAAAGTCAACCAGATCCATGGGTCATTTACACCACATCATAGGGCAGCAATAGGGGTTGTACACCAACCATAGGCTTGTGTGCGAAACCACCATTTAATCATGTGTGACCACAACGAAGGGAAGATAAAAAATTCAGCTTGAAATAAAACTCAGGTTGGCCACACTGCGTTACCTTAGAGGTTTTAGGTGCAATTTTACATTGTTCTCGTAAGTGTAGCCCATATGTGATTTTCGTCAGATTAAGTTTTATCTGTAATAAAGGAGTTATGATTGTTTTCATGGGATCGTGTGATGTTAGAAATGAATTTGAATGCCATTATGGACTTTGGTTGCACTTTTGAAAAGTTAAACAATGTCTAAATAAGATGGTTTCAGTCCCATCTGAAGGCCCATCAAATTATCTTTCCAACGAGCCTACGATCACCCCAGTACGACATATAACAAGGGAGTTATGATCATTTTCACGGAATTGCTTAATGCTAAATAAGACCTACAATCCATGCAATGCTAGAACTGTGATCACAAATAGTGCAGTGTTAGAATCATGCTCAATTGAATATTTTAACCACAATCCATGCAGTGTTAGAACTATGATTAATGAAGTGTCATAGCCATGATCAATATAGTGTTACAATCTCGATCCACATAGGATGGATGACCAACATCAAAGGTGGGGTCCACATGATGGACGGTTCACATCAAAAGTGGGCTCCACATCTTGGGTGGTGGATATTAAAGGTGGGCTGTACATGATGGCCAATAACATTGATGGTGGGCCCCACATAATGGATGACCCACAGTAAGGTTGGCCCCACATAATGGATGATCCACAATAAGGGTCGGTTCCTAATGATTAATGATCCACATCCAAGGTGGGCTCCACATGATGGAAAACTCATATTGAAGGTGGGGCCATACGATGGACGTTCCACATCAAAGGTGGGCTCTATATGATGGGCTATGTATAATTGAAGGTGGGCCCCACAAGATTGACAATAACATTGATAGTGGGCCCCACATGATAGACGGCCTATATCAAGGTGGGCCCCACATAAGGACAATTCAGATCGAAGGTAAGCCCTTAATGATGAAAGGCCCACATCTAATACGGGCCTTGCATAATGCATGGTTCATTACAAAGTTAGGTCCTACATGATGAATAGTCCACATTAAAGGTTATAAAACTACATGGACCATCCAATATGTGGGGACCACACTTGATGTAGACCGTCCATCATGTGGGCCCTACCTTCGATGTGAATTTGAAGGTTTTTAGATGGTTGTCAAATTTTTTTCCTAGGTGTGACTCATAATGATGCAATAGACCTGACTTTTAGAGCACCTCAGCAGCATGGAAAAGCTCACTTAATGAGCAGACTGGATAAAATATGCAAAATATGATGGCCCTACATAAGTATCAGCAGGTGAAATAGGTGGATGCGGATACGGCACTGCCTCCAACAATTCGGCTGAAATGCATGTGGCTGAAATGCATGCAGTGCATGATAGTATTAAATTCTGTTTGGCTCTCCTATTTGGCTCTCGGGATCTCTACCGTTATTGTCGAATCAGATTCTAGTTGGGCAGCGTCCTGCCTAACCAAAGCTTCCTCGCTTTTCTGGAAATGGTCTTACTGGCTGACAAGGATCAAACGTCTCTCTTCTCTGGGGAATTTTCGGGTTCTCCACGTTTTTAGGGAAGCTAATAGCCCGGCTGATAGCTTGGCTAAGATTGGCAGCTCTAAGCAGGCTAACTTTTTTTTTTTTCATGGTCTCCCCTCCCTCCCCCGCTTGATCAAGGGTTAGGTTATTTTGGATAAAACTCGTCTTGGTTACATTAGAAATGGTTCTCACATTTTACATGTATAGCACATGATAGGCAGATCTTCTGCCCGAAAAAGGCTTGTAATTTTCCCTCAGGAATGAAATAATTATTTTCCAAAAAAAAAAGAAAGTGAAATAGGTGGATAGGAAAGGTGAATAATATTTGCAGTCAAGTGAATTAGCTTTTGCAACCAGTAGGAGTTGTAGAAGAACCAGACTCAACTCGTTGCACACACACACAACTTTTTTTTTTCTGGTAGCAATAACTTCTTTATATATATATAGTTTCAGTTTTTGTTTTCATGGTGGCTGCAGCCACACGTCAGTAGGAAGCTGGGTTTTAGACCCAACAATTTCAGCGGTCTTTTACTGGGCCATATGAGGAGTGAAATGGCTCGTAGGCCTAAATACAATGTAACCCACATGATGGAAATTAGCTCAGATCTCACATCTTGGCACGTGTGCCTTCACGGTGATGAGCAGGGCTCCCACGTACACAGAAACAGATGTTGGAAAGTTTACTAATTCCACGTGCATGTACATGTCGGAGCTGTACAGATCCACGTGCAGGTGAACGTATCATAATTTGAATGTGTGTGAGATCTGAGCGTTCCATCAGGAGAGCTATATACTGTTTAGATTTTCTGGTATAAAAATCAGGTCACACATCAGGTGGGCCACAACAATTTTTTAAACCGGTTTACTTTGAACAACCGAATGGTTATAAAAAGAAAAGAAAAAACAACTTTTTTAACCGGTTTACTTTGAACAAAAGGTGGGCGACAACATACGAAAACAACCGAATGGTTGGAAGAGTGGAATTTTTCTGCTTCTTTTACAAAAATTGATGCACGGAAAGACAGTGATGAGGTCGATCACCTTCTTCTTCTTCAGGGATAACTATTCTGAATTCATGGAGCTTCTTTGGACTCCTCACTGAAATTCCTCGAATCCACAAAGGATAAAAATAGAAATAATTTCTCCTTTAAATAATGAGCTGAAACCTAAGATGGAGTTTTTTGACTCAAACGCCCTAAAAACGTGACTTACTATAATGTTAGAAATAAATGAATCTTATATGCAACGAAGGATAAAGGAAAAATATTACCAGACAATCGGATCTATCGGGTTTAAGGCTCAACTTGAATAGTCAATTTCTCAAAACAGATCCACTGCCATTTTTCTAATAGTTCCAACAAGTGCAAACGAAGGAAATCTATAAATTATCTTCAGGATACAATGAACTCTTAATTCGAATTTTGACACGAAAATTTGCTCATTTAAGTGTTAAACAAATATCTAGTTTTGACACCGATATGCCTTAAAAAAGTTCTAAAATGAACACAGCAAGAGATCAGATTCAAGAGAACTTCACAATG
The DNA here is from genome assembly GCF_029962835.1 of Magnolia sinica. NCBI lineage: Eukaryota > Viridiplantae > Streptophyta > Magnoliopsida > Magnoliales > Magnoliaceae > Magnolia > Magnolia sinica. The sequence continues at coordinate 5,542,985 of NC_080582.1, read as the reverse complement.
GATGATACATTTGAAAATGGAGAGAATGTAATAATCTTTTTGAATTATCATATCTAAGATTTATAACAATTGAATAGTCATGGATGGAATCCTCGCTCTGATACCTATTGATGCAGGGATGAACGTGATGAGGATAACTACTCCAAATCCACGGAGCTTCTCTGGACTCCTCACAGAGACTTCTCGAATCCACGAGGAAAGAAAGCAGAAAATAGAAATAAATTCTAATAAATTCGAAATTGATTAATTCATCAATAAAAACGAGTTCACAACCCTTTAAATAGGGGTACCAAGCAATGGGAAAGAAATTAGAATCAAACTACAACTCAAACTCCTAGAATCCGCGACTTACTATAAATAGTAAACTTACTATTTATAGACGGTCGTGATGTCTACTAGTGCACAAGGTTTTCGGCCAAAAATAGTGTCCTATTTGGCCTCGCCAAACTGTTCTCCTAATTATTCTAAGCTCTTTTCACGTTGGGCACAACTCCTAAAGCCCTACGGATGAAGAGTTATAATCAAACTAAAACTTACTATTTATAGTAAAAACGAAATTAAAAGAGGAATTCGACCTCGATCCAGGGGTTTTTCACAATTCCGGGCTACGCAACCTGGCATAGCATAGTTGGTTGGCTTCAGTAGTTCGTTCTACCCCAAAATCATATATTTTACGTCGAATAACTCATTCCACAATGGATGATATATCTGAAAATGGAGAGAATGTAATAATCTTTTTGGATTATCGCATCTAAGATTTATAGAAATTGAATAGTCATGGATTTCTTCTTGAAGAGATACTAATGTGCTTCTTCAAGACATCTACACCCATTCGCAGCAATCAACATTCTTCTATGAAAGGACATGATCCTTTGTCCTATGGAAGTTATTTCTGTTCCTTTTAATTAGAAAAAGTCATCCAACAATATATACACTATTTTTGAAAAGTTTAAATAATTAATATATTTATTTACTTTCTAAAAATAATTTTTATTTTTGAAATTTATTTTTATTACAAAAAGAGAACATTCATTACATGCCACTTGCACAAATTGATTAATGCCATTGTATCAACTATCATACTTTGCCAGATTATCAAAAATAGTAAGTATCCAATTTAGCGTAACTGCGTTTATTCTCCTAGTTTTTTTTTAAGCCCTTTTCATATTGGGCACGACTCCTCAAACTCAAAGGATCAAAGATTAAACTAAAACTTACTATTTATAGTAAAAACCAAAATAAAATTCACTTTTGAACGTCGATTTGATGAAATCTTGCAAATCTGGTGGCATTTGCCACTAGGAGGGTTGGTTGGCTAAAGTAGTTTCTCCTACCCCAAAATCACAGATGATGCATTGAAAAACTCATTCTGGTTTGGGAGATACAATTGTTTTAAGGTTCTGGTCCAAATTATTTTCATCTCCAATGGAGCCTTCTTTGGTCCATCTTTGCCGTGAAAGTGTCCATGACCCGCTCTACATCGGAAGATCATCATTATTACCAACCTCATGAAAAGCTGAGATCTCGCACACATGTATTATATTTGCGCGTGGGCTCACACGTGGAAATGCACAGCTCTACACGCGTGCGGAATTAGCAAATCAATCAAAGTCAATATCATTATTCCACTCAGACATTGGAACTATTACTTGAGTAGAAAATGAGGTGCCATCCATTAGGCACAGCTCCTCTGGAGGGACCGGAATCGCCTGCAACACCTGTTTTACACAGCCCTTAAAACAAACAAACTCTATGGGGTCCACCACGTTCTATACGTAAAATCCAATCCATCCATCTGTGACAACCATCATTTGGACTGTACAGACAGTAGATAAGATTGATTAGATACATACATGGGACACACAAATGAGAACAATGTATAATTGCTCCCAAAACAACTAAGTTCAGACAGTAAGCCCCACCGGATTAATGGGTTTGATAAAAGATAGAAACCATCGTGCCCAGAAAAAAGAAAACCTATGGTTGACATCTCATCCCCATTTTCCATGCGGTGGGGCCGTCTGAGTTGTGGGTCTAGCTGATAGTGGGAGTGAATTTTACATATACAAATGGTGGCACTCCTGGACTTGGGTGCTCTACGCACTACAAAAAGCAGGTATTGTAGAGGATTCATATCTTGGCCTGAAAAATCAGGACAGCACTCATCAAGTGGAAAACGCATTAATTATTAATGTTGACTATGGACAGTAGCTGATGCTATTCAAACCATCCTATTTTCTCATACACTATGAGTGGACGGATCGAATTTATTGTTCTTAAACTCTTGGAACTCAGTCAACTTGGGTGTGCTTTGACCCGAATAGTTTGGAGAGTACTCGTCTGTAATCAACAAGAAATGTTGAGTGGGTGTGGCTCATGGCTCAAGTTACTCTATTTTTTAACGGGTTAACATATAAAGACGGGAAGGGAGAGTTCAGATCTTAGTCTAAGATAACAAAGCAAACACATATAACTATTTTACGGAAAATGATCCTACGTTGGTATCTGAGTTGTGTGGGGTCCACTATGACGTGTGCATAAGGTGAGCTTAATTGATCAACGGTCTGGATCTCCCAAAGGGTTGGATAATGTGATCGTACATATGTACCAGTGGACCCCATTTAAGTTGTGATTGATCTATAATCGTGTAAGGGTATTGTACTACAACTGCGTTTAACGCACAATAGTTTAATTGAACTTTGATTGTTAAATTTGCGTGAAGCCTAAGAGAGATGAGTTTCAATAGGTTTCAAGATTCTCACTCTCAAAAACTAGCCTAAGGGAGATGAGTTTTAATAGGTTTCAAGCTTCTCACTCTCAATAACTACTTAGACAGGCCAGGTCTCAACACACATGGTAAGCTCTCTCATCTATTGGCTTCCCTAAATGGCTACAGTGCAAAAGATCCTGACTGTCCCTTCTGCAACGAGTTTCCGGATCAGGTATGCCTTTTATTATTATTATTTTTTTATTTAATCTCCATAATCGATGTATAACACCATTCGTTTTAATTATGCATAAAGTTTTACTCATAAAATCCAATATATTCATTATTTGCACCATTCCATATTAATCCGATAAGAAACCAGCCCAATACAAAACTCAGGTGGGCCACACGATTGGCAACATAGTTTGGATGGGGAAGCCTACCAACACCACCTTTACTCCATATTCTGCATATGGAACCAAACACATGACTTGGTGGGGCTTGTAGTGATAAACGACACACCAAAAATCAATCCATTCCAAAACTAAGGTGGGTCACACCACAAGAATTTAAAGGTTACCTTTTCTGTGGCTCAACGGTGAACATATATATGTTGGCCGACATTATGGGCGGAGTGGATGTCATAACCTGATCATGGTGGGCTCGGCACAGCTTAACATTTCAAGGCATACGGTATAGGGTCATTTTCCTTTTAAAAATATTAGTCATTGTTTTAAAAATATTTGTGCAAAATCCATTCTGTTCCATAGTTAGTACACATCATGAAAATCACCCCCTTGCGAAGATCATTCAATTCACTCATCAAGTAGACCACATTTGTATTTCATTACATATCAATGGGTATAAATTATTTAAAATGGTATGGTCCACCTGATGAGTATATTGGATTTAATTTTACAGAAGATAATTTTCATGGCTAGGAAAACGTATTAGAAAGATTGGATCGCATACATCTGATACAATGGAAGTAGTTTTCTGAGGTGGACCATAAATTTTGGTCCAACATGTTGGACTTGAGACCTACTCTGTCTTAAATCTATTTTATTTCATTATTAAATATCGAGTAAGTTATTGATGACTCCACCGAGACTTCTACAATAAGACATCATTGAACTCCACCGTGAGATTTGGGGATTTTTAATGATCCAAACGGTTCATTTGACGGGGCTTCCTTCAGATGGGGAATGCACTCAAAATCTCTCTAATCAAACGGTTCATTTGACGGGGCTTCCTTCAGATGGGGAATGCACTCAAAATCTCTCTAATCAAATGTTGTGAATATATATATATTGTTTGAAAAATGTTTTTTTTAGTGTTTTGGGAATAATCTTAGATCGTACGGTAGATAATAAAATATTGTATTTATATACGGGGTGTAGAATATCTATTATTTGCTTGGTAGTTCCGTTGAGTACCAAAACTAGAACACTTGCCTGTGCACAAGCTCAACATGAGTCAGTGTGGCTTTAGAGGTACTAGTGTTGCAATTTGCACTTCGCATGACCCAACGAGAAAAATTTCTAATGGCTTTTGATCAAGTCAACAAAGTTCAATACAATTCGTTATATAATTGCAAGTCACAGTCACTTTGGGAGATGCACCCTTTTATTTATACCGTGTAGATGGGTGAGATACCGTGTAGATGGGTGAGAAGTGAACGATAGTGCTCGGGAAAAAAAAATCAAGTAGAAGATGAGGAAGCTATCTCATGGTGCTTTGCTCGCATGTACCTTTGCCCTTCTTATAATATTGCTAGGACCATCGTCTCACATGGTAGAATCAAGGATCACAAGCTTTCGTACTCCTCTCCAAGGTACATGTTCCTCTTCCCGTTTCCTCCGTCGGCAATTTCTTTGACCGGGATTCGCAGCTTGTTTGATGCGGGCCTACCTTTGACCGCCCATCCATCTAGCCATTTAAAGGATGGTTAAAGATCATGCCATTAAAATTGATTTTGGGGAGGAATCGACGATTCAGATTGGGCTTCACGTGTTAAAGATGGACCTTTTCCATGTACTAAATATGGAACATCCATTTAGTGATCAGTTGAGTGAAGGTTTAGAATCATCAGAGGAGGTAGCTTTTAATAGTGATGGGAAATCAAAAGTGGGTCCCACATGATGCTCTTGTCCAAGAATCACGTTCGTCCAATCCTCAAGTGGGCCAGAGTTTACGGAACAAATTTATGGCTGGAAGATACTTGTCTGAAAGTTTTATTACCCATTCAGACATTGTTACCCACCTGTTGAATTGGCCATATTTATTTTTTTGGGAAAGAAGATCAACACAGTCGAAACCGAAATCGGATTGGGTACTCTTACTGTACTGAGTAAACTCTCTTGGACCCACCGTGAATGTACGTGGTTTATCCACACCGTCCATCCTATTTTCTAGTTTGAGCCCAAAATTGAAGCATATCCAAATCTCAAGTGGAACGTACCACAGGAAACAATGGGAATAATGATTTCCACCGTTGAAAAAAAAAAGAACAAACACATGGATGAAGGGAAAACACCGATACAAGCTTGATCTAAAACTTCCATGGCCCTTGAGAATTTGTCAACTGTAGACATTCAATTCACACGGTTTCCCATGGTGTAGTTCATTTAAGATCTAGATATGCTTCATTTCTGGACTCAAGCCCTAAAATTAGAGGGCAATATAAATGGAAGGAGTGTATAATATATATATATATAGATATATATATATATATATATATATATATATATATATATATATATATATATATATATATTGATGTTGCAATTTGGTCGGTCCTACCCTTCCTTTTGCTAGTCGGTCGCGCACTTGCAAAACAAAGAGACAATAAGGGCATCAGTTGTAGCCGAGGACCCTTTAATACCTAAGTCAGGGCAGGCACATAATGGGTGTCATTGGATTAGAGTAGTTGTGCATAACTTTCTCTTAAGTGAGGTGTCTATTTATGAGCCTTATGGGCCACTTATGTGTCATGGTGAATCTGACCCATATCATAAAATGAATCTGTCCTCAGATATATCGCGCTTCATTCGGCGTGATCTTCGACTAAGATCTCGATGAGCAGTCCCTCCCACATATGGTACTGATCCTCCCTGAATATTTTCTATTAAGAAGTAATAGTTGGTATCCGAGGTTGAGGTCATTGGTCGAGGTCGACCTTTGACGTTGATGGTCAAGGCTGTCCTTCGAGGTCGGGAGACGAACCCGACCTCCAAGGTCAGTTGTCGATACTGTCATGCGAGGCCTCAACTCGGTGGATGAGGTCAGTTGTAATGCCCCGAAATTCAAGGGTCGGATAGGAACTCGACTCCCGAATTCTCGGGTGCCACATATGCTCTAACGGGCCTCATATGCAATTGTATATAAAGTATCCTATGAGCAATTGAGAATTAAACTAAGCATAGAGTAACAATATATCATGCGAAAATGTCAAGTGCTGCTAATCATGTAAACATCCAAACATAAGTCCAAAAATCCAAAATAATATCCAATCAGGGATCTAGTCCCATCCATGCATGTAACCCAAAATGACTAGGGCCCTGACTTAATCCTGCGATCTCCAAACCTGAACTAGAAAGACCCGCCAAAGGTTTGGAAGTATGCTCGCTCCTCCTCATCGTCTACACCGGCACCATTGTCCCTACATCTATGACAGATTCTGGTTGGTGTTTTAAAACACCGTCCCAGAATGGGAGTGAATAACTAACTCAGTGGTACCATTAACAATAAGTTACACGAATTATCATATACAAGATTAAATTTAGTGAAAAACATACATTCACAGAACCCTATATACTCTGGTTAATGCAATGCACGATTTAATGAAATAATGCATGCCTCTCATCACAACACTCCCTCTTGCGACACCATCTGACGTTCGCGAACCAACACTCCCACAAGCGATCACGACTGCCAAATCGCAAAAGTAACCAATGCGTGTAATGCACATGTTAGCCGAGTTGATTAGTTAGGTTTATTCATCCATCAGGTTGGAGAAATCGAGATTACCTGATGGAATATTGCCCTAATCCGATTGCGCGGCTCTAATGGCCGTGGCCGTATGGCTCTCGCGATCCTTAGCCCTTGTGGGTTCGCCATTCCCATAACTTTCAAGCTCATACGAAAATAGTTAGGACTTTAGAGTCCTGCTCGCGGTCACTGCGGGAAGGTCGTCACCCCAGCATAGGCTGACAGCTCGGGCATAGTGTCCCATACTACCATCCCCATCTCATGAGTCTTTGGTGCTCACTAGTAACTACGAGGAGGCTCGTCATACCAGCATAGGCTAATAGTACGGGTATAGTGTCCCATACAACTATCCCTATCTCATGAGTCTTGTGAGCCGCAAATCATGATTATCAGTGGGTGCAAGGGTTACAGGGTGCCTCAGGTTCTAGTAGGCATGTATAATCATGGTTAATATACAAGGATGACCAACCAGTGGAATGATTTGCCCCCACGAGACGAACCATGGACTGCAAGGCTTGAGAACAAAGTCTCGTGTAGTCCAACTACGGCTGACACTTCGCGGTTCGACTAGTCGGGCCAAACTTGCCCGTGAGTTGACCCAACGGAGAGGTTACCCAAAAGGAGTTTCGGTTGGTTGGTCGATCCATAAAGGGGTGTGTGCATAGGTATATAACATGTATTCAATAATTTGCAGGAGCTATTCCAGCAAACAAAGCATGTTCTAAATTCTGACAACATGGACAACAATACATTAGACCCCATGACACAATCACATGTGACAAAATCAATCTTATGAGATTAATCGCAATGGAGATCAAGTTCAAACAATATTTCAACAGTTCAACAAATTGGACAGCCATACACCCAATTCACCTCAATTCAATTTAATGTACCAACATATATTATGCAAATCATCAAGCAACACCTAACGTATGAATCAACAACAATCATATGACATACAAATCAGCGACCAACATGTAATTTAGATTCAGCAACCAATCATGTGACATACAAATCAGCAATCAACATGTAACGTACAAATCGGCCACATTTGGGGAATTGTACTCGAAATTTTCTAAATTTGACTAACAGGTCAGCAATCTACATGTCAAGAGATCCTCGAGTCCTAATTTCCTCTCCCAATTTTAGAAAAATCCTATGCATATGTCCTAATTCAAGTAACATTTAAAATTTAGCAACATGCATTCACATATATCACCCAAATCCACTATGATTTATGCTAGGCATGATAATCGGCTACCTAGAGGTAATGGTCTGCACCTATTGTCGATCGGAAGCTCTTGCGGTCGCTCTAGCGTCATCAGGTCAATAAACTTGACGTGTTGGGACCCTGCGTCACATGAATTTCGTGGTAAGGTGCATGCATGTGGTTTATAACTAGGGAGAGATGGATGGGAGTTCAGATTTTACCTTGGATCGGACGTAGCTCGTCCTTAAGGCGATCGAGTCGGGATTCTCGGCAATGTGGAGGTGGATGTGCGGGGAATTCCGGTTCCCAAGCACCACATGCACCCACACACACTCTCTCTCCCTCTCTTTCTCTCTCATCTCTCTCTCTCTCTCTGTCTCTCTCTTCTCTCTCCTCTCTCCCTCTCTCAGCTGCTGAAATTTCAGTGGGAGTGAGTGAGAGAGAGGGTTTAAGGGTTTTATACCCTGGAATGAAAACATTTCGCCCTAAGTTCTGTTAATTGCTTCAAAAAGCCTTGTGGGACCCATTTCTGGCTGTTGGGGCTGCCCTGATGGCCCCCTGGCCCATCTACTTATGGGATATATGCCTCATGGCCCGATGAATGGCTGGGTAAAGTTTAACGGCAAACAGACATGGGGTTTTGTCACAATGGTCCGATTTACGATCAACGGTCACCGATTCTCGATCAAGGGTCAGATTTTGTGAGCGAGTGCAGGAAAATATCTTCAGCCTTCAATGTAAGTTTAGAAGAAATCCAACGGCTAACATGCCCAAATTCATTGATTCAAGTAGCGGGGCCATTTGTTTTAAAATTCTAGATTTTTTTTCACAGTTAGGGCAACTTGCACTTTACAAGTGTCGACTGGACGGCACAATTCGTTCATTTTTGGGTGTCGTCCGAGTCTGTAGTCCGCGATGGACTACAAGCCTAGCGAGGCCCATGACCTCCCTAAGTTTTGGAATTTTCTGTCCCTCCTTGGGCAATGCACGACCTTTACAGGCAGTCGCCAAGTACAAATGGGCTGACCGGCTCTACGGCCCGTGTTCGGCCCGAATATAATTGGATTCAACCACATTAGTGGCTTAATTCGAATTAATTTATCGACAATAAATCCACACGTGCGATCGAATCATACAGTCTTGCGTCAATTCACACGTGGATGCCTCAGGACACTGTTCCGATTGGGCCGGGTGTTACATAAGTACTTGTGGCCATCACTTGGGTTGGTCATGGAGGTCGAGGTCGACACTTAAGGTCGGGTTGGTACTTTGACCCTCCTTTGGAGAGTTTTCCATAATCTCTCCATTTTATTCCAGGTGTCATGTTAGTCCAATTTTACCCATAACACTTACCCCTACTTCCGAGCACTGTCTTCAAGAGCTCGAGAGGTAAGTGGACTTGGACTAACGTATGTCGTGGTTGAAACTTTAATCTTAAGGAAGCTCAGCTCGCCACTAGGCTTTTAAGCTGATAATAGTTAAAAGAAAAGCCTTAAAGTTGGCCCTAGTGTGGTATGCAAATAGCAGCCAAACTATAGTCATCACTCTGATTCAGGCTTTGAGAAGCTCCGGATTTACATCTTTAGTAGTGGACATTGCGAGGATGTCATGTAATAGCTTTCTTCTGGTCTTCAAATCCAAATAGGAACCGATCGACTTTAGTGCCGACAAATCTATGCATAAGGTTATGGGTTTCGGTAGAGTAGAAACCTGGCATCTGAATTTTGTTCTAGGAAATGGGGGTAGCTGGATACGAATTTTCAGAATCCCAGCACATGCATGGATGAAATCAATGATTACTGTGCTAGACAACATTTCGGCAGAGTCATGGACATTGATCTAGTCTCAAGGTATGGCATATTCCAAGTATTTGCTAGATTAAGAGTCATCCTTGATCTGGGAGGAGACTTCCACAAAGTCATCCACCTTAAGGTAAGCGGTTAAACCTACCCGATTTTTGCATCCATGGAATTTCCTTCTGTGGTTGTAAGTGTTTGAACCAAAGCTATAAGGAACCCCAGGGCTACCCAGTGGGAGAGGATTTCCACAAAGCAATGGGTGGAATCCACCTTCTACGAGAAATAGGCCTGTAGAAAAATAGCCCTCAACCTCAATCAAATGCCTCTCTAAGTCCTATTAATGAACAATGTCACAAAGCCAATCCCCCGCCCCAGCTAACCCGAATCAAATCGCTTATACAGCGGATGATATGAATTGAGACTTAGGTTTCTCATCGAATTAACCTCCACTCAATCATCAAGCCCGACACATCAGGCAACTTCTAATGATGAATGCAGACATGGCAAATGAGGAGTACATTCTCCCTCACCAATAAGGACCTGCAGGAATAGGGCTTTCCATCACCATCAACGGCCTCAGATTTACCTCTGGAATCCCATAGCCTATTTTAGGGGGGAGAAGCCCCACCATGTCCTTCAAAACAACCAAAATTTCCTATCCAGCCCCATTGAAAGGAACAAATAATGTCTTCCAATCCAAGCAGATCTCTGGCTCATAGGCAGAGGCTCCTTTCCCTCTTGGAAGGTGCTCAACCATGCAGGGTGGGATCAATTGAACCTCATGATCCTAAGACACATTTCCCTCTCCCTTCTGCTAATGCTTCATCATTGGAGGAGAGTGTGCTCCAATTGGAGGCGGTCCAACTTCAAGTCGACCTTTCACCTTTCTTCTCTATCCCTCAACCTTCCCTAGAGGGGAACAATGTATCATTAACTGGGGAAGAAAATGTCAGTGAAGCGTCTCCCTCCTCAGATACATCCCACAGACCAGAGTGAGTCAGATAATAACCATAATAGAGAACTGAACCTCGGTCAGATGACATCTGAGCAGGGCCAACTCCCATTGTACGACATTCCAGCTGACCCAGGGATGAGATTGGCCTACAATTTCTTTCACCAAGGTTGGACAAAAATCAATGATCAGAGTTCAGAGAGAGGAAGAATAAGAAGACTTCACAATAGGGCCATAAACTTAAGAAGTCTCTCTGATGGATAGTATCCTTGTGTGGAATGTACAGGGGGTGGGAAATTCTCCCACTATCAAGACACTCAAGAGGTACATCCAAAAACACAAGCCGACTATAATAGCTATTCTAGAGCCTATTCTTCCTAAAACCAAAAGAATCAAGATAGGTTTGAAGTTGGGATTCCACTCATCCTTTTCTAGCGTGGACAAGGGAGGAAAAATCTACGTTTTATTCTCCTCCCTTTTTAAGGTGGCCATCAAATCCAAGTTAGAACAAATGATCTCTCTCACTTTGGAAACACAGGACATCCAATAAGGTCTTCTCTTATTGTTTGTCTATACCAAATACTCTCTAGTGCAAAGAAAAGAATTGTGGATAGAAATGGAGGTGATTGCGACCTCAAACCTTGACCCTTGGTTGATAAGTGGAGCTTTCAACACAATCACGACCCGACCAGAAAGAATCAGCAGTAACAATCTAGTAAATCAGAGCTCCAGGGAGTTTGTTGAAACTATAAACCATTCAGGATTGTCAGTTGCATGTTTCAATGGGAATGCTCTTACGTGGTGTAACAATCGAGCTAGTAGGAGTAGAAAATGGGCAAGACTTGATAGAGCCATTTGCTCTGGAGAATGGCTTCAGTTGTTCCCCCTGTTTCAGGTTTAAAATTTTCCTTGGGTTAATCTGGACAACTTCCCTCTCATTCTATGATTCCCGAATCCCTCCTCCTCAGCTCTGCATCCTTTTTGGTTCCAATGGATGTGGACTTTGCACGAAGACTTTTGCGAAGTAGTAAAGGCCTCCTGGAGAACAGATCCATGCAGAAATCCAATGACAACTCTACTTAGCAAAATGAGGAATACCAAATTAGCCTTGAAATTTTGGAACAAGGAGACCTTCAGGAACATTTTCACAAACATCAAGTGAACATAAGACACCATTAATTACCTAGAAGATATTACCAGTATCAGTTCAGTTAGTTAGCACCTTCAAAGGCTTAAAAGAAGAGAAAGAGGAATTACAATGCTTGAAAAAATGGAGAAAATTTTCTAGAAGGAGAAATTCTGCAACAAGTGGTTGGAAGAGGGAGATAGAAATACTAAATTCTTTCATGCGTCAGTGAATGAACGGATTAGGAAGTCTTTTTCTTTTTTTTTTTTTCCAAAAAAAACTATCATTTCATTTCATCAAATGGTATAGGCTTTACAAGGCTCTGCACAAAAGGAAAAGAAAAATGATCGCGCTCCTCACAATAAAAAAAGAGGACTAAGCGAAATGGGGAACTCAAGTGTCCAGCAAACAAAAGGATAGCTGTTAAGGGTCAAATATTGCATATCAGACCCCAGTCGTTGCCAGGATTTACAAATATAGTACTGTTTGACGGCCTGATTTAATCATGTTTGTGATGTAGGGCATATTCACGAGCCTGGACTGGGAAATGGTACTAAAAGCATGGATTTAACGATCTGAAGGCACCAAGGTAAGCGACGGACCCTAGGAGACCAAGATCGACAGATTTGCACGCCAAGGATCCAAGAAAACCTGAGAAATTGAAGCTCAAGTGGCCTAAAAAGTGTCCAGAATGCAAGATCATAGGGTTCCTACCATCTGATCAGTTCAAAACTCCATATGTGGCCTGAGGACCATAAATGAACCGTACACGCAAAATTTCAGCCATTGGATCCCTCTGAAAGTGGTCCAATGGTCAGATCAGCCCACGAATTACTGATCTGAGGCCCACCTGATATTTAGATATGCTTCAAACTTGGACTCTATCCATTAAATGAGATTAGAAAAGGGACGAGTGGATCCGATTTCCCACAAACATCAAGGTAGACCCCACTTCAAGAGGCGAATGTGCACAGCCAGTGTACACCCGCTGTGCACCGGACCAACAAGAGCGGTCAAAGTCGGTTTTGACCAACCTTATTCAAAAGAAAACGGAAATCACCGTCTCTGTTCGCAACAGGGAGTTGCGGGTGACTTCAAGTGGGCCATCATCATCGCAGATAAGCCTCATCCGGACCGTCCATTTATTTCAGAAGGTTAAACCGACCGTACACATGAGGCTTTTCCAAATCGATGCTTGCATACACAGGATAATACCGTTCAAACGCAGGTTGAACGATGATATGAAAAATCAGGTGGGCCGCTTCAGCTTCGATCCAAAACTGACCATATCCGAACGGTTTTGTGAGTAGAATACAGTGGACGTCGTGGATTCGTCGAACCAATAGTGAAGTGGGCCCCACCAGCAGTACAGCGCTCGGACGTGCCCGCCTCTGTTCACCCGATCCGAAAAATCTGGGACGATGTGGTCCACCCCTGTTGATCAGATGGTTGATCTGATCCGTCTAGTAGGAGCGCAGGTCAGCCATGATCCTAGCTATGTCGCCGGAATTTCGACTGAAGGAATCAGCAATCCAAAAAGTTCAGTCGCAGCTTGGTATGTTGCGTAAGGAATCCCGAAACCTGCAAACTGGTTACGAAACGATTTCGCGGCAACCATTCCGCATTGTCTTACGCACTCCCAGCCGAGGAAGGTTGAGACCACCATATAAGCAAGGGAGAAAGAGAGAAACGGGGGCCGGGGGGAGATTCTTTTGAATAGGAAGGAAGGAGCCGTGGAGCACGCAGCAGTAGGACGTGAGGAAGAAGACCGGAGGCAGGGACGCTGCTGGACCACTGGAAATTATTTAGAGAGGAGCAGAGGCAGCTGGAAAGGATGGGATTGGAGCCTGGCTTGGTGTAAACGAGAAGACAGGAAGAGGAAAGGGAAGTTTTTCCTTATTTTCTTTTTCTTATTTTTTTCTTGGATGTTATTCCTGTCTTTCCTTATGAATCCTAAGGATTTTAGCCTAATCATGGTCGGCTAAACCTCTTAGCTAGGGCTAAGAGGTGAAGCCTATAGCGAGATGGGAGATTCTATTCTATGTTTTCAATGTAAATTCATGGACTGGATTTGTTTTTAGTTGATTATGGAAGGAATGTTTTTAGTCTTTAATGGTCTGTTGTGACTGAAATTACAATGGGTCTGCAATGGCTTTGAATATTTTCTTTTCTCCTTTTCTTGTATGATGCCAGGAAGCCCTGTTGTTCACCATCGTCTCCTGGGCATGGTATGATGACGGTACCCTTCCTGATCTTCATGGCATGTTGATTGGTTGGTAATTAGTATAATTCTTTTGTTAACTTTGTCTCCTGGGCATGGTGTGGTGATGGAATCCATTCGAATTCATATATCTGTCATCTCTTTAAAATTATATCAGAAGAAGGTCAGTTTAATTTTCATGATTTTTGAAGCAGGCATAAGATCTCCCTGATCTCTACAAGTGGATCCTCTGAACCCCTAGTTTCCTTCCTCTGAATTCCTTAAAGTTTTAGATAATTATTCCACAATTATTCCTTAAAATTCTATTTGGTTAGATCACATCTTAGTCTAGTTCTAGTTCTACTTGGTTCCAGATCACGTACAGGTATCAGTCCCTGTGGATTCGACCTCGGTCTTACCGAGTTTATTACTATATCACAACCCTATACTTGGGGAGTGAACAACAGCTAAAAGCAAGGACAGGCAAAACCAAGTTAGGAAATCGATCTGAGAGATCCCAGCTCGGCCTTATCAAAAAATATCCTACCTCGGATGAGAGGAGGGAAGGGACCAATAATGGAGATAAATCGTAGACTGCTGGAAGAGACTCCCTTCACGAGCCAATCCATCTGTCGGCCCGTTTCCTTCACGGAGAATGTGAGCAAAAGAAAAGTTACCCAGCCTATGTAACCAGTTGATTCGTGACAGCCAAGGTTTCCACTTCCAGGGGATCTTAGATTGATTGGAGAGACTACGAATCACCAGATTTGAATAAGATTCGACTATTACCCTGTTCAAACCTTTTTCCAAGCAGAGCAGCGTCTCTTCATGAATAGCACGAAATTCCGCCATATTGTTAGAGTTGACCCCATAGGCCATGGTGAAACCGAAAATAAAATCACCTTTATCATTTTTGCAGATACCACCCCCACCTGAGTGGCCAGGATTTCCAATCGTCAAACCATCCGTATTTAATTTTACCCAACCTGGTGAAGGTTGCCTCCATTTCACCAGCAAAGAGGAAGGACGCCTTTGATTGGCCACCAGACTCCTTTGTCTAAGCCCATGAGACCCAACAATGTTTGCCATAAAATCCTCTCTAATTACCAGGTTTGCCCACCATCTGACTCGGGCCACCGATTTCCTGAAGATCATAGGGGAGTTGTCATAGACAGCACCATTTCTGGAGCACCATATCTCCCAAAGGATAAGGATCGGTAGCAAATTTCTGGCTGAGATTGGAGCCGCTCCCTGCGCAGAAGCCTTCCTCCAATGGCTTAGTTTACCTGCAATTGATTTGTGGACCAGAGGAGGGACCCCGTACATCCAACCGAAAGAATGCCAAAGAGCTTGTGCATGGCAATTGAATAGAAATATATGAGAGATAGATTCCGATTGAGGAGATTAGGAAGTCTTTTATTGAGGAGATTGTTCCCTAATGGCTCACAATCTGAAGATCAAATAGAAATGAGAGCAGAGGTGGTTTGTTTCTTCACTGACCATTTTAAGGTCGAATTAGTGAACTCCGTATGTGATTTCCTCTCCTCTATTCCTAACTCTCTGACGGAGGAAGATAATTCGACCCTCATGAATGACCCATCGCTGGAAGAGGTTCACAGAGCTATCAAAGATCTGCATGGAGATGGGGGCCAGGCCCAGATGGGTTTTTCGGTAGCTTCTTCGTGACCTGTTGGGTGGTAGTAGAGGCTGACATTCTTAATGCAGTAAGGTTCCTCTTCAAGGGAGGATGCATCCCTCGAGCATTCTCTGCTTCCCTCCTCTGTCTTATCTCCAAAACTTCTCCTCCATTTTTTTTTCTGATTTCCGCCCAATCAGTTTATGTAACTGTATATATAAAGCGTTTTCTAATATCTTTGTAGCCAGATTAAATGCTCTTCTGTTTTTAGGGAACAATCTATGTTCGTTAAAGGTAGATTCATTGCAGAAAAAATAGCCTTGGCTCAAGAACTCCTTCGGGACTTAAACAGGAAGGTGAGAGGGAGCAATATCATCTTGAAAATTGATTTGGAAAAGGCATATGACAGAGTGGACTAGACTTTCCTGAAAGTGGTGCTCCTTCAATTCAGGTTTTGTCATCGATGGATTAACATGGTGGAAAAATGTTGGGCTGGTGTGTGGTTCTTAGTTTTATTCAATGGTGAAGCCTGCAACTTCTTTGAGTAAGAGAGGGGCCTACGTCATGGGGATCCTCTCTCTCCTAGCTTGTTCATCCTAATTATGGAAGCCTTGAATATAGGTATCATGTTGTTGAGGGTCAAATATTGCATATCAGACCCAGTTGTTGCATAGATTTACACGCATGATACTGTTTATCGGACTAATTTAATCGTGTTTGTAATGCAGGGTGTGTTTAAGAGCCTGGACTGAAAAAGGGTGGTAAATGCATGGATTCGACGCTCCAGAAGCACCAAGGCAAGGAACGGACTCTAGAAGACCAAGAACGAAGGAATTACACATCAGGGACCCAAGAAAATCAAGGAATTGAAGCTCAAGTGGCCTGAAAAGTGTCCAGAATGCAAGATCATAGGGTTCCCACCATCTGATCAGTTCGAAACTTCATACGTGGCCTGAGGACCATAAATAAACCGTACACATCAAAAATCAGCCATTGGATCGCTGTGGAAGTGGCCCAACGGATAGATCAGCTCCTTAAATCCTTAAGTGGGGCCCACCCGATATCTGGATACTCTCCATGTTTGGTCTCAGCTGTTTAAATGAGCTGGCCAAACGGATAGACGGAGCGAATTTCTCACAAACATCTCTGTGGGACCCACACATGCAGTGCAAGTGCAAGGAATGCAAGTGCACCGGGCGTGCACCGAATCAAGCCGATCGGGTCAGCGCCGCTGACCCGATCCTTCTCGCAGGCGGAAACAGCAAACGGACGCTGTTCGTCCGTTTTCACGTAGTGGGCCCCATCAATCACAGTTCTCGACGATCAGAACCGTCCATACGCTCTGCAAGGTGACCAACATCGTCGCCTAGCTTTCCTTTTTGGCCCATGCACACACACAAAGGCAGAGTACCTGATAAACGTCGGATGGACGGCGGACTAAGCAAGCTTGTGGACCCCACCGATTCTCTCCAAAAAATACTCATTTCCTGAGGGTTTTTCGTCCTGAACCTAGTGGACGGAATGGATTTCTCAAAATACATCACTGTGGGGTCCACCGACCATCACAGCGTTCAAACGTGCAGGCTCTGTTTCGCAACAGAGCCTGCGGTGGATCGTTGTGGGCCATCCTCTGATGGGTTCGGTTCAATCTGGACCGTCTAGTGGATTCCAAAGAGGCTTGGGACCATCACCTAGGTGGAATTTTTCTAGGAAGTAACGTGTAGCGGATTTCGACCGCCGAAACTTATGATGGACGGCGGAATACAGCATCCAGCGGGCCATACAAGAACCTGCCAAAATCACCCTGTCCTGACTGGATTTCCACGAGGATTCCAATGGACGGCGTGGATCTCGTTGACAGTCCCGATCTTGGGCCTCACCAATCATCAGCGGAAAGCATTTTCTCTTTTTCTGCGCAGATAGCTGATCTTGTGTCCCAGCAGCTCACGAACGCAAGATGGGCAGAGTCCCACCAGGAGTCGGCTGCGAATGGAGAGGAGAAGAGGTGGACGGCTGCATAAAAGGGAGGGCTCGTCTTTGGTTTTAAAAAAAAAGGAGTTTTGGAAACAGGGAGAGGGACGTGGAGTGCACGGCTGATCTTTGTTTGGAAAGTTGGGCTCGGTCTTGGTTTGAAACGAGGAGAGAAGCATGGCTGCTGGACGTTAGCTTGGGACAGGAACTTGGTGCCGGGACGGGCAGCGTTCAATGAAAAAAACGGAGGAAGGCTGACGTGAGGCTGGATCTCTTCTTCTCTTTCCTTCTTGTTCTTTTCTATTCTTTTTTCTTTCTTTCTGTTTATTTCTTTGTCTAAGGGGTTCTAGCATGATCATGCTAGGCTAATCCTCTTAGCTAGGGCTAAGAGGTGAAGCCTGTAGCGAGATGGGAGACTACTTTATGCTTTAATTATGAATGCATGAACTGAATTTATTCTTTAATGATTATTATAAGGAATATTTTTATTAGTCTTTAATAGTCCGTTGTGACTGAAATTACAATGGGTTTGCAATGGCTTTGAATATTTCTTTCCCTTTTTATGTTTAGGAAGTCAGGAAGCCCTGTTGTTCATCATTGCTCCATGGGTATGGTAGGATGACAGTACCCTTCCTGATCTTCATACATTGTTGATTGGTTGGTAATTAGTTTAATCCTGTTGTTTGCTCTGTCTCCTGGGCATGGTTAGATGATGGAATCCATTCTAATTTATATACCTTTCATCTCTTGAGAACCAAATCAAGTAAGTTCAGTTTGAATTCCATATGCGAGCATAAGATCTCCCTGATCTTTACAAGTGGATCCTCTGAATCCCTAGTTTCCTTCCTCTGAATTACTTAAGTTTTAGATAATTATTCCACAAATTTTTCCCTAAATTTTATTTGATTTAGATAGCATCTTAGTCTAGTTCTAGTTCTACTTGGTTTCATATAACGTACAGGTATCAGTCCCTGTGGATTCGACCTCGGTCTTACCGAGTTTATTACTACATCACAACCCTATACTTGGGGAGTGAACAAGTTTTTGGCGCCGTTGCCGGGGACTGACGGTTACGTTTTTCTGAAATTAATTAGTTTTAGAATTAGGTTAGGATTAGGATTTTACTTACTTTAGGATAGAAGTTTTTATTTTATTCTATTTTTAGAACTTAACCTGTTTTCCTGTTTTGTAGGATCCTGACATAAGTTCTAAATTGGTAATTCCTTCCTAATCTCTCTCTCTTTCTACCTTTTAGAAACTAGGGTAGTTATTTCCCTTTCTAGAAAAATCCTCTAATTTTCGAAACTTTTCTCTTTTGTTTTTCACTTTCTATTTTTAACTCTTTTTAAAATCTAATTTGTTTCCTCATTTATTTTTAGGATTTTTGTTTAGAAACTAACCTTCCTATTTGGTAGGCCTTTAAGATAGAAATTTCTAATTTGGTAAGCTCTTTCCCTACTTCCTATCTTTCAGTTCTCTTTTAATAATCTACTTTCTAGTTTAGATCTTTCCTAATTTATTTTAGAAATCTCCACTTTCTTGTAAGAATTCCTTCTTTTAGAAATTAATTTACTGCTATTTTTCTTTTTAGAATCTAACTTATTTTTGTTTTATTTTGTAGGTTTTTAACTTAGGACTTCAATTTGGTAATTTCTTTCCAACCCTCTCCTTCTTTCTAGATTTTCTTTTCCTTTCTTAGGATTAGGTTTTTAATTGAGGGCTGCGAGTGTTTTCATGCCCAAGTGGGCCCATGGCGACACTCGACGTCTCTTGACTGAAGGAGGATTGGTTGAGGGGTTGACTATCCATCGCAGGACTAGACACCGCTCAAAATCCCCTGAGTTAACTGAGGTTATGGCTGAAGACCAACCTCCTCTACTTCCACCTAGGGTGGAGGATACACAAGATGAGAATGAGGTGCAACAGGCACCCTCGCCTCGTACTTTACGAGATTTTCTACAACCGGTGGGAGTGAGTACGCCCTCATGCATGATTTTTCCTGAAAACACAGGACAAATGGACATCAAGCCAGGAGTTATCCAACTCCTTCCCAAATTTCATGAACTTGAATCTGAAAGTCCATATTTACATTTGAAAGAGTTCGATGAGATTATAGCTACATTATGTTTTCCTAATGTATCTGAGGATACAATTAGGTTGAAACTCTTTCCTTTTTCCTTAAAAGAGAAAGCTAAGACGTGGTTACATTCACTGCATCCTAGATCCATTGGCACATGGAACGATATGCAGAGGGAATTCATAAAAAAATTCTTCCCACATCATAAAACGATTACCCTCAGAAAAGCGATCATGAACTTTGCCCAAAAGGAAGATGAAACATTCTTCCAATGTTGGGAAAGGTTCAAAGATTTGGTCAGTTCATGCCCACAACACGGGTTTGAAACGTGGCGCATTACAAATTTTTTCTATGATGGACTGACATCTTCCATGCGCCAAATGGTCGAGACAATGTGTAATGGAGAGTTCATTAATAAAGATGTCGACGAGATATGAGACTACCTCGACAGTTTGGCTGAAAAAACACAATCTTGGGACTATTACCCAAAGTCGAACACCATGTCTAGGCCAACTCAATTAAAGGAAAAAGGTGGATTATATCTCTTGAAAGAAGAGGATGATCTCAAGTGTAAAGTGACTACGCTCATAAGGAAAATTGAGGCCATGGAAGGAAAGAAGGATAAGGTCAATGAAATTGTTTGCGGCATCTGTGATTACAACATTCACACAACTGAAAACTGTCCTACAATACCTGCCTTTCGAGGAGTGTTGAATGAACAAGCCAATGCCGTAAATAATTATCAAAGACCTTTTACTGGACCTAACTCTAACACATACAATCCTGGCTGGAAAAATCATCCAAACTTCAGTTGGAGAAATGGACAAACGGCGACTCCTCCAGGTTTCTTCAATCAAAATCCAAATCAAGTGAAACCTCAAGAGGAACCGGTTCAAAATCCCATACAAGAGCTGGCTCAGGCAATGCGGGGAATTACAGATTTTATGCAAAAGATAGATTCTCGTATGACGGTTATAGAAAAGGGGATGCTTCCTGCACAACCTATCCCCAATCCTAAACCGTAGTACGAGAATAATGATCCCAGCTCTTCAAATCAGATGGGGCATGCTAAATCCATCACCAATCTTAGGAGTGGGAAGATCATTGATAAAACTCTTCCGGTTAGGCCCGAAAAGCCTCAAGAACCAGAAGAGGACAACAATGATGGATCCAGTGATGCCCCACAAAAAGTAGAACCGGAACTTCTAGAGAAGCCAGTTGCTCCATTCCCCCAACGGTTGGTTTCACCAAAATCTCTCTCTAACTCTCAGGATATCCTAGAGGTGTTGAAACAGGTGAAAGTCAACATTCCTCTACTTGATGTCGTTAAACAGATACCTTCATATGCCAAATTCCTAAAAGACTTATGCACGACCAAGCGACGGAAAATTATTCAAAAGAAAATCTTCTTGACTGAGAAAGTGAGTGCCATCCTAAAGCAAGACGTGCCGCAGAAATTCAAGGATCCCGGTAGCCCAACCATATCATGTGTAATCGGGAACCATCGAATTGATCACGCACTTCTTGACTTAGGAGCGAGCGTCAATTTGATTCCCTACTCGGTATACAAACAGTTAGGTTTGGGTGAATTAAAACCCACCCTAACCACACTACAACTTGCTGATCGCTCTGTTCGTGTACCAAGAGGGATAATTGAGGATGTGTTAGTCCAGGTCGATAGATTTTACTACCCTGTAGATTTTATCATCCTGGACACCGAACCCATCAATAACATGAGCACTCAGATTCCCGTCATTCTTGGTCGCCCATTCCTCGCCACGTCAAATGCAATTATCAATTGCAGGAATGGTATCATGACTATGTCTTTTGGAAATTTGACATTGGAGTCAAACATTTTTTTCAATAACGGCAGCAACGCAGAGGATGATGACGATTTCCACGACATTAACATGATTGACTCTTTCGTGGAAGATACGACACCTCTAACCTTATCCTCCGACCATCTGGAGACGTGCCTGGCCCACTCCCATGATTTCGATGATGACATGATTAGGGAGACATGTGCCTTGCTTGATACTGCACCGGTACTTGAAGTTAACCGGTGGAGGCCACAATTTGAAGAATTACCACAAACCGATATAGTGCCTCTACCGTCTAACCTCAAGCCGCCGAAGCTTGACCTAAAACCTTTGCCCTCTGATTTGAAATATGCATATTTGGGTCAAGATGAGACATACCCGGTGGTGATCTCTGCCCACCTGGAGAAAGAACAAGAGAGTATGCTTATATCTACTCTCATTGAGCATAAAGGAGCCCTAGGATGGACGATAGCGGACCTCAAAGGAATCGATCCCTCGATTTGTACTCACCACATATATCTTGAGGATAATGCAAAAACCGCTCGGCAACCACAACGTAGACTAAATCCAAACATGAAGGAAGTGGTTAAGGCCGAGGTTCTTAAACTATTGGATGTGGGTATTATATACCCTATATCTGATAGTCAATGGGTGAGTCCAACTCAAGTGGTTCCTAAGAAGTCCGGAATCACCATCGTAGCCAATGCTAATAATGAACTCGTGCCAACTAGAGTCACTACTGGTTGGAGAATGTGCATTGACTACAGGAAGTTGAATACCGTCACGAGGAAAGACCACTTTCCTTTACCATTCATTGATCAGATCCTGGAAAGGTTAGCTGGTCATTCCTATTACAGTTTTCTTGACGGGTATTCGGGCTACAACCAGATAGAGATAGCCCCTGAAGACCAGGAAAAGACCACATTTACATGTCCCTACGGCACCTTTGCTTACCGAAGGATGCCATTCGGATTATGTAATGCCCCTGCCACCTTTCAGCGATGTATGCTTAGTATCTTTTCTGATATGGTAGGGCAATATCTAGAGGTCTTCATGGACGATTTCTCTGTTTACGGTCCATCTTTCAGCAAGTGCTTGGAAAGTCTTAAATGTGTGCTGAAAAGATGTGAAGAAAAGAACCTGGTACTTAATTGGGAGAAGTGCCATTTCATGGTTCAAAAGGGAATTGTCCTTGGGCATATCATCTCGTCCAAAGGAATCGAGGTAGATAAGGCAAAAATCGATCTTATCTCTAACCTACCTCCACCCAAGAACATCAGAGACGTGCGATCCTTCTTAGGACACGCGGGATTTTACAGGCGATTCATAAAGGACTTTAGTCTTCTCTCTCGTCCTTTATGTAATCTTCTTCAAAAGGATGCTCCGTACGAGTGGACTGAGCAGTGCCAGGAAGCTTTCACCAAGCTTAAGAGCACGTTAACCACTGCACCTATTATGCAGCCACCCGACTGGAGCCTTCCTTTTGAGCTTATGTGCGACGCCTCTGATTATGCTCTTGGGGCGGTTCTAGGCCAGAGAAAAGATAAGCGGCCCTACGTCATTCATTACGCAAGTAGAACTTTAAATTCTGCCCAGGTGAACTACTCGACTACGGAAAAGGAACTCTTAGCTGTAGTGTTCGCCTTGGACAAATTTAGGTCCTACTTGATCGGATCCAAGATCATTATCTACACAGATCATGCGGCACTTAAGTATCTTCTTTCGAAAAATGATTCTAAGCCCCGCTTGATACGATGGATCCTTCTACTCCAAGAATTTGATTTGGAAATTAAAGATAAAAAGGGAGTAGAGAACGTAGTGGCCGATCACCTTTCTCGCCTTAATACCTCTGATTCCCTTGAGGCGACCCATATCAATGACATGTTCCCTGAGGAACAATTGTTTAGAGTCTCCCATTCACCTTGGTTCGCTAATATTGCTAATTTTCTTATCACAGGTTCTATACTAACACATTGGACTGCGCAAGATAAGAAGAAATTCTTTACCAAGGTGTGCAACTTTTTTTGGGACGATCCATATTTATTTAAATATTTCCCAGATTAAATCTTAAGGAGATGTGTACCAGACGATGAGCATCAGAGCGTCATCTCCTTCTGTCACTCAGAGGCCTGTGGTGGTCACTTTTCTGCTAAAAAGACCACGGCCAAGATTCTGCAGTGTGACTTTTACTGGCCCACTATGTTTAGGGACACTCATGAGTTTTGCAAAGCTTGTGAGCGTTGTTCGAAATTGGGAGCATTGTCCCGTCGAAATATGATGCCTTTGAATCTCATTCTTATCATTGAAGCATTTGATTGCTGGGGCATCGATTTCATGGGACCATTCCCCCAATCGTTTGGGAATCTGTATATTTTGCTCGCCGTGGATTATGTCACTAAATGGGTCGAAGCGATTCCGTGTCGAAAGAATGACCATCGCACGGTCATTAAATTCCTAAAAGAAAACATCCTTTCTCGATTCGGAACGCCTCGAGCCATCATTAGTGATGGGGGCTCACACTTCTGTAATAAACCATTTGAGAGCTTAATGAAGAAATACGGTATCTCTCATAAGGTGAGCACCCCATACCATCCTCAGACAAGTGGACAAGCTGAGATTTTCAATAGGGAGATCAAACACATTTTGGAGAAAACGGTTAACCCAGATCGTAAGGATTGGTCAATCCGATTGACCGATGCCTTATGGGCATACCGTACTGCATTTAAAACTCCTATTGGAATGTCTCCCTTTAGACTTGTCTATGGGAAGGCCTGTCACTTGCCTGTGGAGCTGGAACATAAAGCGTACTGGGCGATCAAAAATCTTAATTTCAATCTGGACAACGCTGGCTCGCTACGCAAACTTCAATTGAATGAACTTGAAGAAATCCGGAATGATGCGTACGATAATTCGAGAATTTACAAGGACAAGATGAAAGCATTTCATGACCAACACATTTTGCGAAAATCATTCACGCCGGGTCAGAAGGTCCTTTTGTACAATTCTCGATTACATCTCTTTCCGGGTAAGCTTCGATCTCGTTGGACCGGCCCTTACATTGTTGTTACTATTTTTCCGCATGGGACCGTTGAGATAAGAGATCCCGACAATGGCAAGGAGTTTAAAGTCAATGGACATCGATTGAAACCATTTGTCGAGAAATTTGATTCAGAGGACATGTCCATGCCTCGACTGCTCCTGTTTACCAGGATTGATCTCCTAGTTATTTGGCGGACCCAGGTTATCAAGATTGATTAATTCATGGTCCATTCTTGTCTAGTTGAAGACGTTAAACTTAGCGCTCCTAGGACGCAACCCAAATTTTCATTCCATTTCACTTTTCTCATTCATTAGTTCAATGTTTGTGGGTAGCATTGCTGCAAACCCTCACGAGACTACAACTCGTCCACTAGGGGTAACCTAGGGGTTTAAAGGCTTGTTGCATACGCTAAATGCAATCGAGAGCACCTGCGAAAGTGGTATAGGTAGGATTGTATTTTTGTTATTTTATTTGTTGGTTTCTCTCTTGTGCTGACCGCTCTTACGTAGAAATCTTTGAAAAGCCTCTTGATTCTTTCGTTCAGGTACTATCTTTCCATCACTCTTATTTTTCCGTTGTCTCATGTGCATTGCATGTCTATTTCTTTTTTCATTGAGGACAATGTAGATTTTAGGTTGGGGGTGGGAGATTAGGTCACCTAATCAGCATTTTCTTGGTCTTGAACCAAAGTTGTGAAAATTTTAAAAAATTTTCTGACATTTTGTTGAAGTCGAAGTGATTTTGACGGCCATCTAGGGCACTTAGAATTTCAAGATGCGTGATGTTGGTACTTTATGACTCTTGGATTCAGTTATCTATTAAATTTTACAGCTAAGTTTGAATTATTAATCCATTATTAGAATTTGTAAACATTAATTGAGTCATAAATTCGCAGGACACATCTCGCTTGCATATTAAGGTTTCAGTTCGATATTAAAGGATTAACTTAGTAATCACTAAACATGAAAGGAACCAACTTAGAAAATTGAAAGGATTATGCTTTAATTATGAATGCATGAACTGAATTTATTCTTTAATGATTATTATAAGGAATATTTTTATTAGTCTTTAATAGTCCGTTGTGACTGAAATTACAATGGGTTTGCAATGGCTTTGAATATTTCTTTCCCTTTTTATGTTTAGGAGTCAGGAAGCCCTGTTGTTCATCATTGCTCCATGGGTATGGTAGGATGACAGTACCCTTCCTGATCTTCATACATTGTTGATTGGTTGGTAATTAGTTTAATCCTGTTGTTTGCTCTGTCTCCTGGGCATGGTTAGATGATGGAATCCATTCTAATTTATATACCTTTCATCTCTTGAGAACCAAATCAAGTAAGTTCAGTTTGAATTCCATATGCGAGCATAAGATCTCCCTGATCTTTACAAGTGGATCCTCTGAATCCCTAGTTTCCTTCCTCTGAATTACTTAAGTTTTAGATAATTATTCCACAAATTTTTTCCTAAATTTTATTTGATTTAGATAGCATCTTAGTCTAGTTCTAGTTCTACTTGGTTTCATATAACGTACAGGTATCAGTCCCTGTGGATTCGACCTCGGTCTTACCGAGTTTATTACTACATCACAACCCTATACTTGGGGAGTGAACACATGTCCCATATGGCTAGAGGCAACTGTATACCTTTTAAGACAGCAAGAGGAAGCCTGCCAATCTCTCATCTTTTATTCGCATGCGACACCATTATTTTCACAAATGGTAGCAACAGATCTCTTTCCACTTTGATGTCTTTCCTCAACAACTTCCTTGCGGTTTCAGGTCTGAAGATAAACAAGCAGAAAAGTAGCCTCCTGCTATCGAACAAAATGCTAGAAGGCTGCATCAGAGTCGTGGAAAGATTGTCAGGGATAGTAAGAGCCTCCTACCCCTTCGTTTATCTTGGTGTCCCTTTGTGTAGGGGCAGAGTTACGAAAGCCCTTCTCCAACCTATGCTTGATAAGATCTCCAATAAAGTAGAAGGATGGTAAGGTCATCTTCTAAACATGGCAGGTAGAGTAACTCTCATAAAACCTAACCAGAGCAGCATCTCAATTCACACGCTAACAGTGGTAAAAATGCCAAAAGGAACAATTGTTATCATGGAAAAGAGTTTTGCTGACTTCTTATGGGGCTGGGCAGAGGGTAAGAAAACACATCACTGGGTGGGATGGAAGAAGATTGCGACTCCAAGAGAAGAAGGTGGCTTAGGGATTAGCTCTCTACGGAACATCATGAAAACCATGCGAATGAAGATGGCCTGGTCAATCCTTTACGCCGAGAGAAAAGCCTATGGGGGGACTTCATGAGATCGAAGTACAGTCTTGACATCTCTTCTCCATCCAACCTCCACCGGCGTGCTTCCGAGTTCAAATGCTGGAAAGAAGTGATTAAATTTTTTGATTCGGTGGAAGAAAATTCTCAGATCCTTATAGGAGATGGAAACGACAATTTCTGGGCCTCAAAATGGACTGGGATAGGTCCCCTTCTCAAATGGGCCATGGGAACAATCCCTCCCAACCAACTCTAGCTGAAAGTTAATGATCTCCTAGGGCTAGATGGACTGCTGCCCAATGTGCATTGGCCTTCCCTCCTCCCCCCCAACGTCCTTCAACATGTTCTCGCTGAAGGGTAATCCACTCAAAATGGAGAAGATTACCCCATCTGGACCAGGGAAGAGTCAGGTACATTCTCCGTCAAATCTGCTAGTAAAATAATACACCCACCCGAAACAAGAAGATCTTGGGCGAAATGGGTTTGGTTCAATAAGGTTCCTCCAAAATTAGCAATTCTGATGTGGAAATTGTTGAATGGAGCAATCCATGTGGAGAATAGTGTCAAGAGGAAAGGTGTGCACTTAGCCTCTTGCTGTAACTGCTACAAGGAGGACAACTCCCGCCAAGAAGAATCGCTGGACCACCTCTTCTCAGCTGGATATCTAGCCAAGTGTTTGTGGTCCCACTTCTCCTCCCTCCTTTTTGTTTCCTTCCTTCTAGAGCAATCAACTACAGGCCGAGCATCTCAATAGTGGTCTACGACATCAGAAAATTCTTGCATTGGGATCCTTTGAGGTTTAGCTCCTACCCTCATCTTTTGGGAGATTTGGTTATCAAGAAATAGCAAATGTTTTGAGAATATCACAATCTTCGTGGACCGATCTATCCATAGGATTAAAGGTTGGTTCGCATGCATCTCATCCTCTTTCCCGTTTCCTCCTTCCAACGATCGAACCAACCGGGACGCGGTCAGGGACTTACATCTCCCATCTGTTTCAGAGAGCTCATCATTTATTTCCATAGTAAAATGGGATAAGCGAAAGGAAGGATGGTTGAAGTTGAATGTCGATAGTTCCT
Source organism: Magnolia sinica (assembly GCF_029962835.1). Classification (NCBI taxonomy): domain Eukaryota; kingdom Viridiplantae; phylum Streptophyta; class Magnoliopsida; order Magnoliales; family Magnoliaceae; genus Magnolia; species Magnolia sinica. The sequence goes on along the minus strand of NC_080582.1, from coordinate 5,515,108 downwards.
CTCAAGGAAACCTGGGTCCATCCGGTTGCGGTGGAGTTTGTAGGGATGATAGAGGTAATTGCTTTCGCCAAAGGCTACAGAATCAGTTCAAACTTCCAAGTGGAGGCCAAAGCAATGGTGGACAGCCTTAGCCTATGCATGGATCAAGGCTTCCTTAGGGTGGTCGTAGACAATGACTCGATTGTGGTGGTGGACCTGTTCTCGAAAGATGTCCAAGTCCCGTGGAAGGTCTTTTATAGGAAAAGGCGTTAGGAAGATTTTAAGAACGCAACCAATATCTCGATCGTTCACATCCCAAGGGAGGCCAACAGAATAAAATAACGGATAGCCTTGCCTAGGGGTGTACATCGAGTTGAACCGAGTCGAGCTGGCCTCAGCTCAACTCGGATCGGCCACTAGCTGCGAACTTGGCTCGGCTCGGTTTGGTCAGCAGCTCAAGCCAGCTCGGGCCGAGTTCGAGCCAAGATCAAGCCGAGTTCGTCATTGAGGCATTTTCACAAACACTTGGACTGCACCTTCAAAATCTCACTGTATTTGAGATAGTAGCAATGGTTTTATAGGTATTTTATCAAACACCTTCTAAGCAACATAAAAATCAAGAAAAAAAGGGTGTTGGTTTCATATACATACATTCCTTGCCACCGGCTACACTTCTTTGAGCCATTTCATCAAACACTCGGTGAGCAACATCAATATCAAAGTCATTGAGTCACCGAACTGGTTCGATCCGAGTTTGATTTGAGGTGGGTTCGATCCGAGCCGAGTCGAGCTAGGGCCAGCTCGAACTCATTTTCGAGGTAAAAAAATCAACTCGACTCAGCTCAAACTCAGCTTTGAACCAGGTCGAGTCGAGCTTTTTCGAGTGGAGTCGAGCGAGCTAACCAAGCTAGCTCGGTTCGTGTACACCCGTAGCCTTGCCTGCCTAGGTAGCGCTGACCAACATGACAGGCTCCTTACTTACCCTTCCTTCCTTACCCTTCCTCAGCAGAGGGGGATCTGGTTCTGGACAGGTCTGGTCTGGGAGTGGTCAGGATCAGTCCTAATCCTTCCACCTTTTCTTAGTTCTTTTGTTCTTAGAAGGCTACGATCCTCTTCCACTTTTTCTAGCGGAGGCCAGCCCGAAACTGTAACGTTGCTGTATAGTTCCCTCAATCCGATATAGAGATTTTGAGAGAAAAAAAAATAAAAATGCCCAGCTAATATTATGTTGTATTGTGATGCCTCAAGCACAAAACCATTTGTAATATTTTCCACGTTCCTATCCCGTGAAATCCCATATACGGATATTGAAAAAAAAAAATTTCTTCTCTTGCACGTGAAGGCAAAAGTACAGGCACGTCTCTCGATGCTAAGAGTAATTTGGTCCCGGCAAAAAACAATAAAATGTCGAGAAGTATTTTATTTATTTATTTATTATTATTTTTAAGTAAAAAAGAAGAAGAAAAGGGGTAGACACGCACTTGGACCATACCCTGGGCCATTTTGATAAAGGCACTTAAAAAAAAATAAAAAATAAAATCTATTACCGCTCATGACGCTTCACTGTGTTTCTAACTTATCATGTTATTTGTACTGATGCATTTCTATATTTATGATATTAATGGATTAATAGAGTATCGTTGGACCAATGGTCGGCATAAGTGGGGCCATGGTTAAATGATCTTGACCATTGGTCTAATAGGCCTTGTCTTTTGTTGTGTGGTTGACGTACAGTGTTTCCATTACATGGGCGGGGAAGGGAACTGATGCGCCTTGGAAATTCCCCGGGTGGTCCTCCACGTCCTCGTCGAAGTCCACCGATTAGCGTATCCAAACCTATCAATCCTGAGAATCCTCCCTACCATCAACGCACACCGGAGCAGAGTCCAACTAGTCCTGGGAATCCTCCAAACAGCGAACGCATACCACCGGAGCAGAGTCCAAATACTCCTGGGAATCCTCCTGACAGCAATTTCACACCACCGGATCAGAGTTCTACTACTCCTTGAAATCCTCCCTATAGCTAACGGTCGCCACCGGAGCAGATGTCCCATGTAACTATATGGATCTCTCTCTCTCTCTCTCTCTCTCTCTCTCTCTCTCTCTCTCTCTCTCTCTCTCTCTCTCTCTCTCTATATATATATATATATATCAAATAACAATATGGATATCAGCTAGTAGTAATATTAATCGGTTCTTACAACGTGGCCTATCTTGTAGATCACATCCCGCGGTCGTGCGGTCAGATCTTCCAATCATTGGAAAGTTTGGGGCGGTTCCATTCAAAATGGCATCGTCTGGATGATGGAACCATCAGCTCTGCTTGTAAAAACCAGAATATTGTGCATTTATTTTATGCCTTCAAAGATTGTGATCCTGCCTTGGGGTGGTAATGAGTCAGCTGCTTTTGTCAGTCTGGTGAGTCGAAGAACATGTGACCCATTTAAGTGGATGGGTTTGACTAGGTTTGAAACCTTTGACAAGAGCATATTACTTGACCCTCCCATGCCCAAAATAAACTATTTAAGGGGTCGTTTGGATGCCTGTAAAGTCCTTTTAAGTTGTAATGGAATCATGTGTAATATTACATGGACTGTTTGGATGCATGTATTTGCCTGTAATGCACTTACATGTTGTAAACATATTACAAATTTTAGTTCTAATATGAAACATGATAAAAAGCCTTGTTTCGTATTACAAGTATCATCTTTACACCTAAAAATGCATTATACATATTAGAACACAATGGGTAATATACACTCATGATAAATGGGCTCCACTATAATGTTTATGGTACATCGAATTTATTCATTATGTACTTTCCTTGATGCTCTCTTATTGCCCTAAAAAAACAACTCATCCATTGTCAAATGGACCATATGAGGGGAGGATATGATGTCCACCATTAAAAACTATTAGATTGCATTTGGGGCTTATTATTGATATCGAGCGTGTCAAAGATATGTTCCTAGCATGGTTGGGCCAAAAGAAGGTTGAACGTAAATTGACTGTAACTTTCGATCCGAGTATCCCTATGGGTCGCACAACTTATCAATCTTCACTGAAATGGGCCATCCGAGGTGAACCGGCCCATAAAGTTGGTGGCATCTATCCATTACGTCTAAAACTAGGCGCTTTCATCTCAAAATTGAATTTTTATGAAAAAAAATACTATTTTTAGTAATTCTGAATTTTTAAATATTTTCTTATTTTTAGAATCTTAGATTTTCTTTATTTTTTGGAATAACTTGTAATTATGCTAGACTCTTCCAAGAAAAGTTTATTTAGAATTTTTTTTTTTTTAGAAATTAGGCTTTAGAATAGTTTCAATATAATTAAGATTTTTATTAAAGTTAGAAATTTCCCATTTTTGGCAATTGCGAATTTTAGTTATTATTATTATTATTTTATTAATGATGTAATAAGCACATATAGATTAGTCAATCAATCAATCAATTTTGAATTTTATAAAATTTATTTGCTATTTTCTTGTTCTTTTCCTCGTGGATTCAAGGAATCTCTCTAAGAAATCCAGAGAAGTTTCGTGGATTCAAAACAGTTAGCCTCATAAGTAAGATGGTGCTTGACCTCACGTCCTTCCCTGTGTCAATTATGATGGGTGGAAGACATCCAATGAGTTTAGTGTTTAGTGTCTGTATGCTTTAATGCTTTTTGAGAGTCCTACAAAAATCAAGTCTTTTTATAGGATTTGTTGATTTCCAAGGATTCACTGCCAAACTCTATAGTATGAGTACATACTTTATTCATGCTAGACGCTTTCCAGGCTAGCCAAACATATAATTTGTTTACTGCAAACAAATTATCAATTAAAAGTTAATTGCAGTAGCATGTAAACCAATTACATCTAAACTCTTTTCGGGTACAATGGGTTTCCAACTAAAAAAACTACCCGCATCCATACGAACCCTAATAGAATATAGGTACAGACATAAATGTGGTGCATTTACCTCCAGAATATGCTAGCTAAATTGGATCTGGTTAGGCAAATCTTTTTCCACATATGCCCCTCTTTAGAAATAAGCTGGATCGTATTGGGTCAAGTTAGTCGGTCAAAAAAAAAAAAAAAGAAAAAAAGAAAAAAGGAAAAAGAGAGCTAGATCGTTAGGTTGGCAAGTTTGACCAATTTATAATTACATGGGTTGGACCGTACCTTGGGCCCAACATATTATCTATGCATCATCAACTCTATCCACCAGGTGAGCTCTGGTGCCAAAAATCAGCTAGATCCACTGGTCAATTACGGCACATCAGAGGTAACAACAGGGATGGTTCACCAACCATAGGCTTGTGCGTGGGGCCACCATTATGTGTGCATTTTCTTTATCAAACCGTTAATATTTTGTGAATCACTATGATGAAGATTAGATACAAAATTTAGCTTGAAATAAAACTCAAGTGGGCCATACGGTGTGACCTTAGAAGTTGGTTTAGGCGAAATTTCCATTGTTTCTGTTGGTGTGACTCATATAGGATTTTTATACGACTTATATTTGATATGTACTCTGAAAATAAGGATTCTCACTTGATGGATGGAGTGGATTTGACTTATACAATATGAATTGTCCTACAAACCTTGGGTGTTTGACACTATGCATAAAACAGTTGTAGATTATTCCCATCCATTCCCCTTGGGCCTGGTTTTTAGACTCAGCTACTCAGTACCGAGTCAAGTCGTGATTCGCCCAAGTTCAGTGTGACTCATGGGGAGGACTAATGGTATCTAACTGGACCACCGAGCACCGTATCAGAGTAAGGCTTAAAACCATGGCTTGGGGTTGATGAATTTAGGTGCATCAGAAAAGTCATAGGGCAATCGCCAGTGCTTGGTTCGAGTCAAAATTCTTGGACCATTTGGTAAATGGGTTGTGCTCGGGCTGACCCGGGCCTTACCGGAACACACCCATTGCCACCTCTAAAGCTCATTGAATGTTAACTTTGAAAGGGCAAACAATAGTTCAACATACAATGTTGCTATTTTATTAAAGCGTGCCTTACTTGAAGTAGTGTTACTCAGCTTCATCTAACGTGTTAACGCATGGGGTCCACATGCAGATATGATCGGAACTGTCCATATTCTTAGTGCTCCCATGAATGGACCACAATGTACCATCCCCATCTTAACCGTTCCCTGTGGCGTGGCCCACCTGAATTTAGATCAGCCTAATTTCCTGGCACCAAGGAGAACATGAGAGGTCCTTGAAACGTTCATGAAATCCACTCCAACCATTAGATCTATAATGACAATTTTTCTTTAAGCTCAAAAACCATGCAGATTCATCATTCAGTTGGGCCACATCAAGGAAAACAGTGGGAGAGGCGACCTCTACCGTTGAATTTTTACATGGCCAATTATAATGTCCATATGAAATCCACTCCAACCATTGGATGACTTGTAAAATTAAATTCATTCATGGGACTAAAAAAATTACGTCTATAAGTGACTTATGTGGGCCGCGCCAAGTCCAACAGTTTCGATGGTAGGCATCCCCTGTACTATTTCTACGCATGTGGTTGTCCACCTGAATTATGGATGTTACTGATTTTTTATCCTCATGACTAAATTCTCGTCATGCACCTAATGGTCGGAGTGGATTACACATGCACATCGATGTGTGTTAATGGTACGCCTTCCACATGCGTTTTTTGAAAAACAAATAATAAATAGATAAAAAGCGCTGATGCTGATCTTGATTATCCGGGAGGAAAGCTCCTGTGGTCCACTTTATTGTATCAGACAAAAATCATGACATTGTAGAGCAAAGACTTAGACTATCACGCCCGTGGAAAACATGGGTCTATTCTCCCCAAAATAGACCATATGTGGGCCACGCATGCATGTTGACCTTATAAAGTCACCTATAATCATGGCATTCCCCTCACCAAAGGGAAAGTTTGTGCTCCTCTCATGATGCCCCTAGCCCAGAAAATTTTAGGAAGAATGGAAGGTTGGGAAGCTAAAATTCTAAACCCGGTAGCCAAATTGATCCTCATCAAACATGTGTTATCTAGCATCCACATCCATATCATGTCGACGGTGAACATTCCTAAAGCTACGTGCAAGTTGCTCGAATCAGGGTTGGCTAACTTCTTTTGGGGGTCTGGGAATGGAAAAAAGAAGAAACATTGGGTGAGATGGTCGAAGATCTACTACCCCACGGCAGAGGGAGGGCTTGGCATAAGAAGCATGGAGGACGTTATGGCAACATGCAGAATTAAAATGGGGAGAAATCTTCATGAAAGAAAATCTCTATGGGCAAAACTTATGACTACCAAGTATATTAGTAAATTCATTTGCTCAAGAGGGATAAACACGGCGGCGAACTCTACAGTCTGGAAGGAGATATCCAGATCCCTTTCCATTGATACCATCCACTCTAAATGGCTCCTAGGAGAGGGAAGAGTGAATTTCTGGACCCAAAATTGGTCTGGAGAAGGATTTCTAGCTTCATGTCTGGTCCTATCCCTGCTCATCTCAAGGATGCATCGGTCAGAGATTTTCTCTCCTCCCCCAGCAGAATTCGATGGCAAGATCTCCAAGATTTTCTTCCCCATCCAACTATCCAGCTGCTCAAGAGCTGCCCTGTTCAACTGTCAAGCAGAGAAGACGTCTTAGCTAGGGATATAACAACGTCAGGCAAATTCTCGCTGAAATCGGCCTGGAATGGCATTCGTCAACAAAGGCAAAAGGCCCCATGGGCTCGGTGGGCTTGGAATGATATTCTCCCACCCAAAATTGGCATCTTTATTTGGAAAATCATGCATCAGGCCATTCCAATGGACGATGCAATAAAGAATTCAGGTGTGTGTTTGGAGTGCGAGTGCTACTGCGCTGAATGCGGCCCCACGATGGTCCATCTTTCTCCGATCAGGGGTGCTGATAAGCTCGGCAACAGCCAATCCACACGTCTCACCTGATGGGATTTCCTCGCAGGCTCAATCGGTCGTGAGCCTCACTCAACCGGTCGTGGGTGGCGCTCGACCGGTCGAGTGGGTCTCGACTCAAAGTCCAGTGACCATCTGATTATTTTCTCCGAGGTGTTCGACCAGTCGAGGGAGGTGCGGTTGTTCCTCCCGTGGTAGCTGATGACGGGGGAGTACAGTAAGGTGCAAAGGATGAGGGAGTTCCTATAAAAGATGGACCGGGAGAGCAGCCCCCACTTGATCCACCTGTTGAGCCACAAGTGAGGAGGTCATATAGGGATAAACAATCGTCCAAGAGGTACTCGCCGCATGAGTACATTATGTTGACTGATGAGAGAGAGCCAGAAGATTATTTTAAGGTCCTAGCTAACGAGCATAAAGGGGAGTGGTTGAAAGCTATGCGAGAGGAGATGAAATCCTTGCATAAGAGCCACACCTATGATATGGTGAAATCGCTTAAGGGCAAGAAAGCTTTGAACAACAAGTGGGTGTTCAGAAAGAAGGTAGAGCAAAAGAATTCACAGATGAGGTTCAAGGCCAGACTTGTGGTGAAAGGGTTTGGTCAAAGGAAAGGCATAGACTTCGAGGAGATATTCTCACCAGTGGTGAAGATGACATCTATTCAGGTGTTTCTTGGGTTGGCGGCTAGCATGAATTTGAAAATAGAGCAGTTAGATGTTATAACTGCATTTCTCTATGATGACCTGGAAGAAGAGATCTACATGCATCAACCAGAAGGATTCGAAGTCAAGGGTAATGGGTATATGGTGTGTAGGCTAAGGAAGAACTTGTATGGGCTGAAACAAGCTTCACGGCAATGGTACAAGAAGTTCGACTCGTTCATGTTGAAGCATCAATATGATAGAACAGAGTTGGACCACTGTGTGTTTATGCGCAAGTTCTCAGATGGTGATTTCTTAGTTCTGCTATTATATGTTGATGACATGCTCATCATGGGAAAAGACATTAAAAAGATCGAAAGGCTGAAACAGGAGTTGGGCAAGTCATTTGAGATAAAAGACTTGGGCACGGTTAAACAGATTCTAGGAATGGAGATAACTCGTGACAGAAGCAGCAAGAAGCTTTGGCTGTCACAAGAGCAGTATATTGAGAAAGTCTTGGAGCGGTTCAATATAAATGCATCAAAGTCGGTCAATACTTCACTAGATGGTCACTTCAGATTGAGCGACAGGCAGTGTCCTAAGACGAAGGCAGAGGTGGATGAGATGTAGAAGATACCCTACGCATCAGCAGTAGGAAGTTTGATGTATGCTATGGTGTGTACACACCCAGACATAGTATATATGGTTAGTGTTGTCAGCCGGTATCTTACCAATCCTGGCAAAGAGCATTGGACAACGATGAAATGGATACTGCGGTATTTAGGAGGCTCATCCAGCTTAAGCCTATACTATGGTGATGGTAAACCTGTGTTAGAGGGCTACATAGATACAGATATGACAGGTGACATAGACTCCAGGAAGTCTACATCAGGGTTCATGTTCACGTTTGCAGGGAGAGCGATCTCTTGGCAGAGCAAGCTACAGAAGGTTGTAGCATTGTCGACGACAGAGGCTGAGTACATTGCGGTCACAGAGGCATATAAAGAGATGCTTTGGATGAAAAGATTCCTATATGAACTTAGCCTGAAGAAAGAGGAGCACGTGGTTTATTGCGATAGTCAGAGTACTATACACTTGAGTAAGAATCCAAGTCAGCATTCCAAGTCGAAGCACATAGAAATTCGGTACACTGGATCAGGGATACTTTGGAACAAAAGGTGTTATAGCTTGAGAAGGTCCACGTGGAGGATAATGGGTCAGACATGATGACCAAGGCTTTGCTCAAGGGCAAGTTTGAGGTTTGTAGAAACTTGGCTGGCTTGAAGAAGATGAATCCCTCTTAGGTCGAAAAGGGGGAGTTTTGATAGGATTTCCTCCCAGCTCGACCGGTCGTGAGCCTCACTTGACCAGTCGTGGGTGGCGCTCGACCGATCGAGTGGGGCTCGACTTAAAGTCTAGTGACTATCTGATTATTTTCTCTGAGGTGCTCGACCAGTCGAGTGGGCCGCTCGACCAGTTGAGGACCCTGCTCGACCAGTCGAGGTTATGCAGAATTCGTTCCGCGATTTTGTGCGGATTGCGAATTTTTGAGGTTCTTTCACAAGGGGTGCGAAAAGGAGTTTCTTAAACTATAAATAGGAGGTACCTAGGGCTTTCTAGGCAGAACAAGAGCGTTTTCTAAAACTTTACAAGGGTTTGCTAAAGGATTTAGGGCTATCAAAGGTATGAGAGAGAGAGAGAGAAAGTGAGAGAGGAAACTTGTAGAAGGGAGGTTCTGCTCGTAGAGGTGATCTACTGTGCACTTGATATCTCAATGCTTTTACGACATCGTAATTGGTTAGATCTTTTTATTTTTCTTTTATTCTCTTATTATTTATCTACTCTTGCGTGAGTGAAGAAGGTTGTAACGTTCTACTTCATAGTGGATTGTTGATCTAGACGAGGTTCCGTGGTTTTTACCTCTTTAAGGGTTTTCCACATAAAAATCTCTTGTGTGGTGTGGTTTATGCTTTGATTTATTTCATTGCTTTATTATCCCATAATTCTGGTTTGTTCAGGGAGGCTAGATCCTAAGGCTTTGTGCAAGGCCCCTAACATCACCATCACTAACACCTTTTATCCAGGAGCCTAGATATGGTCAGTTTGGATCAGCAGGTCCAATCGTAAATTCTCCAAGTTATTTTTCCTCTCCAACAATTCCAGTCCAGGGGCTCTGATGCTAACCGCAATGTCTCTCCCCCCCAATCTCCGCCCAATGTTTTCAGTGCTGCTGACACCATGCTGACCCATGGCACGCTGATCAGGCCTTCTTAACGTCAACCTACTGATGAGTAGCAATTGCGCCTGATTTCGCCCTCAGCGCATGGTGAAGAGTCATTGGACCATCTCCTCTGTTTTGGTTGGATTGATGCTAAAGTTTGGATGCATTTCCACCAGATTTTTGATGTGCCTCTCATCCCATCTCAGATCATCATTCAGAAAATCATTTTCTGGTCAACAAGGGCGTCAAATTCCTCTCGTATCAAGAGGCTCTTGGGTCTGGCCCTTGCACTCATTTCCTAGGAACTATGGTTAAGCTGCAACGCATCGTGATTTGATGGAGTTAGAATGTGTACTCATACAGTTATTGCAAGGGTTTCCAGATGGATGCAGGAACTGGGAAACCACTTGCCTGACAATGTCCCAACGTCCCTCAGGGACGAAGCCGCTCGTCAAGATCTTCATCTGAATAGGGGTAAAGTCACATTTTCTATTAGCTCTTCGGCAGTCAAATGGACGAAACCCCCCCACGGCTGGGTGAAGTTGAACGTGGATGGTTCTTCTCAGGGGAATCCGGGAGAAAGTGGTGGTGGAGTCTTTTTTTTTTTTTATAATAAAGATTGCCTCGAGGGCTACTCATATAACCGTAGAAAAGACCAATTACATTCGGGGGATCCCTAGGAATAAAAGACCCTAGGGGAAGCCTATCATAAAGCAAACTAACTGTGCAAAACTAACCAACAAAAAGGCCCATAGACGAAAGGCGGAGACAAAGAAAAATGCCTCGATTATCTCCTAACCTCCCCAGACCCTTCCCTAAGGGCGCCCAACCCCACCTTATCAAGAAAAATGAGCCCTCTAACTTGGGCCGGGAGGTCCCCCTAGTTACCCAACATCATGGACGTTTGCTCTTTACTAACCCAACGAGCCATAGCATCCGCCGCCCTATTGCCTTCCCTGAAGATATGAAGAAATTGGAACATTCCTTTACACTTGAGCCCATTAATCCTGGTGATCCAATACCCCCATTTCCAACCGGGGCTGGAATTCCCGCACAAGACGTTCACCACAATCTGAGAGTCCAATTCCACCTCCACCCTAACTAGACCACTGGCTAGACACTTCTCCATCCCATCATGGATAGTCCTCAACTCCGCATTGACATTAGATCCAACCCCATAACCCGCAGCAAAAGCGAACATAAATTCACCCTTGTCGTCTCTACATACACCCCTGCCACCCGAGTTACCCGGATTGCCCAACGCTGATCCGTCCATGTTCATCTTCACCCAACCGAAATGCGGTTTGGCCCATCTCACAACCAAAGGGAGGTTGGAATAGGGATACTGATGTCTACCCCCCTGATCATGACTAGTCAGCCCATCCAGCCAGTCAGAAAATTTGCCTGTAGCATTTCCACGACTACTAGAAGAATTCCTTAGAATCCGGCTGTCCTGAGTGGAGGAGTCGTTAGAGACTATAAAGGTCGGGTTATTTTTACCTTTCATAGGCATTATGGCATTGCTTCCAACACGATTGCTGGGGTTCAGGCTATCTTGTAAAATGGATTAACGGTTTACACCCAACATAAAATAGGTGTTATAAATGATTCCCATCAATTCCCCTTGGCCTGGCGTGACTCAGATCGGAATCAACTCGATCCGTATCAAGTCACGACTCGCCTGAGCCAGGTCTGACTCAGGGGGACGACTCATGGTATTTAACCGGGCCACCTAACATCTAATCAGAGTAAAGTGTTGAAACCATGGCTTGGGTTTGATGAATTTAGGTGAATCGCAAAAGCCATAGGGCAATGGGTAGTGGACCAGTATCGAGCCAGATTCCTTGGACCAGTTAGTGAATGAGCTGTGATTGTGCTGACCCCACCACCACCACCTCTAAATTCATGCCTAGATATTCGGTTGGCAAAGCAAACAACGGTCCAACATACTTTCCTATCTTTGCTATAATATTAAATTAGAGAATGTCTAACTTGAGCTGCATGTTACTCAGGTTCATCTAACATCTGTTAACGCACATGGGGTCCACATGTAGAGATGATTGGAATGGTCTATCTTTCCGGTGCTCCCATGAATGGACCACAGTGTAAAATGCTTCATAGATGATTGTAACTATCAATATATGTTTTGAGTTGCACATGAACTTCTGAGAATTAATCTTCTTGCGTGGTCACCATTCATCTATATACATTGATGGTCAGGCTTATCATTTTCAATGAGTTTTATGCAACATGGTTCATCTACAAAGATACCAATGGTTCCGATCATCCAACAATCTTCTAATGTATGTTCCATGGGGCGATGGATGCTGGATGCAAATGAATCAGGACTAATGCAAAAAAGGACACTTAAAAAATTGCACGCGTGGGCAACGCAATCTAATCTTGGGTGTAAATGCGTGGACTTTGGAGGTTGGATATCGGCCGAAGTTAAAAGGGACTTCATATAATATCATTTCGGTTCTTAAAATACTGAAAGTGGGGTTGAAAATGATTAGACGGCTCTCTTTAAATATAGGATAGATTCATTCATGGAAATTGAATTTAGGAAAGAAAGAAAATGGAGAAGCAATTGCCGAGTGCTTTGCGTTTTTGGATGTTGGTTTTCTCTGTGATATTACTCAGTCTCCATTTGGAGAGGGCCGTGTGCATTCCTCACGAAGGTAATTAATAGCATTTTCACTATGAGAGGTTGTATGAATAGGTTTGTAATTTTATTTATTTATTTATTTATTTTTAACTGATTAATATTTTCCAGCTTTGAGTCAACTACATATACAGGCCAAATACATTTCGTGCTGGCCTAACTCAACAAAAGGCTCGTAGCCTCCATCTCTAATTCTGAAAAACTCTGGTTAACTCTCCCCAACTGTTCCTAGCACCATTCGATCTAGAACAAGCTCCCCTCAAGTTAGGAGGGGAAGGTCAGAAACTTCCATGAAATTCCTATCTAACTGACTGGCGCTGTCCAAGCAGGCTAAGCTACGATGCCCCAAATATAATGAAATCGCTTCTTCCAGCAGTAAATATTCCACGGGACTCGCCCTTCCGTGGAGAATAAGGTCACCACTACTGACCAGTCGCTTTCCACTTCCACCCTGTTGAAACCTTGGTCCAATCATAGATTCAGCCCGTCCACTACTCCTTTGTCTTCGGCCTGGAAGTTGGTTGCGATGCAATAGCTTTTGGAGAAGGCAAAAATGAGCTCACCTCTATCATATCTACAAACTCCCCCACTCCTCGATGAATAGGTTCGTATAATTGGAACCCATATTTCAGTGATCTAAACCAATGGTCAGCTGGCACCCATCATGGATGGACCGAGCCCAAATATCTCCTTGATAGGACAATCCTAGCCTCACAATTTGTGGCTTGAGAATAGATGGTTAGCAAAGGCATGCAGCAATAGTCCGTTCAACTGAGAAAGTGATTAATGGTGGTTGAGAGAATGTCAAAATATAGGAGATTTTTGGGACACGGTCCATGTACTTTGTGGCCCAACGAAGCCATGGTCTGCATCATTGAGCCTTGGGTCTCACTTGTACATATTAGCAACCAGTCTTTCAACTGTCTGGGTCTGTTGAAATTTAAAAGTGGAAATGTTATTGGGGTGGAAGTGATATTTCCGCAATTTAGTATTGTGGATCTCTCTCTCTCTCTCTCCCCACTTGAATCCCAACATGCCATGCCCCCAGTAGCATGCATGTATATGTTCGTATATGCATGCGAAGAGAAACGGTTGGGTTCAAGCCCCTGCCTCAGTGGTAGAGAGAGAGAGAGAGAGAGAGAGAGAGAGAGAGAGAGAGAGAGAGAGAGAATTGTTGGTTACATTTGTCACAATTGAGTGGTTAGGATTTCTTAATTGAGTTTGATTTTAGAGATTAGATATGTTGATCACATTTCTCATTGACAAGTCTACACAGACGTACATGAATGCCTGGTGTATGGAGGATGAGTCTTGCGAAGTTCTTCTGCTCTCTACTTTTGCATTTTTCCTAGTACCAGAGGACTGCATTTGGACCTTTTTATAAGACATTTGAAAATGGGGTTTTGTGGTGCAAGGTCTTGGAAGACAGCTCTTGCGTGGTAGGAGTCCCACACAACGTCCTCCCTCTCCTCTGCGAAGTCCTCCGAAGCATCAAATTCCACCACAAAGGGATCCTGTTACTCCTGTGAAACCCCCACCTGGACCAGAGAACCCCATGTCCTAACCAACTATACAATCTCTCTCTCTCTCTCTCTCTCTCTCTCTCTCTCTCTCTCTCTCTCTCTCCTGGTTGCAGATGCATGTGGGATGTAATCCCTAATTGAATATCATCCTTAATAAATGAGCATTTAAGGGACATTTTCCAGTGGTCTGGAATTTTTTGCATGTGCGGCCCATTTTTTAATCATACTTGCTGCATTTTATTTTTTTTCAAAAGAAGGGCCATGCCCTTGTATCTTTGTTAAGAAGTAACAGAGGATGTACAAGGTAGATTTTCGGGTGGGCTCCACACAAAAAGAATTGGGCCTCACCTATCATATCCGCTAAACAGATAATAGAAAAACAGAGCAGAAAAACAGAAACTTCATGACTTGTACTATCCTCCCTGCATAAAAAATCTCTAAAACCGAAACTCCCCTACCAGCATGACTTGGACTCCCTCATTTCAACAGAATTGCACCTCCCAAGAGCTGCACCTCCCAAGAGCTGCACGATGCTGCTGCTGCAGCACCGCTGAGAGATAGAATCACCCAAACCGCTATCTACTAAAACAAGTACTCCTACCAAAAGCCCCCAGACCGAGCTGAGCTCGCTGCCCAAACTCAAATGAGGAAGGTGCTGCCCTTCTGAGGATATCGAAAAGACTCTTTTCCTGAAACTCTTGCGTCAGACACACCGGAGGTAGAAGGCCTCTCAAGTAGTGGGCATCTCTCTCTTTCTCAAAGAAGGCAAGTCCTTTGTTGTGGTGCGGGTCCCTCAGTAATGCATACCCACTGGAAAAGGACTAGAGCTGTACAGAGAGCAGATAACTAATCTCTAGCAAACCCACTGGGCCACCGAGAACTGAGGCCATAGCTGCTCATGAGCCAGAATTTCATAAGCATTAGGATTCAACGATTCTAAAAGGGGCAGCAACCAAAACACCGCTGCAACTTCAATGGCTTGGAGATTCATCCACATGCGATCCTCAAGCTTGCAATACATTCCGTCACAAACATGACGGACCCCTACTCCACGACATGAACCCTCCAGCCAACAACATCAACCCTCTAGCCACGACATCAACCCATGGCAGCCGCACTCCACAGTGCAACCACGATGACTACTACACCACAGCAATGAAAACAACAGACTTGGCAATTCCAACTGTCTTGAGGCCATGATCAACCAATAAAAGAAAGACCAGCAACCCCGTTCTTCTGCTTGTTCTTCTGCTCTTCTACTCAGCAACCGGCAAGCCATTTCCCACTGGGCTTTCACTGCTGAGTGCTGCATTGTCGTACCCAGCCTCTACCGAATTGATTCCAAACAGCCCCATCAGTCAGCATCCGAACTTTATCCAAAATTACATCCAATCACTGGAACCAAAGCAGATTCCCATATGGACAGCCCTTGCTACCAAAGGCTGCAACTGCGGACAGGGACCGTCTTTAGTTGACCCTTCTTTTAACAGATGAGATTTTGGCCCATACATACCAAAATACCCAGCCCGGACTCCTGTCCTTGTTGAGCAAATCCACCATAGTCTTCGAGTCACTTTCTATGACAATTCTCAAACATGAACCCTAAAAGGATGCATACCAAAGGCTTAAATAGACCATGCCATAAGAAACAATGGTTACCGAACTCCTTCAAAAACTTTTTTTCTTTTTTTTCTCTTTTATTTATTTATTTATTTTATTTAAAAGTGGACGATAGCCGCAAAAATTCATTGATCAAGAGACTGTACAGCCATTCGGGAAGGACCTGGCACCAATGCCAGGTCCCACCTATCATGTAAGCTCAAGCTATATACAAAAAAACAAGCAAAACAAAACCAGACGAAAAAGGGGAGACACCACCGCCCACAAAACAAAATTAGAAACATCTTAAATGTACTACACTATAAGAAAACTTTGCCATTCGTACAATGTCTGTGGGTCCACTATTGCATATGTGTGGGATTCACTTTATCCATTAAACAAGAAATTTCATGGAAGGCAATGGTTAAAACCATGATCAACATCCGTCAATCATATGAAAGAAAGTAGCTTGTATTAAATGGACATTGTTATAAGTTATTAGGTTTTGTGGCTCACGGAGAGGTAGTATTAGAAAGAAGTTAGCATCTTCCTATATAAATAGAGTGCTAGAAAGAAAATGAACGGATTAAATATAGGTTCCAGTATACTCAATAACAAATCATGTTTACATTATTTCCTTGGAATTTGATAATACGTAGCTTTGTTTTTTCATTCAAAATCTGTGTGGTTGATCCAAAAACAAGGGCAATTTAATCTGAAAAGTTTTAAAAGTTTCCTTCTTTTTGAAGATTTTCCCGGCAAGGCTAATACAATTAAAATCCGTATATATAATTGTCTTAGTCCAGCATCAATGCCTAGACATGTTGAGGCAATGACCAACATCATCCTTAGATCATATGTTGCTCTCCCATGTTTCTTTGCATGAAATCCAGACACCATGAAAGAGGGGGGACGATTACCTTTGAATTTTTACAAGGTTTTTAGACTTGTTTGGGTCTCTTTCTCATCACGATGGTGAGCATGGTTTATGACCCGCACAAGTTGGGTTTGACTCAGATGAGTCGACTCGGACTTGGTGAGAATCGATCCGGTTCGACACCATGAATCACCCCAACTCAACGAGTAGGGCTGATTCAGCGCTGACTTGGTGAGTTGCAATTCAACTTGGGCCAAAAAACCATGATGGTCACTCTTGAAAACATAAAGGCACAACAATTCTGACTGCAACCGATCTTATGTAGATGCCGTTGGATAGAAATCTTATAGATCACAACCAAATCAACGGTCATTGATGTGACGCACTATGGTGGACTCGATCAGTTTTGGATGGACTAATCGTGCATTGCATTGTCTGTTGCTTATGGGGCTGTCAATGGGCTGGGCCTGGGGTTTGCTTGCCCCGGATTTTGAACCGTTTGGACAGGCCTTGCTAGTGGCTATTCAAAAAATTGATTTTGCCTGGCCCATTGACAGCCCTAGTTGCTTATTGCAATATTGATCTCTATAAAATGGCTTGGATGAACTATTTCCTTCTTCAAACAGTAACTTCTTGCTGGCATCAAGGTGGGGTCCACAGTCTGGAATCATGGATAAAATGGCTTGAATGGATTGTTTCCTTTCCTTCAAACAGGAACTTCTTGCCGTTATCCGAGTGGGGTCTACAGTCCAAATGGATTTGATGGCATATGCAAACCGATGTCAAACGTTCACCTGGGAGATTATAGATTATTAGTGGTGGCCGCCCCCATCTTAACCGTTCCCTGTGGCGTGGCCCACCTGAGTTTAGATCTACCTAATTTCCAAGGCACCAAGGAGAACATGAGAGGTCCATGATACATTCATGAAATCCACTCCAACCATTAGATCTGTAATGACAAATTTTCATCACATAAAAACCATGCAAATTCATCATTCAGGCAGGCCACATCAAGGAAAACAGTGGGAGAGGCGACCTCTACCGTTGAATTTTTACATGGCCTATTATAATATCCATATGAAATCCACTCCAACCATTAGATGACTTGTAAAATTAAATTCATTCGTGGGACTAAAAAAATTACGTCTATAAGTGACTTATGTGGGCCGTGCCAAGTCCAACAGTTTCGATGGTAGGCATCCCCTGGACTATTTCTACGCATGTGGTCCAACTGAATTATGGATGTTACTGATTTTTTGATCCCCATTACTAAATTCTCGTCATGCACCTAATGGTCGGAGTGGATTACACATACACATCGATGTGTGTTCCACATGCATTTTTTGAAAAACAAATAATAAATAGATAAAAAGCGCTGATGCTGATCTTGATTATCCTGGAGGAAAGCTCGTGGTCCATTTTATCGTATCAGACAAAAATCATGGCATTGTAGAGCAAAGACAGAGAGAATCATGCCCGTGGAAAACATGGGTCATTCATTAGTCAGAGTCCCTCTTGCACATGTATCTTCCCATAATAGACCATCTGTAGGCCACGCATGCACGTTGACCTTATAAAGTCACCTATAATTTTCTAACCGTTGGAAGTTCTCTCACGGATGTGTCACATCCTATTAGTGCACCAGCCTGATTTTTGGACCATGGCATGTTCACTAGATACCACACCAGATGAACCGGTTGGATCTCCCAAAACGGTGCCATGTTGGCACATCTAACTTGAAGAAAATGGTCAATCTCATGCCAGGGAGTCGTGTTGGACGGTGTAAGGACGTTGGAGATGTGAGATGGACCCTTCTATATGTATGATGTAAGCAATCATGGTCAGAAATTTGATTGGAGGGGTAAAATTAAAAATTAAAATTTTTTTAAAATAAAATTAAAAAAAAAAAAAAAAAAAAACACATAAAATGGTGAAGCTATTTAAAGAGGGTTGTGCGTGCTCAGAGTGTGGTCCCTGTCGTCGTATTGCTTGGATCATGGTCTCTAGTGGTAGAATCAAGGAACACTTGCTTCCATACTCCTCTCTAAGGGTACATGTACATCTTTCTATTTTGAAATACCTACTTTCTCTCCTCGGCTTCAATCCTTTGGATCGTATGGTCTGTGGTCAGGTCTCGCCAAAGGATCTTGGCCGTTGGATTAGATCTTCTCTCAGCATGAACAATTATAACGTCTTGGTGCGTTAGAATGCAATAGGGGTGCACACGGAACTGATAAACCGGACTGGAAGAGAGCAAACCGTGTGGTTTAGTCCGGTTATGAAGTGCACCAGTTCCAGTTCTGAAAATCGAAGAACTGGTTAGTACGGCTCGGTTTTTGGTCTGGGGTCCGTAGAACTGAACCGAATTGTAGAACCGAACCTTGGAACCGGACCCCTTTATTAATAAATATTTAAAATTTATTTTTTTAACATATAATTTATACAATTCAGCCAATAAATACATTGACAGGAATATCATTTTGCGAACATGAAAGGGTTATAAAAACAAAACATGAAAAGATTGATTTTGGAAACATAAAAGGGTTATAAAAACAAAACATGATAAGATTACTTTCCGTGAAAATTTTTTAGTAGAGGAGCTTAGGCTGGATTCATCATTAAAAAAACAAAAAAAAAAACAAAAAAAAAAAAAACAAAAAACATATAATTGAGCTGGATTATAAAAACAAACCATGCAATTGGGCTACATTATAAAAAGCCTAGAACTGAACAAGAACCAAACTGGTTTTTTATGGTCCAGTACTTCCAATTTGGTTCTAGGTAGCAAACGGTCCGGCTCGGTTCTAGTTTTTCTGGAACCGTTGGGAGCCGTTGGCTTATAGTTTCACCCCGCAACCAGACCGAACTCAACCATGTGCGCGCCCACACACTAGTTTGTACTTAGGGCCCATGGTTCATGGATCCCAACTGTTCATCTGATGGAAACCACATTTGATGGGTTGTTGATAAATAAATAAAAATCACATCTGTTTATTCTGGCCCTTTGATTGGTTAACTGGAAATAAATGGACACATAAACACCAACAAAGGTCCAAAATAACGTCCATGGATGAAATGGGTAGTATTGACTGATTAAAAAATAAATAAAAAAAATCTTAGGTAATTGTCCGTCCAATGTGGCCCATCATATCAACAGTATGGATTGCCCAAACATGGTCATAAATTGAACAAAATAGAGGCACCATAACCGTACAAATCAACCATTAGCATCAAGCGTTTTATGAACATGATACTCTTCAGGTTCCCATGCATCAGGACCCTATCAACCTCATCTAAGTTCATTTAATGGGCAGAACGCACCAATCAAACGGCTAAGATTCTCGGATCACCACAAATCTTAAGCTGTGACCTGTCAATTTGGTATCCCACCGTATCAACGGCTCCAGATAGCCGTAGACATGGACCATGCGCATGGTCGAGTTGTGGGAGAATCTCCGTCGCCAAGAAGGGTCAAACAGGCTGGCTATGCGAAGTTCCAGAAATCATTGGTTTAAATGGCCTGATTGGGGCAGCCGTAGGCTCACCTACTCATTGAAATTGAAACTGCGACAGGACCTACCCTGGCTATTGATGCGGCAGGAAATTCTAGGGCCAGATCTGGGTCATTTATTTAGTGGGCCCCAAAAGACGGCTGAGATCGGATATTATTACCATAGATGAGCCTAGATAAAAGGGAACGGTTGCCGTGCAGTGCGATCTTTTCCACAAATATTCGACTTCCCAGGACATCCGGACCATGAAAATGGTAGAGCAACCATGGAGATCACCCCGTTCAAAAATCGGGGCGACCCACTTACTAGGTGGGCCACACCAGCATGTTGACTTAGACAGTGTGTTGGCGATGGTGTGTATCTTTCACAAAAAAAAACAGCAGGTCACTTACTAGGTGGGCTACACCAGCATGTTGATTTAGACAGCGTGTTGATTGATGGTGTGTATCTTTCATATAAAAACAAATCAGCAGGTCACTGATGTAGAGCGGGTCACGGATAGTTACATACCCAAGATGGACGGTGTGTATCTTTCATGAAAAAACAGCAAGTGGGCCGCACCACGTGAACTTAAGAGGTTTCGGGGGAGCAAATTTACATTGCTCCTGTTGTTGCGGTCAAACAATAAGTGAAGTCCAGCTATTCTGCGGTGTTCATCTGAATTTTATACGATCAGATTTTCGTAACAGTGAAGTTACAGGTAGTATACTGCTATTTAAAACTAAATTAGATTTATTAATCAGGAAAAATCACAATACTTTTGCAACCAAACACAACCTTAAATATATTTCATTTCATTATTAAATAATAGGTGAAGTCAAATGAAGACTTGTAAAATTCTTCAAGTTGACCCAACGAGGCTGACGATTGAGCCTGAGTCAAGTTTTCGGGTTTCAGAACTATGGCCTGAATTTTAAGCCATCGTATGTTCATAGCTCACCTAGCAGATGCACAGGCCAAGTCCTGCTTACAAGTTCCACGTTGGCATGTGTAACTCAAAGAAGACCCTATGATCTCATACGATAGATTGCAGTTGAATGCATGGTTTAAGACTCGGACTTGGTAGAACACAATCTAGTTCAACACAACGAGTGAACAACGACTCAGCTGAGTCAGGCCAATTCACCTCTGACTCGGATGAGTCATGACTAGACTCAAATCCAGACGAGTTGGTCTAAGTCGTTGAATCTTTAACCATGGTTGGATGGGCAAGGTTGGTGAAGACGTGAGATTCACCTCTATTTATATGTCATTGATGGGTGAGAAGCCAGATGGGCAAGGTTGGTGAAGACGTGAGATTCACCTCTATTTATATGTCATGGATGGGTGAGAAGCCAGATGGGAAAGTAGGAGAAAGAAAAGAACAGAAGATGAAGAAGCTATCTCATGGGGCTTTCTGCACTTGCATTTGTGCTCTTCTGATAATATTGCTAGGACCATGGTCTCTCATGGTAGAAACGAGTGCCTCATACACGGATCTTCCTTTCCAAGGTACATCTCCCACTTTTCTGCCTTTCAGTGATAGCACTCGGTGAAAATGGTTCAACTACAAACAAAAGTTCCAGACTGCACTGATACGTTTTGTCTTCTTCTTGTTGTTGTTATTTATTAATTTATTAATTATTAATTAATTTATTTTTTTCATTCCAAAATTGTACGGTTGTTGCACCATCGAATTGAAAGGCAATTTTTAGGGGGCGTTTGGATTCACTATCCAATTGAATTGTATGTTATCAGTCTATCATACAACATGATATGAAGGGCGCACTGCGATGTTTGAATGAGATCCAGTCCATCTATCATCTGTTCCCTCTTGTTTTCTCTTTGGATATGAAAGATAATGCCGACCCAAAAATCGAGCAAGCCACACTGTGCAAAATCATGTGTAAAACCTCTAAAATCATGTGGTGGCTCGCCCGAGTTTTGAAGTTGCCCATTTTTTGGAGTTTCCATACTTCTTGGTAAAGCCGCCTCTTCTGATCGTATTGGATGACATATACAAAACATGGTGGACCCTACACACAGCCCGGAAGGCTTTTAATGGTGGGTGCTCCCCTTCCAACTGCTTCTATGGTGTGGCCACCTGAGTCCTGGATTCTCTGCACCAAGGAGAATTTGATGGGGTGCAGAAGACGGATGGATTGTGTCTTTAAAAAAAAAAAACACTCTGTGGAGCCCACAGCAATTCATTTCATACGGAAACTTTACAGGATAATTGACATTCGGGCTGCCCCCAGACAGAAAAATTCTCCCGGGACGGCCTATCTTTTAAGAACCCTATGCACGGCAACGGAGCCGAGCCAACAGGAGAAAGAAAGAAAGAAAAAAAAACTACACCCACCTGAGGGATTCTCTAATGTACCCCAGCCCCACTCTATATAACAAAAAAAGCGCTCTAATGAGGAGAGGGAGATCCGACGCATCAGAGATCTGGGTTGTCGATCACGTGGACCCCACCTTTGATGATGGATACCTCCTCCCAAAAATCACTTTGATTGGATGATGCTTATATGCCACTTTAGCTATAAAGGAGGACGAGAAAAAATAAAAGAGAGGAGAGGAGGGAGACAACACGCCCACCAAAAAGCTTTCCAGCCAAAACAGAAAACAAACAGGCTAAAGAAAACAAAAACCAACGGGGCCTTTTCTGTACCGAGGATAATTGGATGATCCAAACCATCCAATCAATATCTAGGATAATTGGATTGTCCAAATTTATTATATTAGAAAGGACCAATGAGTGATATAGATAATCCATCATAGGGGAATGGGGACTACCTTCGATAGTCGATCCCACCCAAAGAGAACTTTCATTAGATGTTCGTGATTATCATCCAATCAATATCCATATACTAAATTTTTGGTATTATTTATAATATAAGTCCAATGATTGATGTGCCCTGGCCATCCTATAGGCCCACCTTGGATTGCTAGTCTTTCTTAAGAGTCAGTTTATTTGGTGATCATAATTATCCAATCATGTATATGAAATGAATGGACAGTATTAATTATATTAGATATGGTCCCATCAGTTATTTAGATTGTTCATCATGATGTGTCCACAATGAACCATCTTGTTGGGCGCAGAAGCCACCTTAGATCAAATCAAATAAGGAATAGAAAAAGAAAAATTCAAGTAAATAACTGATGTAGAGAGGGCTGTAGACACTTTCATGTCTAAGATGGATCAGAGAAGGCTCGATCAGAGACAGAAATCATCAAGACCGTCAATTCGGAGTAGTTATCCTCATCACGTTCATCCTTGCGTCAATAACAGACTCTCAAACTCTTTACATATTTTGCTAATTAGAGTAGATTGATTATTTTCTACCTCACTGTTCTGATTATAATAAATCAATCATTGCTTTATGTTGGGGGTAACCATCTAATTAATGTCTACGAAAATGGACAAAAATGGACAGGTAACCATCTAATTAATGTCTACGAAAATGGATGGCCCATATCAAATAATATTATAGTGGTCTTGTCATTGATCTAGACATTTTTACATTGAGCCAACCTTTCATTACCATTCCCACTACATATCACTTTGATCCGATGATCCAAGCCCAGCCTATTTATGGTGTGAGTGTCCCTCCACCTTCGTCAATATGTTCCCATGCAGAGTTCCCATCTCACACGTGCGGGGGGGTGTTGAAGTGATAAAGTCCCTTGATATACATTGATACACCACACTCTAACAGCTTAAGCTTTTGGAGTAAATGGTTGTTTGACATGGTATCAGAGCGGAAGGTCCTATGTTCGAATCTCGAGAGCAACAAATATGCCTCGCTAATATATTATTCTCCCACGGGGGGTCAGGAAAATCAGGTCCGGCCCAGGGACCGGGAAATTAAGCCCAGCCTATTTATGGTGTGAGTGTCCCTCCACCTTCGTCAATATGTTCCCGTGCGGAGTTCCCACCTCGCACGTGCGGGGGGGTGTTGAAGTGATAAAGTCCCTTGATATACATGACTTCGACTTGAAGATTGTAACCATCAGATCATTAGATATAGGAAATTAACGGAGGGTTCCTACACATTATGCAAGAAAATGTCGTTCTAATGATATATACTGTTTATCATGTGGTAGCAGCTTTGGTGGTCAATCCCTACCAAAAATGATCACTTTCATCAGCCCATCAATGTTTTTAGGAAATTGAATAGTATATGATTTTATTTATTTTTATTTTATATTTTTATTTTTTTGGGGTGAGCTTGTTAGTACACACCCATGTCAGTACACACACATCATGTAGCCACCCCCACTAGGGATCGACACCAAGACCTCAAGTGTTGAAACGAGGTATCTCCACTCAGTCTGCCAGTTCACTTTCACATAATGATCCCAACATTCTAATCATGAATTAGAAATGAATATTCTATATTTATTACTATCAAACGGTTAATCAGCCATGTGTACTATCCATCATGTGGGGCCCAAATTTTATGGCCAATGCCTCCTAAAAAATCACCTTGATCAATAATGGATACTATAAGGTCTTATCAGCTATACAAACACCTTCGTGAGATTATGGATAGGAAATGAAAGGTCCATATTAATTGTAACAGAGGAGGACTATTACTGGTTTGGACTGTCCATCGTGTGGGGTTCCAAAAAGTTATATTGATTGTGACTAGTGTATCAATTATGACTAGTCTACCACTTAACTATTCCAAAAAGTCATATTGATTTTCTATAATCTATCACGCGGTCCATAGCCAGCCATCCAAACTTCTACATGAGTGTACAAGGCAGCACTTCTACAAGCCAACCATTTTCCAAAGGGGCAGACAAGTCCTAGATCCAATCCTTCCATCATGTGGGCCCCACCATAAAGATGCACTGGACAAAAGATGGGGTGTCCAGTGATGTTGATCTACAATCAAAGAAACACATTTCCAAGCCTTTCTTTTGTGCTAACAAGATGTCTTGGACGGCAGATCCAACCAAGCGCATTGATACCCTGCAATTGAGGTTTGCTAATCCACGTGTCAGTACAGGCACTCCCATATATTGTACCGCAGCACTCTTGTGGACGGCAAATCGTCTTATATGTCATACACCTAGGGTTGAAAGTCAGGCCAGTTGGGTTGGGTTGGTGCTCAACCCTTGAACAACCCTGTACCTCAACTGATCATGTATAGCGGATCACAGACACTTTCTTGTCAAAGATGGACTGGAGAAGGCCCGAGGGGAGGTGGAAACAATTCAAACCGTCAAATCATTAGATCAGTCATATCTTGCAAATCTAGATGAGTTTTTTAAAATATTATATATGATTTTGTATAAAAATACATGCTTAAGCCAACCAACCCTCTAAGCTAGGTTGTGGTTGTGCATGCTGAATTTGTGAGATTCCATATGATCGACAGTCAAAAGTCTTATTTAATTTTGCTTTTCTATCCCTAGTAAGCTTTAATTCAAGTATAACTTTTGATCCTCTAAGTTGTAGAAGTACTGCCCAACATGAAAAGGGCTTAGAAAAATCACGAGAATAACATGATTGGTACATATTGGGCACTTGCCATTTTTGGACGAAAACCACAGTTTTGTAGGAATGGAGGTCATCCATAAATAGTAAGTTTACTATTTATAGTAAGTCACGTTTTTAGGGCGTTTGAGTTGGAATCTAAGTTTAAAACTATGTCCTAAGTTTGATTTCCTTATTTAAAAGTTGAAATTTTATTTTTTATTTTTGCCATCAATCAAATTATTTTAAATTTATTAGGAATTATTCATGCTTTTATCTCTCGTGGATTCAAGGAAGCTCTGTGAGGAGTCCATAGAGCTCTGTGGATTCGTAGTAGTTATTCCCTGAGAAAGACGGTGGTTGACCTCATCGTGTTCCTCCCTGCGCCAAGTTGTATCAAAGCGAGAACTCCACTCTTGACAATGGTAATTACAACTCTTACATGCCCAATAGAACAAGGCGTTCATTCGATCATGGTTGTGGTGAGACGCCTTCTTCGATCATGATTCATTCCTAGTGATTACGAGTAGGAGTTATTCCAACAATACCAAGGTTGTCGACAAGGAAATCAAATTGTCACAGATTACACCGTATAATTCCAGTGGTTGGCGACGCGGAATGATTTATTAGAGACCGAATCGCAGAAGGTAGTGTGGTTGGGATTGTGGGCATTTATGCAGATATACAAGCTAAGTTACAAGCTTCGAATGACAAGTACAGGGAGCAAGCCGACAAGTATTAATGGCAAAAGATGTTAGAGGTGGGTGACAATATTATGGTTCAGTTACGCAAGAAGATATTTCCATTCGGGACCTACAACAAGCTGAACAACAAGAAGATTGGATTGATACCAATCCTCCAAAAGATCAACAACAACACTTACTTTATTGATCTTCTAAATGACATGGAGATCGCACATACTTTCGACGTTGTAGACCTAAACAAGTATCATGAATCAAAGATAGATTAAAACCCAAGGTAGAGTTCTTTTGAAGTGAAGGGGATTGATATCGAGAAGGTCGTAGACACTTTCATGGCAAAGATGGATTAGAGAAGGCCCGATCGGAGGTGGAAATTATCTAGACCATCGGAACCTTAAATCAGTCATACCTCGCAAACTTGGATGATTTTTTTGACATATTATATACAATTTTAGGGTAGGAGAACCTACTTAAGCCAACCAAACCTCTATATGGGGTTGCACACGCCAGATTTACGAGATTCCATTTGATCGAAGGCTAAAAGTCCTATTTAATTTCATTTTTACTATATATGGTAAGCTTTAGTTTGAGTATAGCTGTTGATCCTTTGAATTGTAAAAGTCATGCCCAATATGAAAAGGGCTTAGAAAAGTTAAGAGAATAATGTGGTTAGGTTAAATTGGACACTAATTTTGGACAAAAACCACAAAGTCTAGTAGGAATAATATAGGCCGTTATAGATAGTAAGTTTACTATTTATATTCAGTCACGTTTTTATGGTATTATAGTTGGAATCTAAGTCTAAAACTCCATCCTAGGTTTGAGTTCCTCACTTAAAAAGTTATAATTTTATTTATTTTTTATATATTTCAAATTTATTAGGAAGTATTCCTACTATTCTCCCTCGTGAATTCAAAGAAGCTTTGTGAGGAGTCTAGAGAGCTCCGTGGATTTGGAGTAGTTATTCCTTGAGAAAGATGGTGATGGACCTCATCGCATCCCTCCCTGTGCCAGCAACCTAACCTCGGGTTGGTAATTCTCAGCCCAAGCCCAACCCAAGCATGTTCAGTTGGGTTGGTAGAGTAGATACATGCTAATATTTTTGTTATTACGTTAGTCTATTATATTTTAATATACATCTTATTTTTTATACTTATAATTTTATTAATTATATATGTGATTATTTATTGTAAACATAGGACAACTACTCTTTTAAAAGTCATGTTGTGTAGTACGCAATCTATTTGGGAGAGAGAAATCCAACATATCTTGTTAGCCTGAGTCATTAGAAATGATGTGGCCCAATGAGACTCGATGACAATGGAATTTGTCGTGCCTTCAACGATGACGATCCACACTCAATTATAATTTATAAGTAACTTATATATCAATCCGGTTCAGGTTCGGTTGGGTCAGGTAACCCCAGACCTCAACATGATCCCAATTCAAAGTTTGTTGGGTTAGTGTTTGTATAGCGCGAGTCCAAGCTTGAAACCAAATCCGATACATCTTGCCTAGACGAGTCCAATGTTGGGTTAGTCACGGGTCGGCCAGGTTGAGCCCACCAGACTTTCGGCCCTACGTACACGTGCCAATCAAGTGCAAGGTTTAGTACAAGGGTGTATATTAGATCCATAGACATCCACACGCTATCAAACGTGCGTAGATCGCATCTGACCTTTTGATAAGGTCAAATATAATTGTTAGATCTTTTGTTAACACAACCAAACAATTATCTTTTCCAGTGTGCCATAACGTATCAAATTGCGGAGGAAAATCTTGTTTTATAGCCATTGAATATTTGTTTGGATGTGCTGTAGCCCACCTGAGATGTTAAATAGTTTGACTTTTATAACCCAACATCTATACTATGTATGTTTCCTGTTGTAGAGCTCAAATCTTTCGCACGTGTCACATAAAACATGGTCCTGCATATGGATGCGATGGATATCACACACGTGTGGAATTAAGAAGAGAAATGCATGGAATTCTTTTCCCGTACACCATCTGAAACGGTATAATGATATGTGCCGTTCATGTGCACTTGGCTACTACATCACTCTCAAATGATGATCTTGTCTTTTGATTTTTTAAATTGAATGATCCACTAATTATTTTTTTTCCTTTTCTTTTTTTCTTAATCTATCTGCAGATACTACTGGTAAATATAATCTTTTCAAAGCAGTTTTTATACGGTGGACGTTATAAAGCATCTGCCCAACGTCCCGATCATGGGAAAACACAGAATGTATGTGGGCCGCGATGGACGCTGAAAGACGGTTGGTGGGGCCCACCATCGTGTCTGTCTGACATCCACCCCGTCCCTCACTTGTGGAAGTTCAGTCTATGATGTGATGATGATCAAGAGTAATCAAGCGGATACAGACTCGAGTGGGTCACTGGAAACAGTGCGGATGAGGCGCGCACCGTTGAAATCTTCTTCGACTCACCAAAGGTTTAGATCAGGTTTTTAATTCCCCTGTTGGTTAATCCCAGCTGTAATCAACTTGGATGGCCCGTAGAAGGTTTTAACGGTGAGTGTCCTTCTCTACGTTGTCCGCCGGGTGGCCCACTTGAATTTTTTTTATCTTATTCATTTTTGAGGTCTCGTTGGAACACGAGCCGTCTAAACAGGGAAGCGGATTAGCTGGTGTGAAAACGTGTCGTGCCAATACGAGCGCTGACGCTCCTCGAGCTCTGAGTTGGGTGAAAGTTACGTGGCCCAAAAACAGATGTATTTACTGTATCCACACCGTTTTTAGAGCATGAGTCAAAAAATAATCATATCCAAAGATCAATGGTCCACCATAACGTTTATTTTCCATCCAATCTGTTCATAAGGTCACAAAAGACCTAAATGAAGAAGGAAAAAAGTCATATTGATACAAAACTTCTGTGACCCCCAAAGGGTTTCAATGGTAGACATTCAATCCCCTACTTCTTTTTGTTGTGAGGTCTACTTGATCTTTAGATCTGTTTTATTTTTTGGTTAAAACCTTACGAAGAGCTCGCAAAATGTATGGACGGTTTAGATATAACACATACTTCATGATGGGACCCACTGAACTTTCTGACATCAACACACCAGCTATATGGCTGGTGTGTGGTACACCAGCCAATCCGCTTCCAAGTGGATGGTACGTGCTATGATAGAAAACATGGGAAATCGGATTGGCTACTCCCCCTGCCACCAGCAAGTGGCTGGTGGTCGGTGCTCTGTGCGCCCTACCAAGATATATGTGTTTCATCCATGACGTTATTTATACTTGATTAATGAATCTAATGAAAGATGCAACAATTGCCTCACACACAAGCATATTGGTTGGAATCACATCCCCCATATTCAGGGAGGTGTGATCCATTTGAATTGTGGGTCTAGTTGATTTTTGGACTCAGGGTTTAGTACCGAGGGTAGAACCTGATAAACTAGCGTAAGTGTCGTAGTGGATTCCGGTTCTTAATGAATATATATTTTTATTATTATTATCATTATTATTATTATTATTTTTCAGGGATTCCATTATCCGAACGTGGAAGGGAGACCGTCGGGGATAGACGACCTCACCGGCATCATACCCCTCATAGACGTCATTACCCGCGTCCTCCCTCTCCTTACAGTAACCCTCCAGTCTCCCCAGTAGGCTTAGAGTCCTGGCAGTCCACTTAATATAAACCAATTCCACTGGATATGGAACTCTAGTAAGCACGTGGTTTTTGTACCTCTCTCTCTCTCTCTCTCTCTCTCTCTCTGTGTGTGTGTGTGTGTGACACTGTAAGATGTGGCCATCATATGGTTAATATTAAGAGAAAAACTTTGATATTCTGCAAGAGTGATGGATGGCATACATGAACTTGTTACTTTATATTTGCATGTGGAATGAGAAATCTAGTTATACAGTTCAAATTATGGGTCCTAGTTTAGATGTGTCATGAACCAAGAAGAAAAAGGGACAAAGGAGACCCTGGCTTGAGCAGGGGACCCTCCGATGCCAAAGTCAGGCCTGGATTCTAGGTCTAAGAGTATTGAGGAGCTTTTTAGAGAGGATTTGTTCCGTACCTCTCAAGGTGACAGGGGTCCTTCTTTTATAGCTACTGGGGCGTGTGTCGCACGAGGATTCTCTTCCCGATATTGAGCGCGGGATCTTCTCCTGGGATCACGGGGATAAGATCGTGCCCATCTTGAGCCTTCATCCGATCCCGTGAGCTTCGGGGTCGGAGATCTTATCCCAAGATATCCGGGATGAGGCTCGACCTAGCGATGATCGGTCTGGCAGGGTGGTCCGCCCGACGCATGCCCGGGACGCTGATGAGTCGTCCGAACCGACTCAACCTTTGTCTCGGTTTAGCGCACCATGCCTCGGACTTGACACATCCTTTTGTGATCCGAGGCATTAAGTCCGAGTCTGCGGACTTGTATTTTTTATCCCCAACAGTAAGCCCCCCTACTCCGTGTGTTTCATATGACACTTAGGAGTAGCGAGTTTTGAGTCGGTTCATAACCCAGTCCGAGACAGTAGGTGGTCATTTAATGCGTTCCATGTCGCCTTTGACGGGAGGCGGTTCGGTTCCTGACATCGCATGCGCCGTCAGCCGTCAAGTCGCTCATCCCGCCAATGAGGGTTGGACACGTAGCAAGAGCATTATTGTCGTCAGTCGACGAGCGCCACGTGTCGAGTGGGGGAATCGATGCAGGCGTCGAATCATTTCCTCATTAATTACTCCCGCCGTATGGCGATCTTATAAATTGGTGGGGGTCCGCATTTTGAACTTCTATTGTCATTCCTACTTTTCATTCCCTTTGGAGCCTTCTCAGTCTTTCATCTTCTTCCTTTCCTCTCTCTTAACCGTCAGCGCTTCCTTCCGCCATTTCCGTTTTCGTTTCTCCCTCCGGTGAGTTTCTCCTCCCTCTCTATTAGATAATAATGGCGGATAGGGGTTCTCGAAGTCCCCAGGGGGGAGCTTCCGGAGACGAAGGCGAAGCGCAACGTTTTTGGAATGTTGCGGAATCGCCTTCCTTACTGACGGAGATAGCAGTGGATGCCAACGCTGCTTTTCTATCTGAGAGAGTCACTGAAGCTCCGGCGGAGCGCCCTACCTTCGTTGTTCCTTCTCGTGGTGGGTCGTCTTTATTAACCCGCCCGGGAAGGCCTAACTTCCCAAGGGGCATGGAGGAAGATGAGGAGGAAGAAGATGAAATGTTGATTGCTGAGGGAACCTCCAATCCAGTTCCTGTCGATGAACCGGCGCATGCCGAGTCTGAAGGAGAAGGATCGGGGGAAGATTTAAGCGGTCCGGTTCCCTCAGTTTTAACTGAGGCGGACTTAGACAGAATCCGAATCGGGTATCACATCCCCGAATCGGTCATCACCTATCTCCCCCGTCCAAATGATTTGCCGGATCACCCTCCTGCTGGGGCGGTCGCCATTTACCAAGTGTCAATGCAATGCGGCTTGCGTCTGCCCCTTCAGGCCATCGTCCGGGGAGTATTGTCTCGCATTCAGATTGCCCCGGGGCAGATAGTCCCGAATGGGTGGAGGAACTTATTCGGGTGTGCGGTGTTGTGGGCCGAGATGGAACAGCCACCGCTTACAGTCGACGAATTTCTCCACCTGTACCAAGTGCGGGTGAATCCGAACTACCCTGGCTTCTACGTCTTCGCTGCTTGGCGAGGCGGAGGCGGTTCCTTGATAATTGACCCTCCCACTTCCAACAAACATTGGAGAGAGCGTTGGTTTTGGGCATGTGGTCGGTGGGAGACTGATGACTCCGGGTCTTACGAGGCTCGTGTTCCTCGGACATTCCAGAGGGCAGGTGACTTGGGTTCTCTCTCTCTCGTCCTTTTTCATTTTTTGTAATATTCTGAGTCTGAAGGACTTGTGCCTGGCAGATATCCCGAAGAAGCGGGCGAAGCTCGGCTCTAGTGCCTCGGCTCGGATCAAAGAGTTGAGGACGTTGGATCCGTGACAGTCTTGGAAGGTGCTTGTACAGTAACGCCTTCATCTTGCAGTCAGACTCGGAAGTCACAGTAATTGAAAATGTGTCTTCCGAGTTTCCCGAATTTCCCGACTTACTTCGTTTTTTATTTTTTTATTTTTAATTTTAACAGCAAGAGAGCATCACGTCCCAATCTCAGGGTTATTCACGAGCCGGCTCCCCGAAATGACTGGAGCTCGTCCTCCCCTTAGGGCATTCACGAAGTTGAAGGCTCCTCCGCGGTCAGTTCTTTTGTCGGAGCCTCGGCCGCCTAAGAGGCAAAAGGTGGTGCGGAAGGAGAAAGAACCAGCGAGTTCTTCTGCCCCTCCCGTCGTTGAAATTCCCGACCTAGAAGAAAGGGCTGAAGAGACGGCGGTTGTTGCCTCGGAACCTCAGGCGGCACCCGACTCGGCGAACGTTGAAACGGACGTTCCAAGACGGGAGGAAGAGACCAGGGCCGCGTCTTCCAGAGGGGAAGGTGAGACGAGGACCGCATCCTCCAGAGGGGAGGAGACGAACCAGGAAGGGCCGTCTGTCCTGCAGCAAGTGGTATCGGGGATGGTTCCCTGGGCCTTAGCCCACGGTGGCGAAAGAGAGTTCGTGAGGCTCTATAACGCCCCGTCATCGCAAACCGTCAGCCATGCAGCGAGGATGCTTTTCGAACTCGCTCCCTGCTTGATTAAGGCCAGCAAGGAGCTATCCTCAACTCATCGGCTGCAGACCCTTCTGTCAGAAGCTGAAGGGCGGCGCGAGGAGGCCGAAATCCGGGTCGGCATCCTGACAGGCGAGGCGGCTCTTGCCCGGAAGGCTGCCGAAGATGCGGGAGCAGAGGCGGCTTCCTCCAGAAGAGCCTTGGATGAAGCGAGAGCGGAGGTCGCTCGGGTACTGGCTCTGCTTTCCGAGGCTGAAGAAGAGAACCGGCGAATTCTCGCAGTTCATGCTTCGTGCGCAGATGACTTAGCTCAGGCTAAGCTTGAGGCGGCGGAGCGTATTCGACAGGCCGACGAGAAGGCTCGGGAGGCTGAGAAGGCCAGGGACCAAGCCGTCCAAGCTTTCCTTGAGTCGGCAGAGTTCGAGGACGAGAGGGACCGCTTGTTCCAAAGCGGATATCTGGAATGCGTCAAGGATATAAAGGAATCTTTTCCTGACCTTGACCTTTCAGAAATCGAGGGTGGAGCAGCCTCGGAACCCGAGAACCCGGACGCCGCTGCCGAAGACACTGCTGCTGGGGGCGAGGCCGGTGCATGAGGACAGTTACCAGGGCCCTTTGATTTTTTTTATTCACTTTGATGTAGTCACACATTGTATTTGTACGTGCTTTGATGAATGAAAGAAAAATACTTAGCTTTATTCATTTGATTTGGCTTTAATCTTTCTTAGTTCAGAGTCTTTAAACATTGAGTACCGAGCTAGGAATAGTAGACCTTGAGGTGTTTAGCGTTCCAAGGGTGAGGCAATGGTTGTCCGTTTAGGTCTTCTAGCCGATACGTTCCTGGTCGTATGGTGCCCGAGACGATATAGGGTCCTTCCCAATTGGGTCCCAGCGTACCCGATCCAAATTCCTTGGTGTTGGAGAAAACTTTCCGGAGAACCATATCTCCCATTCGAAACCTTCTAACCTTAACTCGGGTATTGTAGAACCGAGCCACTTGTCGTTGCCGCGCCTCCGTGCGCAGCCGCGCCACTTCCCTTTGTTCGTCCAAAAGGTCGAGTCCGAGTGCAAGGAGTTCTTCATTCTCTTCTACATTGAATGAGGTGATTCGAGCCGAAGGTAATCCGACTTCAACGGGAGTGACGGCTTCCGAGCCATAAGCTAGTGAAAACGGAGTCTCTCCTGTGGCTGTTCGAGCTGTAGTTCGGTAAGCCCAAAGAATCTTCGGGAGCTCTTCGGCCCATGCTCCTTTGGCCCGGCCAAGCTTGGTCCGAAGATGTTGCTTGATAATCTTGTTAACCGCCTCAACCTGTCCGTTGGTTTGAGGGTGATGAGGTGAAGAATAAACGTTTCTGATTCCGAGGTTGTCGCACATCTCGCGAAAGCTCCTATTATCAAATTGCCTTCCATTGTCTGTGACAATGGTACGGGGCACTCCGAATCGGCAGATAATATTTTTCCACACAAACTCGGTGATCTTCTGCTTGGTTATTTTAGCTAATGGCTCGCCTCGGCCCACTTCGTGAAATAGTCCACTGCTACCACGGCAAACTTGGTCTCGACCTTTTCCCATAGGGAGCGGGCCTATGATGTCGACACCCCATTGTGCGAAGGGCCAAGGACCGATCATCGGCGTCAGTGCCTCGGGGCTTGCCTCGGAATTGCTGCGAATCGTTGACATTTGTCGCATTTTTGAACGAGCTGCTCGCGGGCGTCGTGTTGGATAGTGGGCCGGTATCCCTGTCGTAGGACCTTATGGGCGAGAGATCGCCCTCTGGAGTGGTTTCCGCAGATTCCTTCATGGATTTCCCGTAATACATAATCGCCTCGCTGGGTTTGAGGCACCGCAGAAAGGGCGTAGTAACCTTTCTTATAGAGGGTTCCGTTGAGTATGGTGTAACGGGAGGCTCGGATCTTAATTCGTCGAGCCTCGGCGCGATCCTCGGGCAACTTCCATTCGTCAAGGTATTGGCGGATTGGATCGATCCAGGATGGTTCCGAGTTGATTGTATTGACGGCCTCGCTAATTGGTTCATCTATACTCGGCTTATCGACGTATTCGACAGGGACGGACCTGGGTATTTCATCTTCATCGGCTGAGGCGAGCTTTGCTAGTAAATCGGCTTTGCTGTTTTCCGTGCGAGGGATCCGAGTGACACGACAGAGTTGAAATCCGTTGATAAGTTCTTTCGCTTTCTGCATGTACGCCCTTAACTGGTCTTTTCGTGTCTGGTATACACCGGTAACTTGATTAACAACCAACTGAGAGTCGCTGAAAACACTGAGGTGCGTGACCTCCAAGCTAGCGGCGAGACGGAGGCCGAGTAACAATGCTTCATATTCCGCCGTATTGTTCGACGCTTGGAATCCAAGTCGTAAGGCATACTGTATATAGGTATGATCGGGGGTTTCCAGCACAACCCCAGCCCCACTTGCCTTCGAGGTGGAAGAACCGTCGACAAATAGTTTCCAGGGAATAGGGTAGGTAAGGGTCGGGGGAGCGGTTGTTGGAACTGCAACATCCTTTGGCATATCGTTGACCGGGAGCTCGAATGGTGGAGTTCCTTCGGCGATAAAATCAGCTACTGCTTGCCCTTTGATTGCTGCCTTTGGTTTATATTGAATGTCAAATTCACTCAATTCGATGGCCCATTTCGTGAGTCGGCCGGAAGCTTCTGGTTTCTGCAATACCTGGCGAAGCGGAAGATCGGTCATTACGATGATGGTATGGGCATGGAAGTACGGCCTGAGTCGGCGAGAGGAAGTGATTAAAGCCAAGGCCATTTTTTCCAGGCTTGGGTATCTTGTTTCTGCCGGCAATAATGCTTTGCTGACGTAGTAAACCGGCAGTTGCTTTCCTTCGGATTCTCGTATCAAGGCCGAGCTAACCGCTGCCTCGGACACCGCTAGGTAAAGGAGCAAAGACTCCCCCGATTCGGGCTTTGATAAGAGAGGTGCGGAACTGAGACATGATTTTAATTGTTGGAATGCCACTTCACATTCTTCCGTCCAGCCCATTGTTTGTCTTCCTTTCAACTGTCTGAAGAAAGGGAGACATTTATCGGTGGCTCTGGACAGGAACCGATTAAGTGCTGCGACTCGTCCAGTCAACCTTTGTATGTCCTTTATGGTTTTAGGGGATTCCATATCAATCAAAGCCTTTATCTTCTCAGGGTTTGCCTCTATTCCTCGCTGACTAACCAAGAAACCGAGGAACTTTCCAGAGCGCACCCCAAAAGCGCATTTATTCGGATTCAGCTTCATCCGAAACTTTCGTAGGGTGAGAAACATTTCTTCTAAATCATTCACATGATCTGCCGCGTGTATACTTTTGATGAGCATGTCATCAATATATACTTCCATGGTTCGGCCTATCAGCCGAGCAAAGATTTTATTAACTAATCTTTGATAGGTTGCGCCGGCATTCTTCAGACCAAATGGCATCACTCGGTAACAATAAAGGCCTTTGTCGGTGACAAAGGTAGTTTTTGATTTATCTGTCTTATGCATTGCAATCTGATTATATCCTGAATAAGCATCCATGAAGCTAAGGAGCTCATGTCCGGCGGTGCTATCTACTAGTTGGTCTATCCTTGGAAGCGGAAAGCTATCCTTTGGGCAGGCTTTATTTAAGTCAGTATAGTCAATACAGACCCGCCACTTCCCGTTGGATTTCTTTACGAGCACGACATTCGCGACCCACTCTGGATAGTATACTTCTTCTATGAAATTAGCCTGGAGGAGTTTGTCGACTTCTTCCTCAATGATAGCGTATCGTTCAGGGCCGAGCGGTCGCCGCTTCTGTCGGATCGGTCGATACGACGGATCGATGTTGAGTCGGTGAGTTACCACAGAGGGGTCGATCCCGGGCATATCTTCATGACTCCAGGCAAAGACGTCGGCGTACCTACGGAGCAGGCCTGTCAGCTTTTCTTTCAAAGGGGACTGCAGAGATGAGCCAATTCGTACCGTCTTGGATCCATCTGTCTCGGCCAAGGGGACCGAGACAAGATCCTCGACCGGCTGTCCTCGTTCATAATTCTCGCCCCGAGGGTCCAATGATTCAATCGTTAATATGTTGGTCGGACTTTTGTCGGCGGCTCCTTTTACGGCTATCATGTAACATCGCCTTGCATCCTGCTGGTCTCCTTTGACAATTCCGACTCCCGACTCGGTCGGGAACTTCATTGAAAGGTGGTATGTGGATACCACGGCCTGGAGGAGACTCAATGAAGGTCGGCCGAGTATTGCGTTGTATACTGAGGGTTGATCGACGACCAAGAAGTCAACCATCATCGTCGTCTGACATGGGGCACTACCAGCGGTGAGCGGCAACGAGACAATCCCTTCAGGCAGTACCTGTCCTCCGGAAAAACCGGTCAATGGGGTCCGAACTGGGCGTAGTGTGGACCGTTCGATCCCCATTTTGTCGAACGCCTGGGTAAATAACACGTCTGCAGATGACCCCGTATCGACGAGTATCCGAAACACCTTTCGGTTAGCGATAGCCAGGGTGACAATCAATGCGTCATCGTGGGGGTGATAGATGCCTCGGGCATCTTCGTCCGTGAAAGAGATGCAATATCTTTCTCTTTTCTTCTCCTTTGGTGGCCGATCTATGATCATGAGCTCGGACTGAGGCTGAGTAAGTTTTCTTGCATGATTCCTTCGTGCATTGTTTGAGTCGCCCCCACCTTGTGGACCGCCGATAATCGTCCGGATTTCTTCCATAGGTTGGCTCTCGGTCGGGCGCGCCTCGGCTGCCCCAGCTTTAACCATATGTTCTCTGAGTCGGCCGTCTTTTATGAGTCGTTCGATCTCTTCTTTTAGGTGACGGCAATCACTTGTGTTATGTCCGTGATCACGGTGATAATGGCAGTATTTATCCTTGTCCCGCCGATTAGGATTACTCCTGAGCTTACTGGGCCAGTTAACAAAGCCTTCGTTTTTTATTTCCATCAATACCTCTTCCTGAGTCTTGTTCAAGGGAGTATACGCGGAAAATCTTCGGTCCGGCCGCTTGCCCGACCTTCGCTCATCGCGCGCTTGATCATCCTTGCGTTTCCTTCCTCCGGCCGAGTCGGCTTCCTTTTTGGTTGACTCTGTTACCAAAGTTTTAGTTTCACGCAGAATTCGCGTTTCTTCGGCGTTTGCATACTTATCCGACCGTGCCATAAATTCTGCCAGAGTATCGGGCGGAGTTTTGTCTAGAGATGCCAGGAATGGCTTATCTCTAACTCCTTGCATGAGCGCATTGAGAGCCGTTTCTTCCGAATGTTTTCGAACCTGAAGGGATTCGAAATTAAAACGCTTGATATAATCTTTCAGTAGCTCTCCCTGCTTTTGAACTACGTTGTTCAGATGTGCAGGGGGCTTCAATTTCTTCTTTCCGCCGATGAAATTGGTGAGGAAGGCGTCACTCAGCTCAGCGAATGAACTGACGGACTTTGGTTTCAACTGTTTGAACCACAGTCGAGCTACATCGGTCAATGTAAGAGAAAAGGCCCGACACATTACTGCGTCCGAGGCATCGTGGAGCTCCATATAGGTTCTGAAGCATTCGATGTGCTCCGTTGGGTCGGTCTTGCCGGCGAAAGGAGTGATTTGAGGTAATCGAAACCTCTCGGGCAACCGGGCCTTCAGTACCGAGTCCACAAAGGGGGACGCCTTCGCTTCGGATCCGGTTGGATATACATTCCGGCCGTGCTTTATGTCCGCCATCTCTTTCGCCATTTCTTCCCGCACTTCTCTTTTAAAATTTTGAATGTCGGCTTTCCAAGGTTCACTGCTCTCTGCCGTGCCCTCCATGGATGGGCGATTGCGCCTTCTTCGTTCTATCTCGTGCCGAAGATCGGGGGAAGCGTTGGTTGACTGCGCTGGAGATGGTTCCGATCCGCCTTGGGGTTGGCTCGGCCGGAAAGAGCGCGGCGCGGAAGGTTGAGATCAACCGCCGCCGCGTGCGTCTGTCTCCCCTTGAGGATGCGGGAGTGGCTGCATTTGCTGCTGATACATTCGTTCCAGCATCTGCTTCATCATATTCATATCGGAGCGGATTTCTTGAACCTCCTTGTCCAACCGCCCATCGTCGCGACCCCGCTGATTGTTGCTTGTTCCGGTCGCCCCTCGTCGGCGGTTGTTAGGTGGGTTCTGGGCTGCGGGAACCGCGATTGGACCCGTTGGCCCTGTAATCACATTCTCATTCAAATCTTCTTCTGAGACCGTCCTTCTAGTCATCACCATTGAAATCGGTATAGAGATACGAGATGGCTTTTTGTACGTTTCCCACAGACGGCGCCAAGCTGTTGATGCAAATGTCCGATTCCTCCTCTTGGACCTTCGTGTACCTGCACAAAAGAAAAAGGGACAAAGGAGACCCTGGCTTGAGCAGGGGACCCTCTGATGCCAAAGTCAGGCCTGGATTCTAGGTCTAAGAGTATTGAGGAGCTTTTTAGAGAGGATTTGTTCCGTACCTCTCAAGGTGACAGGGGTCCTTCTTTTATAGCTACTGGGGCGTGTGTCGCACGAGGATTCTCTTCCCGATATTGAGCGAGGGATCTTCTCCTGGGATCACGGGGATAAGATCGTGCCCATCTTGAGCCTTCATCCGATCCCGTGAGCTTCGGGGTCGGAGATCTTATCCCAAGATATCCGGGATGAGGCTCGACCTAGCGATGGTCGGTCTGGCAGAGTGGTCCGCCCGACGCATGCCCGGGACGCTGATGAGTCGTCCGAACCGACTCAACCTTTGTCTCGGTTTAGCGCACCATGCCTCGGACTTGACACATCCTTTTGTGATCCGAGGCATTAAGTCCGAGTCTGCGGAATGAGAAATCTAGTTACACAGTTCAAATTATGGGTCCTAGTTTAGATGTGTCATGAACCAAGAATTACTCTTATTTGGTTATCCAACCATCAGATTGGTGGACACTTATTGAACAGTAAAAAATGGAAAATGATCAACTATTATATCTCAGCAATATATATATATATATATATATATATATATATATATATATATATATATATATCAGCAAATAAGGTCCATGAGTTATTCAACCAATCTAGCAAAAGTTTCCAAAGAGTTTGTCTTGAGCCATGGGTCATTATGATTAATGGTTCAAATCTTGTGAGAAAGGGTACATTGCCTAATGTTACATCGTTTAACATGTGGCAGTTGTAGATTGTGTAAGTGCTTTGACTGCCTTCACATGAGGCGGACAATGATCCTAATCATCATAGCGAGAATTTTGAGAACCAGGCTACTACTCTTTCTCTTCTTTACCCAACAAAAAGTACGGTACATATTGAGGCAAAATTCGGGCAGCCCAGAGAGTAAAAATCCCTCTAGATTCCCTATCATATCATTCTACCAGAAAATACTACAGGCCAGGTAGGGTCCTTGATCGCAGAGAGATGACCCAACCCCAACCTGTTCATAAAGAGAATCATCCAAACTGCTCGAAAGCCCCTGGAATGTTGAGATTCACTGCCTAATCCGGCTAGAGCATCCGCTACCTCATTTACTTTCTAAGGAGAGTAATCTTTTTTCTTTTCTTTTTTTTCTTTTTTTTTTTGAATTATTTATTATTTATTTTAAAGAACTGACTATTTCATTGAACAAACCAAGTGTACATCCATTTGGGCTGGCCCTAGCAAAAAGAAAAGGGCCACACCTATCATACGTAAGGGGAAAGTAAAGCCTAAAACAAAAAGGACCGAGCATGCATCAGGGCAGAAACAGGCCCAACTAGGAACTGGGACAAACTGCCTGAGGATGAAAAGGGGCAAAAGCTTAGGAACCCCTCCAGGACAGCCCAAATCAGCCGGATCAACCCACACCTATCCTTGGCTTACCTGTCCTCAACAGCCCCACATTCGCCTTATCAAGGAGGATGGAGCCCCTAATCGCTGGGGGGGAGGGAATGGCAGGAACTTCGAGTCTGGGCCACCCCCGCTGGCTAACTTGGCTAGGCCGTGACTGAGTTGCCTTCACAGTAAGTATGAATGAACCTGGTGTTAAGGGACTGAGCTAACCGGGAGATGGACGCAATACGGTACCAAAGGCTCTATCAACAAGAGTGGGAGGGAGAAGAGAACAGCTTGGAAAATGAGACGAGAGTTAGTTTCTACTATAATGTTTGAGAGGCTCATGTCAGCGCAGATGGCCTACCCATCTACCATAGCCTAGGCCTCGACGACGTTGTTGGAAATAGTCCCATATCTATTGTGGAAGACAAAAATCAAGTTCCCAAGGTGGTCCCTGCAAACACCACCACTGCCACCTACACCCGGATTGCCCCTAGCTGAACCATCCACATTGAGCTTCAACCATCCCCTGCAAGGCTTAGCCCATTTGATGACGAGAGGCAGGGAGTTAGGGAGGGGCTGACCGCAGGACATACCAAGAGCTCTAATAATGTGGAGCTCTCTAGGGGAAATATCAATAAGGCTCGGGAGGAGCGACCCAATCTCGTTCATCCAGTGGGAAATCCTGTAAATCATCCGCACCTCTGAAAATCTGGAATGCTCAAACCTAGCTACATTTCTCCTGAGCTAGATTTCTCAAAGGATGAGAGGCAGGGCCATACCTCGAAGGTGCTGCCATCTAGATGATTTCTTGGCGATCAAACTCCACTGAAGAATCCGCTGAGCAATGGACTGATCTTCGATGAGAGGCACATGGAGCAACTTGGCAAAGTGGGCCCAGACCTTGGAGGTGACAGTGTAAGTTATCTGAATCTCAATTCCTCTCTGAACAGAGCAAGTATGGTTCCACCAATACCAGAAAAACAATTTGGGCTGCCTAACCTGATTCAGGATATCTACCACAACCTTAAAGTCACTCCCCACGCAAATTTTGGAAAGCCTGTGATAAATGAACTTAGATAATCCATCAACCAAAGATGTGAGCCTCCGCCAAAACATTCATACCCGGTCCATAGCCATTAGCAAAAACAAAAAGAGAACCAAGCTACTTGGTTGGCCATCGCTGCTAGGCTGAACAAAGTGTTTCCTACTTTGGAATGTTGGAGTTCCTGCTCATATCTCACACCACTATAATGTATTCTCGTGGCACAACAAGATCGGATAAACCCTAGGCATTAGAAATTCGTATATAATACTAGCATCATTCTGTATTCAAGGAAGATAAAACAATCACAATAAACAAAATAACCAATAAATGAATCACATGAAACAATATTTAACATGGAAAATCTTTGTAGGAAAAAAACTACGGTACAAAGTGACAGAGATCCACTATAATCAAAACCTTAGAGTTTACACCACTTGGTTTCTATGATTATAAAAGAACTTGATCTCTCCTTGCGATACACAACTCTAAGAAAACCCTAGTCCCTTGAGAAAATTCATTTCTGAGCTCTTACAAATATCTAGACCTTCTCAGCTCGCAAAACCTTTGCCCTTAGATAGATAATAGTAGTTTGTATTAAGTCTTAATAGCAATCAGACTTAAATACCCTGTTTTTCACTAATCTGCATAGCCAGTTCGGTCAGACTGAACCAAACCGGCTCACATGTTTTCAGTCGAATTGGAAACGTATAAATCTTCATAGCGTGCAAACCGAGAATCCACCCAATTTTTGGTGGGACCGAAAATGGATCCAATCAAACTGAGACAGTACTTCTCTACACAACAGATTGGCAAAATCCAAGGTATCTTGCACAACACGAAAGAACAAGGGCCATTTGTCCAAGGCCAATTCATAGCAAAAAACATAGCACTCGTACAAGAACTCTTCTGGGACATTAACAGGAAGGTGCGTGGGGGAAAGGTTATTGTCAAGCTCAATATGGAGAAGGCATACAATAGAATGGACTGGGGTTTCCTCAAAGAGATTCTATGAAGATTCAACTTTAGTCAAAAGTGGGTTGATCTGGTGGAGAAATGTTGGGCTAATGTTGGTTCTCTGTGAGCTGGTGAATGGAGAGGCATGTGGTTTTTTCAAGTTGTCACGTGGTCTGCATTAAGGGGACCTAATTGTAATGGTAATCTGTAGCCTATACACGAAGTTCTTTTACATGATTTTGTGGTGGGAAGGTTCTGCATCTGATGCTTAGGTATTGAGATGTGCACTAACGTTAGATTACAATTGTCTTATTGTTCTTGATAGTACTTCCTAAACATTTATCTTGCATAATTTAACGGAGAATTGCAATCGAGGACATTTTATTAATGGAAACAACATCTTTCATGTAGGCACATGCTACATCATGGATGTAGGGCACGCACATTCTCTGGGGTTAGCACCATACAGGGGTGTTCGGTATTGAGATGTGCACTAACGTTAGTATTTTCTTAACTTTCAAACACTTACTGTTTATAGTACGTTAAAATTACTCTTCTTTTGTTTGATTTACCTACCTGTCATTGGGTTCATGTGGGAGAAAACTCTTACCATCTATCCATTTTCATTCATAAAAATGAGTTTCTGCCTCGAGTGCACCCAGAGATATAGACTCTTCCTCAACTTAAGAATATGTCTCACATTAGTCAAGATACGCTCCATGCCATAAAATATCTCGTTGCGCATAAGCACCTGAATTCCATCGCACTCATTATAACTGGTAAACCAACTCCTATGTGAGTTATGTGATATGAAGTGCTTGTATATAAAATCCATTCTCCGTTGAAGTATATGGATTTTGATGAGGTCAGTACGTCACTACCACTTGCCTCCTCATTAGATTCCGCAATGTTGGCTTTCTTAGAAGAATTCTCTAATTTCTTTTTCCTAGACTTAACGATTTTAACAATCCTTCTTCATATGCCCTATCATGCCACAATTCTAGTACTTCAGCTTACCTTTGTCATTCCCCTTAGAGTTGGATCTTAATCACAAAGATCTATTGTCCCACTCAGGGGAGTTTAATCGATACTGTTGATTAGTAGCGTGGGAGCTTTCCATGTGCACTGGATTAGGTGTGTGATGATGTCCCCTGTTGGTAGAGGTGGGCATTGAGTCGAGTCGGACCAGATTAGGTCCAACTCGACTTGGTCCGAAACTTTTAAGGGCCTGACCCGAACTCAATCCAATCCGGGATCGAGTCCGGGTCCTCTAACCTGATCCGATCCATCGCATTATTGACCTGACCCGAACTGAGTACGACTTGGTCAGGGAAACCAAGTCGGATCGGATTAGGTACGGTTTAGATCGAATCTCTGTTTCAATGGTAGACGTTCAACCCCCACTGCTTTTTACAGTGTGGTCCACTTGATCTTTAGATCTATCTTATTTTTCAGCTCAAGCCTTAAGACGACCCGCCAAATGGATGGATGGTTTGGATATAACACATACCTCA
Organism: Magnolia sinica; assembly: GCF_029962835.1. Taxonomy (NCBI): domain Eukaryota; kingdom Viridiplantae; phylum Streptophyta; class Magnoliopsida; order Magnoliales; family Magnoliaceae; genus Magnolia; species Magnolia sinica. The sequence continues at coordinate 5,471,067 of NC_080582.1, read as the reverse complement.
TGATGGGACCCACTGTGACGTCAATACACCAGCTGACATGGTGCGTGGTACACCTGCCAGTCCACTTATGTACAAACGTTGAGAGGTGTTATTGCTTAACCTCCCATTAAAACATTCATGATCATTTTTTAGGCCCATCGAGGTGTGATTCACAAATCCAGACCATCCATTATGTGTGTTCCACTTGGATGAGGGGTCGGACCAAGTTTCAGATGCATCCAAATTTTAGGTGGTCCCCACCAACTGCTGTTATATGTTTTAGGAATGTCTTCACATGATTTTAGATGGTATGGCCCACCTGAGTTCCGTATACGACTGATTTTTGGGATATCCCATAATTTAAAGGGGACCCATCAAATGCACGGTGTTGATGTTTGACAAACACCATAGTGGGGCCCACACAACTCAACCTCCTGGGAAGTTCCCATGTGCTCGATGGCATAGAACCTTTTCCCTGTCTCTGTGTCAGAGCTTGGTGCTCGATGCACCTCGAGCCTTGAGCACAGCTGCACAGAGGAGGGATTGACTACTCCCCTACCACCAGCTAATGGCTGATAGTAGATGCTCTGTGGACCCCACCATGATGTCTTTATTTCATCCATGTCATCCATCTATTTTTCTAGATCATTTTATGGTATTAAACTAAAAATGAGGTATATCCCAATCTCAAGTGGGATCGGTTCGGATTGACCACTGATCCGAACTCGATCTAATGTACGATCAAATCTGAGTGGTCCTACTGATCCACACCGATCCAGGCCTTCAGTTCGGATCAAGTCGGATTCTACCCAGCTCTACCTACTGGGCGATCAGATCTTTTGACTGGCCTGGTTTGGTGCTTTAAAGCTTGCTGACCCATTGTCATATTCTGTATGGGAATTGAGGAAACCATTGGCCCTGGTCTGTGTCTTACATTATGTTGTGCCATTGGCAGTGTTCCACGTGATCGCTGGATTCCTTTGGTCATTCTTACAGCATTCGCATTTGGAGGCCAAGGTCACGCCAAATTTCTGCACTGATGCGTCAACCGAGACAACCTTGTGCATTATCTTCCACGCAAATATTACAATTTTTGGTGGGAGGAACTTATCTAGGCCCACTTTGCCCATTGGAGTTTGGGCCAATGCTGTCTACTTCCATTCCATGCCGATTTTAGCGAAAATTTATCTGAGGCTGTTAGATCCCATATTAAATTGTCTTCTTTGTTTGACAATGCGACAACACCCGTTGTAATGGTCTTGAGGGTTGCTGCTGGGATAAGGTTGTGAATTTTAGATAGACTCCATCTGTCGATTTGGGGGTTGAAGTCCCTCACAACGGCGTCCATCATTTGTTGCAGTATTGGGCCCACAGCAGCTCCAGCTAACATTCCTACTCTTGATCAATTCTGGTTCCAAAAACTGACTTTTCCCTCTTAGGAGCCATCTGGAGTGTTGAATGGCAAATGGTAATGATCTATACATGTCCTTCCATGCACATGAGTTTGTTGTGCTATTCACTCCTTTGTTGGTTATGAATTTCTGAAGATATTTAGCTAAGATGAGTTTAACCCAAAGAGACTTGCCTTGCAGCAGGTGCCACCCCATTTTGATTGTAAATGCTCACATGATTTCTTCCAAACTCCTAATTCCTAGTCCTCCCTCGTGGACTAGAGTGCATATCCTCGGCCACCTAATTAACCTAATGCCTCTTATTTCTGCCGTCCGAACTGCCCTAAAAAAAAATTAGCAAACGCTTTTTCCATCATTTTGCAAACAGTTTTTGGAATGTTAATTGCGGACAGAATGTGAATGGGTATGCTTGTTAACACATGCTTGATCAGAACTAGCTTCGCTCCTGAATTAAGGAGCTTGGCCTTCCAACCTTCAATCCTGCTAGAAATCTTCTGGATGAGCTACAGTAGAAGCAGACTTTGGATCTTGCCTTTTGTGAGAGGGACGCCTAGGTACATGCTTGGGAGTGATGCCTGTCTGAACCCTATTAGGTGGCTCACTCTTTTCACTTTTCCTTTCAATTTTTCTTTGGGGTGATGAAAGAAGTTTTGGATGCATTGATCTTCTGTCCTAATGCATGTTCATTTTCACCTACAAGTCTGAGAAGCGCATGCACGGTGGATAGCCTGCCATTTAAGAATAATATAGCATCACCAGCGAAAAGAAGATGGGTGATCCTAGGGCAATTTTGGGGGAGTTTGAATGCTTGACAGGTCCCTGATGTAAACAATTTATGGACGCCTCTACTAAGAACTTCAGCTGCAAGTATGAATATAGACGGCGATAATGGGTCTCCCTGTCTTAGACCTCTGCTTGATTGAAAAAAATCCAAAAGCTCTCCCGTTAATCAAGATGGAAAATCAGGTTCCTTTCCAACACCGCTGCATTTGAAGAATCCATCGCTGATCAAAACAAAAAAAAAATTATGGGTTTATTTTATGAAAAATAAATCCAATGCCTTCATCAACTTTAAACGATGAAAGACGATAGTTGAAAGATAGTTATGAGGAAAGGTGAAAGTGTTGAAAACAGATAACTGTGGTGAATTCACTTCTAGAGAATTTAATCTTTTTTATAAAAATGAAGAGATCGTAAGGCACAATATAATGCACCACACAGCAGAGTAGAATGGTGTAGCTGAGCAGATGAATCAGACTCTTTTGGAGAGGGCCTGATGCATGATGAGCAATGTTGGGTTAGGTGAGGAAATGTGAACTTAGGCCATTAATACGACTTATTACTTGGTAAATCAGTCCCCTTCTATGGCTATTGATTGTAAAATTATAAAGGAAGTAGGGAGTGGTCAGTATGTAGACTACTCGGAACTGTGAGTATTTGTTTGTGATAATTGTTTTCATGTACCATAAGTTGAGAGAGATAAGCTGAATCAATGGCTACTTAAAAAGTATGTCTTTGTCAGCTATGGTAATGACGTGAATGGGTACAGGGTATATGATTGGGTCACATAAAAAATTATCCTTAATTGTAACATTAAATTCAACGAAAAATCCTTATTCCAAAAGGATAATCACAAGGAAGCCGAAAAGTTAGTTGTGAACATTTAGATAGATAAAGATGAGACATGTACTGATACTAAGACACAAATAAAAGAATAGGAGCAAGTGGAGCAGCCACCTATGAAAAGGAATCCACCAAGGGATCGCAGGTTACACATTTTCCATTATTATAGATGAGGGAGATCCATCTATTTTTTAAGAGGCATTTAACGATGTAAATGCCAAAAAGCAGAAAGCAATAATGCATAATGAGATGGACTTCCTGTACAAGATTAAGATACGTGAGTTGGTAGAGCTTCCCATCGGCCATAAAGCGATCAAGTGCAAGTAGATCTTCAAGAAGAAATATGATATGTACAAGGAAAGGTTAGTAGTGAAGAGATATGCTCAGAAAGAATGTGTTGACTTCACTAAGATATTTACGCCTGTGGTGAAGTAAGTATCTATGAGATTTGTATTGGCATTGTTTGCCCAATACAATCTTTAGCTGGAACAAATGAATGTGAAGACTGCTTTCCTATATAGGGAATTAGAAGAGCAGATTTATATGAAGTAATCAAAAGGATTCAAAACACAAGGTGTAAAGAACAAGGTTTATAAGTTGAAGAGGTCGTTGTAAGGCCTAAAGCAGCCGCCTAATGTATAAGAAATTTGATTATTTTATGATGGTCTAAGGTTTACCAGGAGTGAGTATGATCATTGTGTCTATTATAAGACGTTGAATGATGAAAAATTATTCATCTTAGTATTGTATATTAATGGCATGCTTATCGCCAGTCAGAGCATGTCTGAGATCGACATATGAAGGCTTAGCTATCAGGGACATTTTATATGAATGATTTGAGGGTTGCAAATAGAATTCTTAGCATTAACATACACAAAGATAGGAAGAGGAGAAAGTTATAGTTATCTTAGGTAAAATGCCTTGAGAATGTATTGGGAAAGTATGGGATGGATTAAATAAAGTCGGTCAATGTTCCTCACATAGCTCATTTTAGGCTTTCTTATAAGTAGTGTCATGAAATAGAGAAAGAAAACAGGCTATATTTCGTGAGCCATATTCGAGCACAATTGGCAGCTAGATGTATGTCATAATCTGTATGAGACCATATATTTGAAATGCGGTGGGTGTTGTTATCAGATATATATCTAACCATGATTGGCAACACTAGGAGGCAGTAAAATGGCTACTTCAATATATTCAAGGTATGCATGAATATGTCTTGACATTCGAAAAATCAAGAAATAAGTTAATACACTATGTGGATTCAGATTACGTGGGCAGTGTGGACAATAAAAGGCCAACTTTTGATTACAAGTTTATGTTAGCGAATAGAGAAATCAATTGGATGTAGAAGCTTTAATTTATAATGGTTCTTTCCATAACCAAAGCTAATTATATGACAGTGAAAGAAGCATTTAAGGAAATAGTTTGGTTTAGGGGAATAATAAATTAGTTGGGGATTCAGCAGGAAGTCTTGTCAGTTAATTGTGATAGCGAAAGCACGATCAATTTGGCAAGGAACTCAGTTTAACATTCTAAAACTAAACATATTAATGTGTATCATCATTTTATCTGACAGGTGATTGAGGAATGCAAAGTGGTCCTCGAGAAGATACACATAAGTGTGAATTCGACGGACATGTGTACAGAGGTGGTTCCTACAGAGAAGTCAAGTTCTGTATAACTTCTCTGTGTTTGGCAAAGATTGAGTGAAGACAACGTGTGCACGAGAAGCGATGATTGTAGAGCTATAATGAAGACAAAGAAGAGGTGGAGTTTTGAGCGTGGCCTATTGCAGCATGAAGATTAGAGTTATGGTGGAGATTGTTGAAAATCGAATGACTCAACTCTTACTGAAATAAGGGCCTTTAATTGGTCAACAGTTTGGTCGACCGATTAAAGGAGATCAAATTAAATAATTTTTTGGGCATAATTCTTTGGATAGTTTTGGTTGACTCGACCAGTCAAAGGAAGGATTTCGACCAGTCGACTCAACAGATCGATATGTTGTACAATGTGTGGTTTTGTATGAATTGTTTCTAATTTTATTTTTATTTTTTTTGTTTTTTGCTTAAATAGGAGGGTGTAAATGAGATAAGGGTTAATGCGAGCAAGCTTATAGGTTTGAGAGAGTTTTGGAGAGAAGAAAATCTTGGGTTTTCTTCTTGGGACTTTGATCGATAAGATTATATCTCTTGTATCTTTTTTATTCATAGTACTTCCTTGCTTCATGCTATGGTATTTTTCCGCAAGGGGTTTTCCATGTAAATTTGGATTGTTCTCTGTTAAATTTGTTTGTGCAAATACGATTACTTTACTTGAT